>NC_135572.1:156058001-156373001 GCF_965152235.1 Eretmochelys imbricata
TGATTTTCAAACTTCTTTCCTTTACCAATCAGTTAGAATGAGTGTAAAGAGGTAAATTAATGCTAAGTTCCTTCCATGTGTGCAAAGGGGGATGGATTCTGTAACCACACCTGATCAATTTATTGACGACATCATGATGTACATACATACACAATGTCACTTCTAAGTTTTTTCATAAAATATTTAATAAACAAAAGAACAACTGACTGCACTTATCTTTAATCACATTGTGTTCTTAGGATTCACAACTTATTTGCAACAAGAATAATTTGGAGCAGCAATTAGTATATTTCAAAAGCCTGAGAGGTTTGAGTATGAAAAAAAAAAAAACACTCAAAAACTTCAAGTGTTTATCCAAACATTTCTTTTTAAACACCATAAGTCTGCAAAATGGGGGAGGAAATCTCATGGGATCCAGTTTTATCATGAGATATCAAGTGCTTCCCATTTCTGATTGGGCCAGAAGGGTCAGGAGAGTTGCCTTTCTTCTAGTATTTCACTTTCTACTCACCATTGAAACCCAGAATTTAAGAGCAGTGAAAAAGAATTCTTTATAAAAAGTTAATCACGCTCATGAAAAGTCAGAACTGGGTTGTAGGTGATGGTTCAGACCAGTTCTAATTTTATCCAAGTCAGTTCTCCCTCACTTGACTGCTATGGTTCTATGAGACACACAACACATGCTGGTTTGACTGGAAAATTTCTAGCTGGCACATGAGAAAAAGCTGGATAAGTTTTGGACATGACGAAAAGCTATTTGCCTTGATGAGCCTCACTAGTAGTTCCCCTATCCAGGCCTTCCAAATGTTTCTAGGACAGCACCAACACTCATAACCCAAACACCTTTGTCAACAAAATCATTCAGACCTACTGACTACTGACCTTTGTAAAGCACTTTGAGATCTACTGATGGAAAGAATGGGGCACTGTTGTTATTATTCCACAAATGTAGCAGTACACTGTGTGTTAAATATGTTTTCACTGTCAAACTTATAAGTATCAGGCCAAGATTTTTAAAACTGGGTGCCTAAAGTAAAGCTTGTCTGTCTGTATTTAGGCTCCTACATAAGAAGTCTGATTTTCACAAGTGCTGAGCATCCCACTACTCCCTTTGGAAAAACAAATCTAAGCCATCAGTTACTAAAAAGTTTAGTAAACAAAGTACAACTGGGTTGAGCCTCATTCACATTGTATAACACTGAAGAGAAGCTATTTACAGCAAACTGCTCTCATTGATGTAATTTTCTCTTCTGCTTGCTGTGTCTGCAAGGCTCACATTGCTCAGCTCCTCTTACAGTCCTGTCCTTTTTAGGGAAAAAAATCTTCCAGTGAGCTGCCTGTGAGCCTGAGAGGACTGCCAACTTTAGGGTGGGGAGAAAGAGAGAGACTGTGATATGAGTAAACGCGTAAGAGGTTTTGAAAGGTCACTGGTTGCCAGGACAGACTTGTGACTAGATAGCTGTTAAAAGCCAAGAAGAACAAACAAACAAACAATCTTGCTCTCTGCTGTGCTTTCCAGGGAGTCTGACTGTCAAGAATGAAAAACCAGGCCAGGGTGCCCAGGTAAAGCAGATTAGAAACTAAAGCAGGAGGAGCCAGAAAAAGCTATCAAGCCAAAGGCCAATCAACATCATTTCATTTTGGTAGATGACACCCACATCAATTCCCAGAGACCCGAAGTGGTCAAAGAATGGGAGTCATGGGATAGATTACAAATCAATCAACAAGAATAGGTCTTAGAAGTACCCTGTCCAACTGCTTCTCTGTGTGACAAGGTGAGAAAGGTCACATCTACTACACTGTACCCTGTTCCTCTGACTTCAAGATCTTGACATCTGAAGAATTCTTCTATTTAGTTTAAAGGCTGATGTGAGAACACACACTTGTAGCAGCTGCTTGGATTTTATCACAAGAGGCTTACTATCTGGTGCATCCAATTCAAAGACACAGAATGAAATCTAAGAGCCAGATTCTGATACCCTTATTCACAATGACAACAACTCCATGAGTAATTCAAGGGGACCATGAGCAGAATAAAGTACTACTAAGCGTGAGCCCGGAGCATCAGACTCTGGCCTTGAAGATCTATATGAAGCGGACTATACAATTTCTCTGCCTTATGTATGCCCCAGCTGCTGATTGGAGTCATTGTTTTCTTGCCTCACTCCATGTTTTACTGCAGTGCAATTGCAGTTAGTTTAAAACATCATCAACTGGAGCAAAAAGTGCAAATAGGCTCAAAATAGTTCCAGCTGGCTGACCAGTTTAGATCTCTTCGAATTCTATGTGCGCTGGACTAAATTGTGCTCTCAATTACACCTACAACTTTCTATTGAGGTTGTCCCAGTGTAGAAGGAGAGAAGAATTTGGTGCAGTGTACTCTGTGGGACACTTATGGCGATGTCCTGGACAAACTTAACTGAATTAAGCTAAACCCTACTGAATTAAATTCAACACTTCTGGAGTTCATTCTATTAAAAATGAACATGTTTGTGTACTATTGTGAGTTGTATGGAACTCCTTTAGCAGGAAAACGGGATTAATGTAATCTCTTGGAGATATCAGGAGGAACTTCAAATGATTTTGGGGACAATACGTGTGAAGTGGATTTCCTAGTAAATACTTGGGGGGCGAGGGGAATGCAAATGACCCACCTCGAATCCATCCTTTTGAAACTATGCCCTGGGGAGAGAAACCAATTGTATACTGATTACCTGCTTCTGAAAACTCCAGTTCAAAGACCTCCAACCTGCATAAAGGAGGGACTAAACTTTTCATGAGTGTGCTAGTTCTGAGCTGAGGCTGTTGTGAATTTGTGCCCACAGAAGAGACTCCTTTGAGGGGTTTGAAGGACTCACTTGCCAGAAAACATGCTGGAGACAACTGGAGGAGGGGATCTCTGGTAAGATCATGTAGCATGCATGGAGATTTGTATGGTTTTAATGTGTTTTTTCTGAAGTGCTTTTACCTTAAGAGTAAAAGAGGCTTGCATAGGACGTTCTGTGTAGTTACTTATAGCTGTTGGCAATCACTCTATTATTAGTCTCTGAAGAGAAAGCAAGCAGGCCTATTTGGGCAGACTGCCTTTTGCTGGGAATATCAGTGAAGGCAGGGAACAGTTCAACCTGGAAATACCCCAGTCAGGAGGGAGAGAGACATAGCTTCCTTCCCCCTAGCCATTGCTAAGAGTGGGTTGACTTACTGAACCAATAAGAGGAAATAGAGGTGCAGCGGACCCAAACTGTGACACTCCGCATATAGCGGACAGCTAATTTTTTTATTCTTGTGTACGTTGTTTCAAAGGCCCCAATGCAGGGAGGACAGAAACACCGGTACATGCTTAAGCTTTCCAGGGCTCCATTTGATCTCTTCAGGATTCAACCCCCTGAATAGTTACTAAGAGCTTGGGAACGTCAGTCGGACTTGTACTGCATTTCTAACTACTGATGTGGAAGTGCTTATTGCATTTTGCATAGTTTAGCAATTGATCCTTTTACAGTTAACACCCTACTGATGAACTGTCCTCCTAATCTTGATTTCAGGGGGGTTGTTTTAAAGATCCTACAAAATCTTGACTATCTAGATCATGAAGTCTCCCACCAGACATATGGATTTGGAGCCGATACCACAGGACTAGGTAGTTGCTTAGCAGTCTACCCTGCGCAAGGGGCAGTGCGTAGCTGCACTGCCCCAGGAGCAGACGTTGAAAGTCACAATTCAGGCCCCTGCTCTCCCCTACTCCAGTGGGAAGTGCCCCAGTCCTTTACCACACACAGATTTCTTCCCTCTCTTCATGTTGCCTCAGCTATGCTGACTGGTTTGCTGTGGGGCTTAGTCAAGGCTCCACCTTTTGCAACCCCATGCTGCACATCTAAGCGGGAGGAGGAGGAGTGACTCCTGAGGCTGCTCTCCTTTCTGCACTGAGAGCTGCGATGCTGGTAGCTGTGCAAGACATTTTATGCCCCCTCATTCCCTTGTGCAAGCATGTAGGGCAAGCAATGATCTTGTGCTTAATCATTCACACCTTCTCATAAAACTGCGAGCCAAGCAGTGTGAAATGTCATCAAGAGAAGATTTTATGGAGCGCAGTTAGAATGGCATTCAATGTAGCATGGAATAATAGCTTCATATTAATTAATGTAATGCCAGAAAGCCTTTAACTGAAGGTTGAATAGAAAAGGACAATTGAAAATATTGCAATGTTGGTAGCTCAGTGTTTCACTTATGTCAGTAGTGCTGTGTCCGTTTACACCAGCAGAGAATTTGCTCATAGGATTTCCAAAACTACCACTACAGGACTGTACGTTTCTTAATAATATAGTTTTCAAAAGTACACAGAAGGTGAAAACTAGATTTGACTAGAGATGTGCTGGAAAAACAATTGCACTCCATTTTGCTAGCAGGCTTAAACTCAGGGAATCGCAGACCCGAAAGCTTAAGACAAGATCTCGTCAAAGAATGGTGACTAACAAGCACAGTTTGGCTGCTCTCACTCTCAGGAAGTAGAAACTACTTCTCCTTGGAAGCAATTACAGTCCAGAAATGAACTGAGGGAGAAGATGATGATCTCAGCCCTGCAAACCATGCTGCTGTCACTCACACTGAATTCCATTGTCCTGGGCCTTTGGTACATACAAAGATTGGGTACTTTTCACTAACACAGAGCTTTATAGTGTTTTGGAAGGATTTTCAAGCTCTTCTCTTGCCTGGTCTTGCTTTTTTACAAAAAATAATGAAGTCTGAGGATACTAAGGTAAAGTAGTAAGATTCCTTTCTTCTGGAAATTATATTAGAAAGAGAGAACCGCAATAACCTTTCCTCCTAAGTGAAATACAGAGGACTGGAAAGCAGGTCACATCTTGGATGACTATAGGTGTGATGGAGAAAACTATTAACTGTGTATATAAAAGAGTCCAATTTAGAGTGATATGAATCAAGAAGCAAAGCTGAGCAGGGAATTTTTTTTATTTTTGTAGAGCAGAAGAACATAAGAGAAATCACCCTCGCAATTCCAGGTGCGCCCCTCAACACAACACAAATTCCAAGAAATACAAATGGAAATGTTGTTTAGAGATTTCCATTTATATTTCAAGGACTAATTGTTGGAAAAATGTGTAGATGTTAGCTCAGATTCTCTGGCCCAGATAAGCTGTGTTCAACACTAGACAAAGTTATTACTTATTACGGCAGTGCCTGTAGGCTCCAGCTGAGATCTAGGGCCCACTGTACTCTAAAAACACAAGGTGAGAGAGAGTCCCTACCCCAAAAAGCTTAGACAAGGGTGCAGAAAAGTAAGTACTGTAAAAGTTACTTCATGGCTCCGTGGGGTGAACGGGGGGGTTAATCTGATATCTGGAACCCAGATAGGATAGGAGTGCTGTAGAGCCGCTAGACTGGGGGAATCCTCAGGAGGCCACTTAAGCCAGCTTTATAGCCTCTTTTGTGCCACTGGGTCCATAGTCCATAACATGCGATTGAAAACGTAAAGTGAGGAATTATACCCTTGACAAACTCATGAGCACTTGCATAGTTTGGAACAACAATTTCAAAATTTAGCCTTACATTTTTTTGTAAGTGCTGTTTGGGCTCAAGGCATTTTGGGAAAAAATACATTAAAAGACCCTCACCTGCAATTTGCATGTATTCAAAAGTTATTTTAAGCTACAACTGAAGTCTTCTAGATCTCCGGAACATGAGTGTGGCAATACTCCCCCTATAACTAGGGATGTTCAGAGTTCAGGTTGGGTCAGATACAAGTGTGCAAAAGGCTGAAAATATAAGAACAGCCTTCTCACGGTATCTTGGCATTTTCATTTGCAGACCTGAATAGAAATTCAAAGTTCCACATGGTGGAACATCTCAGAATAGTGGTGGACAACCTGCAGACTGTGGGCCACACGTGGGCCCATCAGGGTAATCCGCTGGTGGGCCGCCAGACAGTTTGTTTACATTTGCACAGCCGCCTGCAGCTCCAGTGGCCGCGGTTCGCCGTTCCCGGCCAATGGGAGCTGCAGGAAGTGGCTCGGGCTGCAGGGACGTACTGGCCACTGCTTCCCACAGCTCCCATTGGCCGGGAATGGTGAACTGCAGCCACTAGGAGCTGTGGGCAGCTGTGCAAAGGTAAACAAACTGTCTGGCGGCCCACCAGCGGATTACCCTGATGGGCCGCGTGTCACAGGTTGCCCACCACTGTCTCAGAACCTCAAATGATGGTGCTAAAAAATAGGTCACTGTTCAAGGGGTCCTTACTTTATCTGAACTCCTTCACTCATCCTCACTCTAAAGTTGCATCTCTACTTCCCCCCACTCCCCTTACCAGTCCTGATCTGCTTTTGAAGACAGATAAGTGCACGTCAAAAAAACCTTTGGACAAAGAACACAGCAAGTATGCAGCTTTGTGCTGGCACCTTTCTCAGTTTCGAACTAGCAGCCCCTTTTTGTAGGCAAATAGCCCAACAGCAGCCACTGAAGTGAAGAAAGTGGAAAATCCAACCAGCCTCAGCAGTCCTGGTACAGACGGCAAGTTTCTCTCCCAAAAAGTAGTAGTGATTGGCCGGGCTGGGACATCCTGCATGGGAGAACATTCAGTATTAGTGCAGGATCACCTCTGCTATGAAAGGGAGAGTATAAATATCAAGTATATCACAGCAGAAACAGAGATAGGTTGAATCTGTTTAGGTGTACTTTTTCTTTTAAACAGAAGTATATTATATTCAGGCAAGATCTGGCACTCTGTTGCTATTAATGCTTATCCCATGCCCTGCTGATGAATCAGGAAACAACCAGAACAGGGTAGATAGCATCTACTTGAGAAAAGGAATTAAACACAACATGTTTGTTGAGGGCCCCTAAAATCTGAAATTAACATATTTTAAAGAAAGAGCCCAAGACTGGCCATTTGCATTCCCTTGTACTCACTTCAATAAAAAGAAGAGCTGTTTAAAAGGCAGGAAACATTTTTTGCCAAAATTTACTCAAATTGTTCCTTGCTTTTCTTAGCAAAATGTTTTATCCAAATTTAAAAAAAAATTCAACCAGCGGTATTAAAGGTGGCTGTGAGCAATGAATATGTCTGAGCTTGAAAAGCTTCCGAAACGACAACAATAGGTTGTGAAGAAATATGAGGCCCAAAGCATTCTCGTCAATTTAAGGTAAGCATTGTAAAAGATACCTGTATGGATTTTTTGCCTTGTTAAAAGTTGAATACTCTTTCCTGTACCATGTTTACAGAGTATTTAGACACCCCCACCCCTTGCTGGGTACCTGTCATGTTCCCAGTTATCCAGGGACAGTTTTGGCAGCCAGCAGAATAGTAATTGTAGCTGTAGCTTATGAAGGTATTGGTTAGTCTCTAAGGTGCCACTAGTACTCCTTTTCTTTTTGCGAATAAAGAGTAACATGGCTGTTACTCTGAAACATATTTTATCTCATCATTAATATCAAAGGAAAGTTCACAGGAACTGAAGGAAAACTTACAACTGATTCTGGTTCTGACTTCCAAATTTCACCTTCTGAGATTTTCCCCATCGAACACAGTATCTGAAAATAAAGAACTGATCAGTTCCATTCGTTCTTTTAAAGGGCAAAACATTTGGCTTTCAGTTTTTGCTCTAAGCTGATGCTGCTATAATCAAGATAAGGGTTTAGCAAATAAGATTGTATGTATTCAGATTTAACAGAAAATCTGATATTTGCACATCAGATTGCTGGGAGGGGCTGTTATTTACTGACATACTCCCAGAGAAGCACCTCTTTCCTAGCTGTGTAATCACTCCAGTGTGAGTGGTGGTGGTTTTTCTAGGAAAGAAAGATATTGGTTCAGGATGAAGGAGTAGAAGAAGCCTCCTTAACTCATTCAGATCCTAATTCAGCAAGGTACTTCAGCAGCACATCTCTAATTTAGTATGTGAGTAGTCCCGCTGAAGTCAGCCAGGCTGAAAATTAAGCACATGCTTAAAAATCTTGTTGAACTAAGGGCCTCATATTAACCACAAATCTGTGGCCCATATCCTATCAAACTGACATCGAAGTAGTGCACGCAAGACATGTAGATGTAAAACAGGTACATGAAAAATGTATCGGAAGCTAATTTTGAAAAAAGTTGACCCAACACAGGAATAGGATTGAGGTCATGTGAGGGAGGGAGAGCCTAGGGTTCAGTGCTAGAAAAGCAAAATATATTCCAAAAAAAAAAAAAAAAAAAATAGTTGGTATCTATTGGTGGGCATGAAAAAGTGCTAGGATTACATGAAACAAGGAGGAGAGTATGACAGGAAGGTGAACATTATCTTTTTAATGCGCACATTTCCAAAATATAATGTGGATATCTTAATTTCTTGATATTCTATCCCAGTCCTTTGCAGAGTTAACAACATCCGACATCTCCTGAGATGTGGTCCAATTTCAGACACACATCAGATGATTGGCAGGTCTAGCAGTTTGCACAATTAACAGTGTTATGGGGATTAGTTCTTAAGTATACATCACTCCCAGGATACAGTTCTTTCCTGTTGCCCAACATCTAAGCTCTTCAGCTTTATCCTGAGCAGGAGCCTTTAGAGGTTCTGCTTTAATGCTTTCATCACTTGATGCATGACGATACTTTATTGATTACCTCCCTCATATGAGATCCCAAAGCTGACCCCTTAACCTCTTATGAAACAAATAGGAGATTCCTTTTGTTGAAGTGGATCTGCCCATAAACCACAACGTTTACAAAAATAGCTGGGAAGATGTCATTTTTACATACAATGAAGTGTGTACGTTCCTATAAATCATCATCATTCAAGATCAACCAAGCACAGGGCCAAACTTCTTCTACAGGACTGCAGCACAACTATCGTTCTTGAAAATAAACTTTGGGGCTGAGCTTTTCAAAGCTGCCTATGGGATTTGGACACCATCGTTGCCAATTCCTGTCCTTTTATTGCAAGTCTGACAGTATCTGATGTCTAGCTTACAGCTCCAGTTCCTAGAGACACATGATTAGGTAAGAATCTCAGCTTTAAAAAATTAAATGTCTAGCCCTCATGGTTGCAGAGGAAAGTATGACGTGGGTGCCCCCGAAAGGCTCAGAAATGGAATTGCAAACAAAAAGAACCCAATTTTAATTTTTTTTCAAATCTCATTTTTAATCCAATCTCATGATTTTTAAATGCTTGAGACTGGTAATGCTGAATTTTCCTTAAAATTAATTCCCACTGGGCATCTCAATCCCTTACATGGCTTTGAAAATCTCAGCCTTGATTTTGCAAAACACACTTAAAAGTTCTCCCCATGCAGCATGCCATAAGTATGGAGCTGTACCTCTCTAGCTGCTCTCTCTCCAGCCTGCACAGCCCCCTCCATGTACCCACTCCATTCTGTAGCCGTCTCTGTGCCAGCAAAGTAGATCCTACCAACTGGCTGGCGAATGATCCTTTAAAATGGACAAAAATAGGTTGTATCAGCCAGATCAGGAAAGCATGACAAAATTCCTTGGGTAAAAAACAGGAGAAGGGTGCTTTAAATACCAATCAACACTTAAGAGTTAGCAATGCAGCACGCTATTTGGATAGTCAGCCTTTCATTTCATTTCTTACATTAGACGCTTCCTGGTGCTCCTTATGTTTTCTAAAGGCTCAGAAAGTATTACTGCAATCCTCCTAACGCTATTTTTGAGTGTGATTCTGGGGCTCATGGAAGTCCAAAAGAGAACTAGACTGAGACAAGGCTTGTTGTCGCTTGTTATCATAGCCAGGACTCTAGAGATGAAAGATGGAGTTGCTAGCACTCTGAATAGCATACTGTAGCCCCCATAACACTTAAGAAGAAAGAGACAGTGGTTTGTTTTTCCTGGATCACATAGCTTTGCTGGGATCTGCAATCATCTACTTTAAGGCACTTTAAGTTCAGTCTACTTTAAAAATTGACGGCACTATATGGTCATAAATCAGGATTTCTTTAGTGCTCTTAGTTACTTTAGAATTGCAGAAATTTACATTTCAAAAAGGATCCAGAGCACTTAACTGAACATAACTGCACAACTGAATGGCAACGGCCAGGTTGGCCACTGCTGCTTTTTGGGGTCACTCCTGTTTTTATTCAAAAACCTGAATCGGGGAGGACAAAATACATGGTGGCACAGTAGTTACTGCAATAGACTCTGTCTGCTAATAGGAACAGTCCACTGAAGTCACTCATGTTCATAAATATTTACAGGATCAGGCCTTTTTACTTTATTTTTAAAATACCAATAAAATATATTAAAAAACACAAAGGAAATGGTAAAGCCAATCCCAAATCTGAAAAGCAAAACTGTCATGAAAATTTACCAATTTGGGCACGTGCACACACACACAAAAACCAATCCCCCCCACCTCCAACAATCTACTCATCTACTCTTCCCTGTAGTCAATGATGAACATGAAAATACTAATAATGAGACTCGTCCATCAAAAAAACCTAATCCAGGCAAGTGGGGAAGTAAAATTTTACAAGGCTGTTTGAAGTATTCCCTAAGCAATACTCCAGGTATAAAGAAAATTTGTTCACAGAGGACTTAAGGGCCTTACAGAGGATATTTAGCTGTTCATTTTTATCTTTCTGTTCTTGAGTCCCTTAGTGAGACATTGTACCTTCCGAACTGTGTCATTATCCCTGGTGGGAAGTAAGCGGTGTAGCACCCGCCAGAATACTGCTCCTCACACCAGTTCTTCTCTTCATAATGCACTGGCTGTAAAACAGAGTTAATGAAACCTCAGAAGGGGGAAAAACCCCTAAGGACAAAGCTGTTACAAGAACTGAGAAGGCAGCAGTGAAGAATAGCTTATGATTTGTTGTATCACCTTACAATGCCTGACTAGAGATGAGCCCATTTAACAAGTCTCTTAATGCAATGTGGATGAGACATACGCCTTAACTTCAGACACTGCAGGCCTTTTTTACTGGTTAAATTGGACATTGTAGAACTGGATCCTCCCAATTCTCTTGTTTATGTAGACTTGTGCTTCAAGCAGCAGAGGCAACATGGAGTCAAATTCAGCCTGGGTGTAAGCAGGTGTAATTCCCATTGTATTCAGTATAATTGCACCTGCTTACTCTCAGGTTGCCTAAGGCCCCAAAATCACAGATTTCTTAGGACTGGAAAGGATCCCCGTAAGCTATCCTTACTTATATACATTACTCAATAATTGCTCTGTTCTGTTCATTCCCTCTGGGGCACCTGGCATTGGCCACTGTCAGAAGACAGGATACTGGGCTAGATGGAGCTTTGGTCTGACCCAGTATGGCCGCTCTTCTGTGCTTATACAGTGATTATGCAAAGTGTGCCACTTTTGTAGCAGTACAGTATATGGGAGTTGTGTAAAATGGCATGCTGTTGTGACTCATATCTAAACATTTCAACCACCTAAAATTGCCCTCAATAAAATAAGGGATGTTTATAATATAAAGCAAATGAGTTTTCAGAAACTGGGAGAGCATACAAACCCTAACAGTTAGTTTCCCTTACTAGGAAGGTAAAAACAGAAAGAAACAAAAGCAGACGTTGCTATGGGAGGGAGCAATCGTGAGACAAAAAGGAACACTATGCAGGGCACAGGCTGGATGAGGAGGCAAGCCGTGGTGCAGCAGCTGAAAACGGCTGAGATTTAGCATATAATAATAATAATGAAGGTAACACTCCGCACTGAGGCGTTAGTGGCTCATTTTAAAATGAGCTCCTGTATTTTTAACTGCTTCACATGAACACATGTTAATCACTCTCAAATGGGATGTAAAGTTTGTCAGTATTTTCCATCTCTTCTGTACAAACTAATAAGCATGGTGAAGAACACTAATCCTGATTAAACATAGGATACAGTGCCAAGAATACTGATTTTATTGCTACTTTCCAACTTCACCCTGTGCCTTCCAACTACAATAATGAGATCGACAGGATGTGTTATGTTCTTACATGTAAGGCTTCCTCTGATCCCAAAACCTTTGCATAGAGCTCGCAGATCCTCCTCTTCCTATGGGAGAAATGCAACAAAGATTTAAACACAAGGAAGAAAATAATCCACTGCTGACACGTTCTTACTTTGAGAGAACAAAGATTATTCTGTGTCTAAATTGGAGGTTTCAGTTCTTTTGGTTTTATTCTGATTACTGAGAGTTTGGAGGCTGGGAGTTGTACTTCAGAAATGAGTCAATAAAGTTGACTGATGTACTGACATACTCTGTTTTATATGAGTCAACTTAACAAGCAGTTTTGCAAATCACTCCCTAAGACCCTGATCCCAATCATCTCAAATTTATATATTATCCAAAAGTCATTTAATCTGCCAGAGAAAGAGAGAAGTGAGGGTTTGTACTTTTGTCTCCTGGCTGACAGCCTGTGCTGAATTTTGATAAGGGAAACAAGACACTGCTGGCTTGTGCTCTCAGGGAACCAGTTTGAAATTTAAAAATCCCTCTTCCTTTTTCACTTCTTTATTTGTATGGGGCTGTACTTCCTTCTGTAACAAAGCAATAGCAATGGAGTCTGTTCCCACTTCCCAGTCATTTTCTGGCCCTTGTTGTCTGGTACTAGACATAGCCCACCGTTTCCCAAAAGGAAAAAGATCAAAATGAGACAAGTGCACCAGTTAAGAACCAAAAAAGAAAAACAGACCCATGCTCAATCCATTTTTGATGCAAATCCTGTCTCATTCATAGAAGAAATGTAGGCCCCCAGACACAGCACAAATACAGGAGGGCAGAGTATATAGGGAATCTACACAAGTGGGATCCGCATCCCCCATGTATTAGGGAGCCCAGCTTTGTGGCGGTTCAGCTACTTCCCTGTGCAGCAGGTTTCAGGGGTGGTGCAGCAATGGGCTGGGGAAAAGTGGAGATAGAGGATGCCCCACTATGCAGCTCCAAAGCCTATTCCATGCTGCATAATGTGGAAACAGTAAGAGTGGAGGCTACTACACATCCAGAGTTACAGTAGCAGCCATGGAGTGACTGGGCCATTGGTCTGCGCCCAGAGGAGGACTTCTTTCCCGCTCCACCTTCGCAGGACCCATGCCAAGCCCAGCTACCAGGGCTCTTGACAGGGAGGAAAGATTTGGTCCTTTGTTATATTTCCTCTCCTTTCTGCCCTTTGAGGAATCACCTGTTCTGGAAGCAGAAATGCTTAATGTGACAGACTGCGAGATTCACTGTTCTCACAGGATTTTCAGAGCCAATGGGTTCAGGTAAGTGCATGGGGCTTCTGGAGACTTGCTGGATCTGTGCCCATTACAGTGTGTGTGTGTGTGTGTGTGTGTGTGTGTGTGTGTGTGTGTGTGTGTGTGTGTGTGTGTGTGTGTGTGTGTGTGTGTGTGTGTGTGTGTGTGTGTGTGTGTGTGTGTGTGACACACACTGACTGTGCTGATACAGTTTAATAGTGTGCTGTCACCTGCCATAAGCCAAAACACAAGCTCTTCCAAACCCTTGTCAATTCAATTCAATTCACAGACATACCGAGCAGCCCTAAGTAACACTAGGGGGAGCTCAGAGAGCTGCAATACCTCAATGAGGGAGTCACACTGCAGTCAACAAGGAAAGGGAGCCAGTGATAATGATTAGAAGAAGACCTCTTCGCTAGTTCTTTCTTTATCCTCCCTAAAGGAAGTCCCTTCTATCCATCTCAGAAAAAGGCCCAGCTTGGGTGCTCTAGCAAGGCAATTAACAGAAAAGTGCCAGGGGACTCTGCATTCTTCCACTGGAGGCCGGGTTTCCAACCTTGCAAAAACAGCAGGGGATCAGCCCTGAAAGCCCGGGGTTCTCAGGAATCCCCCAAAGCCACAGCCACTCGACCACGCCTAGGACACTCTGCTTCTCCCCCCCACCGCCACCCACCCAGCTCTCTAACACCACAGTCCATTGGAGCCATATGGCCATTGACAGCCCATCCTACAGATGCTCCTGGAGTTATCCTGGGTGGCTCCATCACACACAGGAGTGCCACCGAAAAGTTAATACAATCTCAGGCTGTATTAACTGTCCTGACTCCTCCTCACAGAGCTGTGGCAGGAATAATTAGCCTCCCTCCAAACCCAGCCCTGGTCTGCCCTCTTCCCCGATGTGGATCACAGAACCTCCAGAAGATCCCATTGCAGGGTCCTAGGAAGGTGAACTGCATAGCAGAGGTAACCAACTTTCCTGCGGGCAGATGGAGGTCCTTGTGGGAAGAGAGCGACTAGGCTCCGAGAAGCTGTAAGCTCCACTGCTATTTGCCAACTAAATTGCAAAGACAAAATGACTTTGCAAAAGCAAAAGTAAATATTAACCTGAAAACGGCATTTTCAGACAGCCAAGCAAACAAATGCATAGGAGGGCATTATATAGCTTTAATTCTCAATAACAAATAGCTGTTTCAAAAGGGGTCGGTGACAACATTTTATCGAAGAGACTTATCTGAGTGGTCCCCACAGCGAGGGCGAATCTTTGCAGATGTGCCTGCTGCTCACACAGCTGTGCCTTTTCCCCGGGAATGGTTTCGTATTTTATTTAGATGGCCTATTGCTAACACTCTGTCCAGAGCGTACCATACATCTACATGCGCTGCGGGCAAAATCCTCATCTCCAGGCCCTGGGCTCAATCACGGCTTCCCACAAGCCTTGAGCAAAGGGAACATGTCACTGCGTTGCTCCAGAAGCAGCCGAGGAAGCATATGGTGACTCTAAGCATCGAAATCTACCTCCTGGATTCCCTCTGCTCTGTGGAGGAAGTACCTGGGGCAGGGTACTTCCCCAGTGCCCTGTGTAGCTCTGCTAGCCAGCAGATATTGTATTGTCCCTGTTGCACTGTGCAGGAGATGGGGGTGGCACTGTTGCAGCCAATGGCGGCTATTCTCCTCCCTGCACTAATACTCACAGTCTGGGCAGCTGGCACAAGGGAGCACCAGATGCCCTCTTGAGTGGCTCTGCAAGCTGGGCCACAATCTAGCCCACTGTCATTAGTGATTGGTCTTTGTCTAGGGGAGTCTCGGGGTAGTAGGTGGAGAGGGGTTTCACTCCCACAACAGGTGGGCAGGCTGCAGCACTGTTGCACTGACTCCTGTTCCAGCCAATGGGCTAGTGTAGTGGCCATAGCCTACATGCAACCCCTGGAACACATGGTTTCTGGATCCTTGGAAACCCAGTCCCAACTTCAGTGACTCCATTTGGGGGAGCCCCACTACATAGCTTACAGGTGGGTGTGGAGATGCCTCCTGGCCAGCCACTCAGTCTGCCTCTTTTCCCTGTGTAGAACTAAAGTGAGGCTTAAATTGTGTGCATGGGATGGATTTCTCATTGTAAGTAATATACTACATTGAGCACAGTGTACGTTAGAACCATTCTTTACCACTGAGAGTCATCAATAGTTTAATGTTCACTCAGTAAATATTCAAAGTCCCATTGTTTAAAAATTAATCTCAGAGTCAGATAAACATGTGAACGCTTTTGACGCCAATTGATAAATTGGTCTGTCTTTCATGGCACTCTTATAAATCACAAAAGTGTCCTTTTATTGCATAGAAATTTAAACTGTTATCAAGTACTGCATATGTTCCATTGCACTTAATATACTGACACATGGTGAAACAGGCATTTGGTGTTAATGATAGCCTGAAATGCTGAACACAATGGATTTCAAGGTGCTTGCCCAGCTTTTGTTCTGACAATCACCTATTGTAGTTCCAGCCCAAAGCTGAAATGCAGATGGAGAATATCTGGTCTATTCCTGAAAAAATGAACGAGGCTCAGTGGAACAGTGCTATTGCTCTAAGAGCTGGTGGAATAATGCTCCACATGATCCCACTTTACAAAAGCTGCGAGAGTTCACATATCGCTGATTTGAGGACACCAATATTGTCTCTAATTGGGCTGACCTTTACTGTTAAAATGTGTACTTGGACACAGAACATTCCACGTTTTTAAGTTTGAACATACCCTGTCCACGCTTAAATAAAGGTCTCCCCCGCAACCCTGCCATATAACTTTAGCTTTGTTGATTAGTCCAGTGAAATGCTAGGGATATTTTTGAGGGCAAAAAACTGCTACCCTTTAAAACCTATTTTTATTTATTTTTAAACAATAGCAGGGAGGAGACTGCTGTAACAAGATAGTGGACTAGATCTTCACGTGTGTTGAGCTCTGCCTGGCACACCTGAAGACAGAGGGTCAACGGTAGCTTTCTGTCACCTTCTACCCCCTAATCCTTAGAGCTGGTTCATCCCGTGACAAACTGGAGCAGCCTCAAGGCCGCGCTAACTTACAAAGGCTGAAATGGCCCTCTAGAGTCTGATCCAAGATCACTAGAGCACTGAGCACTCTGGCTCAGCCCCTCCCACTCCTGGCACACCCACTCCACTGTGTGGGGACAGAAGAGCAGCAGTGGGGGCATGGAGCTGGCTATTCTGGCTTTATGCTACCCAGGCACTCCCGAATACAAGAGGAATCCCCAGTTGGCCACTAAGTGAAGCTTTCTGGCCGCTTTCCACTGCCCAAACAGCTCAAAGCAGTCAAATGGGAGCCTGAAGACTTGGCTTTAACAAAGGACAGGTAGACGCTGCCATGCTTACTGCCATTTTGGATAAAGGCTTCACATGGCTCCTAAGGGAACAAAATTTAAGTGTTGCACTTTTGAAGTGACAGCACTGTGAACGGTGCTTAGTTAATAGCCAACATCCCTGTAATTATTGCATGCAGAAAATGTTTTGTCTGCTATAGGGGTGTGGGTGCGGGGAGGAGAGAGACTCTGAAAATTTAAAACAAAAACTTAAATCAGATCCTGTGTAAAACTATGGCACTTTGTTCTTACCTTTCTTCCTTTGTGAGATGTGTCAATCTTCTACACTTTCGAGCGAGAATAAAACTAAAAAAAGAAAACCACACACACAAAAAAGGAATGATGGCATCCATTATCTACACAGTGCCCTTTAAAATGCTATCAGCTGGTGGCTTGATGATGCAGGCTTCCAACATTTGTCTTTTATCTTTAGGTCTTTAGTCTTTACCTGGTGGCCACTTCCCAACCCTTTCAATTCTTACTGAGAAATGTGGCTATAAACTTTTCTTCAGTTCTGCAGGATTTAAGCTCAGCTTTCAGAAAGTTTCTAAAGGTCAAATATTTATCTCAGGCTGTCTGCTGGAGAAATTTACTAGGGCTACAGTAATGGGAAGAGAGGAAACGTCCTTCCCCAGGCAGCAGAGGGGAAAGTAACCACAGGGCAACAGTAGCCAGTGCATCTGGTGCACTCTTCCTCCTGTGGGGAGGGCGTGGGGTACAGACTGGCTGGTGGATCTATGAAGTCATATTTCTCCAGGCCAAGGCTTAATTTGTGCTGGGGCTTGCCAGGGCTGAGCCCTGGCACCTCTAGCTTGGCAGTTCATAACCCCAGCACCTCTGGGCTTTCTATATCAGTTATGAATGTAAAAAAATTGCTTTAGCCCCCAGCACCTATTCGGTTGAGCCCCAGCACCTCTTTCGTTATAAATTAAGCACAACTCCAGGCTCAGCCCCAAACACCTCCTCCACAGGTGTGTGCCACGGCATTGGCGATGTACAGACCTCTTGCTTTGGCCCCTGCCTGCAGGGAACCACACTCTGGTCAGGGTCAGACGATCCATAGGAGCTGTTTCATGGCATAGTAAACCCACTCATGACAGCTGTAGGATTTGATATGGTAATGGCAAATTACGAAGGCTAGAGTAGAATTAGGTAGTATAGTTCAATAGCCTTATATAAGGAAATGTTCCATTTCATTTTTGATTATTGGGGTCAGGGAGGAAAACCACATTTATTGGAAAGAAATCTCTTTTAATAGGGTTGGCTGAAAATTTTCATAAAAAAAAACGGCGGGGGGGGGTGAAGGATTGTAGAAAATTTTAGGGTTGTTTTTTTTTTAAAATGTTTGATTTTGGAGGTTTTCCCCCTGCCACCACCAACTCGCTTTACTTTTTTGCCTCCTCTCTCTCTCCTTATCCTTTTTCCATTTTGATAGTGGGGAGGCCAGAGGCAAAAGGAACAGGGGCAGGGAGGGAAACAGAAATAAAACAAACATCTTTTTCCAGTTTTTTCCCCACCAAAAAAATTGAAAATTAAAAAAAAAAGTGAAAAATTTTTAAAGACAAAAGTTTGGGAGCAAAATACTGACTATATTTTGTGAAATAAAATAATTCACCACTTTTCAACCAGCTCTACTTTTTTGTTAATATTTTCAGATATTTTCCTCCAATGGTAGGTTTCCATGTCTCCTCAAACCCCAGGCCCACAAAAATTAATGGGTAATGGCCCTCTTCTCTTTTACCCCATTATGGCAGGAACACTGCAATTGGGTTTGGTATCATCAAGTGTCATTCCAATCACAGCTTCCTCATCTTCAATGAGCATGGTGCCACAGTAGTCTAGAAACCAGAGAGGAAAAAAAAACGGATTTTATTAATCCAGGTAATCTGGAGAACTATGACAGAGAAGGAGGTGAAACCACCAGTGTGGTGTGACAAAGAATATGTCTGGCTCCACGGGATTGTTCTGCCAGAGATTGTGTGCTGTTCCTGGGGCTCTGAGAAGTACTATTTTCTACCTAGGTGAGATATTTTAGATATGGGATCCTGAGACTCTTAGCAACCAGTTCCGGACATCTTTAAAAAGCAGGGACAACATAAGGATATTCATATAACTGAATTTATGACCAAAAAGATGGTGTTATAACCGACATGACTGGGGTACCAATTAATTGCACAGAAACACACTGTTCTCGAGCATTGCCGGTGTTTGTGTCCAACAATTTGGCTAGCACACTAGGTTTTTATGACTGGCATATGCCAGATACAAGAGATTTCAGGATGCTTGTACTAAATGTTCTGGAAATACAGAATATAATTGTTATTAAAAACATGGCTCTCAAAGCACCAGTTTTCCAGAGCACTATGGAGATCTTTACAGACACCAATTGTAAATCTCCCCAAAAGCTTAAAGGCAAACAAAGACTGTATGGTGTATTCCTGCAAGAATTAAAGAGGCACTGTGCTCAGCGCTGTCACTTTAAATGATTTGGGCAATATTTCAACTTCCACACTCTTAGGATCTCTAGCTGGCCAAGACATATGGCTATACGTTTTTAGCTACAAACTATTCTCAAGACAAAATTGTCGCAGTCATGCAGTATATGGCATGAAATCGCTCTCCATTATGCCCCAACTGCACGATTATGTTTAGGTAACTAATGGCAGAGATATGTCTCACTCCAAGATGTCACTGAAGAAAAAATGTGGGATGGGGGTAAGGAGAACAACAAGGAACAAGAGTTAGTTATCCCAACTTCTTCCCTCATGTCCTTTATACTCTCTCCCCCCGTCTCTTTTTAGGACTCAGAGAAGTAGCTGAAGAGAGATGAAATCCCCTTCTAATGTGGACTCTTGTATTAGCATAATATAATACAAAAGAAACCCCCTGATTAAAATGTAATACCCTGTTTCCTCCAGAAAGGTTCTTTGTAGTATATCATGCACTTGATGACTGAGCCCATGGGAACCCGGCTGATCAGCTGGTTTCTCATTGGTGGTAATGGTGGGTTGAAATGAATCTTCAAATCAAGAATTGGGGGAATGGCACTAATAACATACTTGGCCTGGAAAAGAAATAGTAAGTAAACGAAATACATTATCCAATATTTGAGCCTCTCTCTATTACAGCTGGGGAAGCTTTACAGTATGTTTGTTGACAGTAATATCTTCCAAAGCAAAAGAAAGTTTGCCCCACAGCATGCAAGTTATAAAATAGACCACTCAGGATGTCTTGGTTATAGAAACTCTAAAATGATAACAAGTACTGTACAAATGACTATCCAATTGGGCAGCTATTCCTTTCTAACTGGTTGGAAGACTATTCCTCTTACAAAAGGTTCACTGGGCTCCTTTTCAATTGACCTTTCATTTTCTGGCTTGGAAGCTAACTCTGAATTGTTTCTGGAGAATGTTTCTCTTGCACTGCATTGCTATTATCATCCTGGAGATATTCTTTTATTCTGAAGCTAACTGAATGCAAAGGAGTAGAAATAGTAAAGGAATGGCACAAATACACATTCTAGAATTCTCTGCTTCTCCGGTGCCCATCCCAAGCTGTGTTATTGGTATTTCTTAGGGAATACCAGAAAATGTGACTCCTGGTTATTGTGACTTTCTTCTTTGCTACACTGTGCCCCTGTGTTACAGGCTTATTGAGAAGACAAGTGGAGCAACGAAAGATTTTAAATCCCTACAAATATTTGCTCTAATGTAAGGTAATGAATTACCTTGTATAATTCATGGTCTAAGGTCTCCACAATGACATTTTCACCTGACTGATCAATGCGGACTACAGGTTTCTCTAGCTTCACTCGGCCTCCCAGGCGTTCCATTAGCTTCTCACTAATCTGACCAGAGCCACCAACAAACTTCCTCTCCTGGAAGAGAAAAAGAGACAGTTCAACAATAATGTGAGATGGACAAACTGATTTGGATAAAATAAGAATCATACAGAACATTTGTTCTCAACCCTCAAAATAAACCCAACTTCTTTTTGACCTTTTGGAAAGTCAGGTGACTTAGTTTGGAAAGCTTATGGCTATTATTTTACGCTTTTGTGTACACCTCTGAGCTTGCTGGGTCTGTTCACCAATGGGACCGAAAGTGCCAGAAATCTCATGACAAAGCTGTTCTCATGTGACTTCCAAACCAATTCTGGAGATCCCAGAGGTCCAGCTAAGGTTTGGATAAGCATTCAAACTTGTGAATGCTCAGCTGAAGTCAGCCATCCTTGTTGGAGGTCTGCCCATCAGTAATAGTAACAATGATTGCCATAATTATACATAAACAGGCTACAAAAAGCAAGTAGCATGCTCCCAAAATCTGTCCAGTAGTATTAATTATAACTAGATTTTTTTTAAAAACCTTCTCTCATATATATCAGAGGTGAGCCAAATAGGTTCATTTCAATATAGTAGAGTGCAATTAAACATACATTCATTTCGTGCAAGAACATTAGCCGATTCTTCCCTTTCTTCATGTGTGTTACTTGCATTAAATACACTGCTTCGCACACATTTTAGGGTTATATAATACATAAATACAGGCATTTATCTTCATCAGATTGGTCTGACAGTCTTATGAACTATGAACATTGGAAAGATTTGATTTTAGTTACCTAGCTATTGGTGGTTGTGATTCAAATACTAGTCTGTATCTATCTAGGCACTTTTGCAGTTCCCATCACCTTACACTACTTAAGTACCTCTCATATATTTAGCCTGTGAGGACAGGAAGTATTACTAGTATTCCCATTTTTCAAAGAGGATGAACTAAGAGAAAGCGGGTGATCTGCCCAAAGTTGGAATCAGGAATTGAACCCAAATCTCCTGATCCCCAGTCCAGTGCCTGAACCACAAGAATGGCCTTCCACATTGATGCAACCTGAACCCTATTAATACTGAAATCAATGGCAGCTATTGTCTCTATGTAAAGTAAAAACTATGGGAGTTTGGCTGCCCTGCTAATGCAGCAGTGAACAGTCTTCGTCATTCTTGTCCTTCCTTTTAAAAACAAACAAAACAAATGAGTTTAAAGGGCTTCTGCCAAGAGGCATGCGGTGTTCTTCCAAAGATAAGAGCGGACGGTTTACTGTACCTGCCCACCATTGGTGGTTGAGAATATCCTGCCTGTCCCCCCGCACTGCTTCACGTACCACAGGAACCAGAGAGCAGAGACCTCATGAGGCTCAGAGGTGACATCCACATTCACAAACAGCGTTGCAAACCTCTTGCTAGTACTGCACATGGGATCAAAGTAAAGTTGGTATGTTACTATAAAAGCAGTAAGATGATATCCATCGCCTAGTCCTATTCTCTAGCAACAGCGAAAGAAAGGAGCCTCGCAACCCTCCTCTGCCAGTGATGTTAACAGGTATTTTGCCCTCAACGTCAATGGGACCAGGAATGGCCCGTGGTAATTAAAATAATTGTTCTTATATAGTTCTTTACACAGGAGAATTTCAAAAGAGCTTGCCAAAAATTAATTAAGCCCTACAACATTCCAGTGAGGTTAGTAAGTATTATCCCTGTTTTAAAGTGGCTAAGTGACCTTTACTGGGTGACACACTCCGTGGGAGATTATATTTTCTTCTGCTAACATCTGGAGGCAATTGTCAGTCATTCAAGATTCAGGGAACAATGAAGCAAGGCCAGACAGCTCTAATGGGCTTTGAAGCTCTGCACGTCAGCTACCTACCCCTCCAATCCCCCCATGTCACCCATGAGACCTGCAGTCCTTTCTGCTGCTGATTGTACCTGTCTCCCCACTCCTTCAGCCAGCCACAGTCTCCTCCGCTGTATAACCTCCTGAACCCTTCAGGAATATGGGAGTCTACGAGGACAGTAAAGCTCAGCAGAGACTGTGAGAGAAGCTCCAGGTGGGTAGTGATCATTCTCATCCTTGTTCTGTCCACATTTTGGATGGATTGCCATCCAGCTGCCTCCTCCTCTGTCCTTTTAAGAGTAGTAGCGTGCAGGTAATCAGTCAGAATTCCCCTTTGTGGGGACACACAGAACAAAGAAACAGCCTTGGGGGAGTCAGGAAAAAAGCAGAATGGCGAGTAGGCCTTGAGTGGAATCGTTACAGATTTATGAGGCAGACTGACAATAAAGGAGAAATCGTGATGCTATTTGCACAGCCATGTAACTATGTTGTGCATTGGACCCTGGGCATGTGCAATGGCCTCTGCCAATGAGTATACATGTAGAAAAAAGTGGGCTGTGAAATTTGATCTTTGTTTTCTCTCTTACTGTTTGTGCTTTGATTTAAGAGATGACAAATCTACTGAGAATTATTACAGATGAAAGATCTGTACAAGTTTTCAGGATGGGTTAAAAGATGTGTGAATACAGGCAGGAGTAAACATTCTTTCACTGAACTTCAGTTACTTGCTCTCTCCTCACATTGCACATTTGTATAGGTGTATTAAAGCCATGTGAAGGAAGTCCTATGTCTTCTGAGCAGAAGATGCTCATTTCAGCCGTGTAACACCACATGGGGCTCTGCAGTTACTGCCTTTGTCAACTGCAACCCAGCAAATAACCTCCAAAGCCAGTCAAAAATCCTGGTTTTAAACTATTTTGTCTTTTGTTTAGTCAAACATTTTTTAAAGCAAAAAGGCTTTTAAAAAAATTAATGCATTTAAGCAAGTTTAAATTCAATTCTTCACAGTAACAGCATCTTCTCTGTCTGCTTAATGAACAGACATTTCCACTGAAGCAAAAGGCCAAGAGCAGAGTTGCCCTCCAGGTAGGCTTGACCTTTGATCTGCTTTTATGAATGTCCTTGACAGCCCGGGAATTTTGTCTATGGGCAACTGCAATAGCAACACTACAATTTGATAAGCAGGATCGTTTGCATGTTTTGACCACCATATTTCAGCTATTCATCAGCATCTTAACTAGATGCCCAGCGCTCACCAATAAAATAAGCAATAAAAGAAGTAATCCTGTAGGGACTAGTGGGGGATTTTTTTTAGTGCTAGGTGATATTTTAAGGTAGTGATTAGATACTTGTCCATGATATATCCATGTCATTGAGAAGAAAAGCATTTCTGGAGGCAGCAATTCAACAAAGATGAAACCCAGCATTTCAGTTTAGTAGAAAGATTCCTTGTGCCAGTTTTCTTATAATCCTTTATTATAATCAGTTACTATATACCTTTGAGAAGATTAGGTGTAAACTGGGAGTGCTGGGCTCTGAAGCTCTTTGAAGTAGTGATTGATCACCCCTGCTAATGTGATACTTCCACATGTGTGCATGTTTAGTGGCTTCATGCTATTTCCTCTCTGTTAGTCACTGAGAAATTGCATGCAATCTGTGTCTATAAAGATTCTACCTCTCTTCCTTTAGCACCATAAAAAGGTTATGATTAAACAGGCATTTATTCAGTTCTTATTTATATATATTGTAAATATGATCAGCTCTGAAAGATGTTTTATTATATTTAGTGGAGGAATAAATACGTGTATTAATATTTTACAGACATATAATACTTTTAGACAATGATCTAATTTTTCCATAATATTTTGCCACTTTCCCATTATTTTTGGTATTTTAGCTCCACAATTTCATCTATTATTTCATATGGAAGTGGCTGTTTGGTTTCAATCATTAGCACACAATGCTATTTAGGCATGAAATGTCAAACTGAAGCAAATCTGCATAATCTGTCAGACAAAAGGAAAGAATGGAGGATTACCCTTCTGGACGATTGCATTCTAGGGATAGAAAAACTGCTATGGCATGTAACCTAACTTTTGATTGCACATGGCAGATCAAGTTTAGATGTACATATAAAATCTGAAAAGCATCTTGGAATTAAAACAGGCGGACAATTACGTCAAAATTCAGGTAAAATGTCAAGTCATAGTCCATCACAGATTAGAAAGATGTGACTCTCCTTGCCTGGTGCTGTACAATATTGTGCAAGATTGTACAGGGCCTCTTTTCCAATTTAAGAGGCTGGATCACCTGTAACTATGTATATGAAAGATGGCTGAGCTACACCATGCATTAACAAACACTATGCTGAAGTTACCTACCAAAGATTTTGAAAATGCACATTGCCCAATTCAAGAAACATTTCATTCATTCTTATTCTGTTTCAGTTGTCATGGATAATGATACCAATGAGAAACTCTCTGAACGCCTTTATGTCATAGTATACTAGTGGATACTTGAATGGTTTTCTTACAGACAGTACATACACTTACTTAAGTCAATAGCATTTACTATTGTTGCTCAAACTTGTTCTCCTTAGAATTTGTCTAAAATGGTTTATTCCCAGGGATCTTCCCCTTCGGGACTTCCTTCGGCAAGGTCTATGGATAACTGATTGCAGTACAATTAGATGCCTTAGGATTTTGTTATTTATGTTACATTTCCAAAGGTACAAATAAAGGCAAAAACCATAGGAAGGTTTTGGACAAATGCCTGTTGCAACTGTACTGTGTGGAGGACACCCATTCACAGTGAGCATGTGGCCACTAGTGGCTGGTTGAAGCTTAGAAATAATAGTAAGTGTGCATTTTCTAGCTGAAAGATAGCAAATAACTTCCTTTAGCTTAAGCAGGCACAGGTCTGTGTTTCTAGAGCTGTAGGCTCATCCTGGTTCTAGCTCCTGGGTGTAGTTTATTTAGTAATTCTGATAGTGTACTTCTAGAAATGGGTCTGCTTTAGAGCAACACCATGCTATAATTTTCTTATGTATGACAAAATCTAGTCAAACTGTTCTTGAGTTACAGGTGAAATAAAAATTAATGTGATGTTTGCATAACAACAAGCAGTACTGTCAGTATCTCCGTGCTATATAGTGCTGTACAGTGGTAACAAAAGGGGACACTTGGGTGTTAAGGTAATTCAGTCTCAGGACTGTATACTGAATTCTTACAGCGATTGTAGAAAATCAGCTCTCCTAACACTAAATAATTGAAAGCAATATCTCATCCAAAGTTCTATACAGGAACCTGGCTACACCAGAGCAACTCTCTTTTATTGCCAAACATTCAGAACTTCTGATTAAACTAATTACAAAATCGGAGTCTTGTTAAATCTCCTGTCATCTGACCTGGAAGCATTACACTAGACTAACCAAAAAGCAAAAGAAAATAATCTTTTTGTGCATAAAAAATATTTACAAAAACAACAGAAAAGCTGCAAATTTGCCACCATGAAGCAATACCACTATGAAGATTCAAGTCTGTAATTGCTTTGTGCTGTTTGTTTGCTCTTAAAACTACAGTATCCCTTAATGCTATGCTGCCAGATTAAATTCCAGGATTTAAGGGTGCTGCTAGCTATCAACAGATGTCTAAAAACTACGTATCTGAAAACTTAACTCTCTCTGATTTCTGGAATGCCCAAGATACATACAACATAAATTTCCAAGTTTAGTGCATGAGGCAAGCAGATATTTTTCAGTTCATCCAAACAGGCCTGATACAGAGCCAGCTGAATCCAGTTATAAGCAGATCATCAGCAAATGAAATAAAAGAGTGTATAACAAGCAGAGATGTTACCCATGGTTTCAATGCTAGCAAACATGACATTTTCATCTGATCTTTATTTGAGTTAAATTAACATGGAAAATAACGGGATGCCCTGTGTATTTGCTCAGTTATTATAGTTATCAAACCTGATCTCCATTTAGAACCCTCTGCTCTTCAGAAGGTCATTAATATGACCTTCTGAAGTGAAGGTCATATTAATGAGGATGAGCCATGGATGTTCAAGCATCAGCGTCAAGCCAAGGCAGTATTTGGATGGGACGCCTCCAGAGAAAAAAATCAAGTGCTGCAAGAAGTGCTGTTGTTGATTTGGTAGGTGATTCAATGCCCCATCATAATGTCAGTGAACACTGTATGTCTGGAAGTTTTGTCTTTCAGATTAAGATGTAAAACCAATATCCTGTTCATTTGTGGTCATTAAACCTCTTAGCGTATTTCAGCAAAAGTAGTGTTAGCTGTGATCAAATTTCAGAGAGGATAATTAGAATCTGCCCACTCCAATTACTCCGGGCACTTTCAATGGGACATTGTACTCCTCACTTCCTGTGCTTAGATGTTGCTCTTCACAGTTGGCCTGCAGCACTATCCAACTATAACCTGTTATACATTTTAATATAAAAGTGATTCTTACTTTGTCCAACAAACTTTGTCTATGAAATCTTGCATAGACATTTTGTCCCATTCTTCTGCATGTGGTGCCTTCCATGGGGCTTCATTAGGAATCTAGGACAACAGAAGAACAGCGAATGTTCAGTAACAACATTGCACACTGTGGATCTGTCTTCACTACATACAGTGGACTGGCACAGCTACATTGTGCAGCTATGCTGGCACAACCTGATAGGGTAGACACAGCATACACAGACAGAAAGGATTTTTCTGTTTGTGCAGGAACACCACCTTCCTGAACCTAGTTAGCTAGGTCAACAGAAGCATTCTTCCATCAACACACTCCGATTTGTTTTCAGGAATTGGCTTAATGGTATAAAGGATGGGACTAGAAAAGTGATCCAGAAATTATGCTTTCCCAGATTTATACCAATCATTTTTTTGGGGACAAAAGGTTTTTTCTCAGCATTTACCTTAGCTTTCTATTCCAGATAAGACTCTTTCTATTTTTACTTTATAGGCAGAATTCTTAGGTACATTTTCAGTGAAAACACTTAGCACAAAATTCTGCTTTTCTGAAAAACACCAGCCTTTCTCCCTTTTACAATAGTAAACTTGTCTCTTAACACAGACTAATTTTTAACTGAGTCAATTGATTTCACATTTAAAATTAGAAGATACAGACTGTGATTTAAGACTTTTTTTTTCAAACAAACTCTTTAAAGAAAAGACATAGTTGAATAGTTTTCTCTGATCAGTATATATTTTTGCTATTATTTTTAGTATTATTTATTCTATAAAAATTGAGGCGGTTTTCAAAGGCAAGAGAGCAACTCTTATGGATAGAAAAATATCTGAGAAGAGAGTCAGTATCAGAAGCTGAGTAATAGAAAATGTATTATTTTGGGGGCACTAATTCAGTTTCAATCATAACAATGCAAGACCACAGTCACAAGCTCACCTGCACTACAGAATTCTGTTAAATGTTCTTGCTGGAAATTTGCACAAGTTCTTAACAGAAATAAAGTGGACTTAGCAGAAGATTTAAAAAAAATAGACTAAAATGTTGCCTAGTGAGGTAAAATGCTGTGCTGGAGAGAAGTATGCAATTCTATAGCTCCCCTGTTTATGTTTCGAAGCACCTGCACTTTCCTTTTTAAACACTCCTAGCTCAACAGTATAGTGAGAACCAGTGTACATCACCTTTAATATGTACTTAGCTGATCAAGTTAGGTTAAAGACTCTGAGGAAGGAGTTTAGCATATGTTAAAGGCAGTGTGCCTTGCCTACACTAGGCTATCAGGACATGCTAGTTAGTATGTGTCATTTAACATGTGCTAACATCACATCTTTGAATCCCATACAAGGGCTAACTGCATTGGATAGCTGAGCCTCTACACACCTCCTTTCCCATTTCATCCATCGTCCTCCACAGATTGTTGAAATCTAAGACGACAAAAGGGTTCCACATAGTAGGAAATGCACCCTTAAAGGGATAACTTTTACCCTAAAAGAAAAAAAAAGCATAATCAGAATACAATTTTTAATTCACCTGAATGACCACAACCTCAATGTACAAACAGTCACCAAACAGCTCCAACCAGTATACATAGTAGTAATCATTTGACAGGTTAGTTAATCTGCTGCACATCAGAGTAGAATTAACAGGAAGAACAAACGATAAGAATGCTCTAACCTTGTATCTTTAAAGGCTGAGTCAGTAAGTTTTAGACTGACACCTCCAACCAAGACAAAAAGTAAGGTTGTTAAGCCCAGCACAAAAAGCAGGCAGCTTTGGAGTGTTGGCATTTATTTGGGGTGATCAGTTTTGTACTGTATATTTATGTTTGATTACATTTTCTTTCCTAAATGAGATTGAAAAATATTATGTTATTCATTTTAAAGGTACAATATTAGTTTCCTTCAAAATCAAAGCAAAGTGACTGTGATACGAAGACTATCTTGGCCATAGCTCAGGGGTTTTCCTGAAACAAACATCTATTTATTTGAAAATTTATAGTTTCAAAAAGACTAAATAAAAAGTTAGCGTTTGTGAATCATTAATCTTTATTAGCCATTCATTATTTGCCACAGTTGGTATGTAGGTTTCATTGAGATACGGTAACAAGTATGGAAGTCATTATTACATTGGCTGCATAAATATTTAATAATTAGATTTTACATACAGTTATTACTATGAATTAAGGAAGTCTGGCTTCATGGAAGGAGTGGGAAGATGGCTAATTTGTAGATACTATTTTGTTTGTAGGGGATTTACCTAGTTGTTTTTGTGGATGGCTGACTGGATAGTTTTGTGACGCTACTAAAAGTCACTGACCTTAGTTATCCCTTTCCCAAAAAACACATTCCAGGGCCTACTGAGAATATTCTCTGGTAAGAACACTACAGGTTATTTAATGTTGCAAGGAATACACAGCCTTGGTGAAAAAAAAATCACACATGCATTTAAGACGGTATTGCAGCAATAGGAATACAATGGATATAATATTAAATTTTAATAAACATTTCATACAGTGTCCCACAAAATGATGACTGGAAACAAATTCAAATGGACTTGTATATAAGCATTATAACACAATTTAAATGTTAAGAAATGGATAACAATAAACAACAATATATCATGTTGAGAAGTGTCTATTGGACTGTTGTATGCAGCAATGTTAGGCCTGGTTTTATTTAACCTCTTTATCAGCAATCCAGAAGAGGGGATAAGGTGAACATTAGTTAAATCTGCAGGTGTTGCAGACACCAGAGAGTGCAGCAACACTACACAAGGGGACCCTGAGAGATTAGAAAAGTGGGATGGAAATAAAGTGAAATACAACCTTGAAAAACCCAAGCTAACAACATTTGAGGAAATCTAATTCAAAGGGAGGGAACTACTTAGAAAGCAGTAATGTCAAAAACAAACTGAAGGATGATAGTAATAGCAAATTGCAAATCAATTTGTAATGAGATAGACCAACAAAACACACAATGCCATTTTGGACAAAATGAAAGAAAGACTGTTTTCGGTACACTGTTTGTAAGGACACAGGGAGCCTAGTGGAAGGCAGCTGGGAAGGCCTGTAAGTAAAACCAAAGCAGTACAAATAGGAGGAAAACAGTGGAAGGAGTTTGGGGTTTTTTTATTTTATTTTTCATATGGACATAACAGTTATTACTAGGGATGCCTGAGAACAACATGTCCTTTCACAGTAACTTGCCATGTGGGGAATTTGTCGTCAAAATATGGTGTTTCATCAAAGCCAAAGCCTTTTGCAAAGACATGTCAATTTTGATGAATTTTTTGTTAAAAAGTTTTCTGAGCTCCAGGGTGGACTGTCCAGTCACTTCCAGAGAGAAAGAGAGAGACTCTGATGGAAAACTTGATCTTTTCAACCTGAAAACTGCTGTTTCAACACCGTTTTGTTTCATGAAAACATTTGAAAGGTTTTGATTTTATTCCAAAGGGGAACAAAATACAAATTTTTGATGGTGACTGGAGAACAACAATTCCATTGTGTGGTAACCTTTGAGGTTTCAACATTTGTTTTCTTTCTGCACTGTAATTGGCTGAAGATGAACCTGGGCAAGAGTGAGATGATGCTCAAGAGGGAAACACTTGGAAGATCTAACTCCCACTATCACCTTGCCCTTCATTGAAGGAGTCTGCCCTTAGATTATCAAATCTTTCCACGATTTAGGGAGGCTCCTATCCCACTGTAAAAAGTTGCAGTTGCAATCAGTCCTCCTGCAAATTTAACAGAGGAGACTGCTGAGAAGTATGTTCTCCAGAAAGTGTTGTTTTGGGTTTTTTTGCATGGGCTTGCTTTAAGCCACGAGGATACATTTTCAGTCTCCTAACTATATACCTGAAATTATAATCTATAACCTTACTATAACATTACCGTAACAATTACTATAACATTACTAAAAACAACTATGCTCAGTGCATTATGAGCCTTCTGAAGACACCCAACATGACAAACTTTGCATTGGATACCACACAATCATTTTATAAAGATGAACATGGGGGTGTAGGGTGTCCCCCCCCCCCCCCCTTGTACAGAGCATCACAGTAAGTTTCTGCATTTCTTTAAAAAATCCAACATTGGCCAGACACAAAATCCTGGATTAGATGGACCTTTAGTCTAAATTGCTACAATTGTTAACTGTTCCTCTGAGGTGGGATATATCTCCAAGTTTTGCCGGAAAATTAGCATAACTACAAGAAAGTTGCACTATTACATAGACTAGGTGTCACAGGGTGGCTGGCCCCTGTAAATGAAGTAGGTCCAGCTCCCTTGTGCCAGAACAAGTATTCCCTGTTTGGCCAATTGAGAGGGTGGGGCAGCCGCTGTGGGCTATGAAGGATGAGGAAGAGATGCAACAAGAGGACATCCCAGTGACTCAGAGCAGACTGGTTCAGTCAGGGGCAGGTGAGAGTTACCAGAGAGCAGGGGACTGGAGGAGTCCCAGAAAGAAGCAGAAGGCGGTTGCTGGGAGAAGGCTGAAGGCAGCAAGAGGGGTTTGCTGGCTGGCATCCCCAAGCCAGGGCTGGAGGAATGAAGGCAGGAAGAGGGACGGGAACTGCCCGCTGGCTCTAACCCAGAGCCAAGGGCCAGAGAGTTGTGAAGGCAGGGGAGCAGCAGAGGCGCTCACCCGCTGATATCGCCAGGTTTGGAGAGCGGGACCCATAGGAACCGTAAGAGGATCTGGGGGAGTAAGGGATGCTCCCCTGGCAAGTTCCTGCTGGAAAGAGCAGGGCTGCACTCCAGCTGGGTGGCTGGGGTAGTTGTTATGGGACAAGGACAGGAGAGGAGTGTACTGAAGAGCCAGGGCATGGTGAGAGATGCCAAGGCGATATGTTGCATGTATTGTTTGGCTTATGCTGGGGGCATTCTGGACTGTGGGACTTTTGTTACGACTTGTGTGCACAGGATTCTTGTAACAAATGAACTTGCAACAAGGACTATATTTATACTTGGGAAGATGCTTTGTATCATTTCTGGGGAATCTGAAGGAGAGAAACTGAGGCAGGTGCATTTATGCTGCAGCCTGCAGCAGGAGGGCGTTCCAGGAGGGGTGCCCAGTGACACTAAATAACACTTTTCATCCAAAGAAGCTGCATTTGAAACATGTTGGCAATTTCTTTTAGCCTCTCAGGAAAGGCTAATGCCAAGCATTATGGCTATTAATAAATAATTTTTACAGCAGTGAAGACAAACTTGACTGTGAGCCTAAACGATTTTGGAATGGTGGAACTACATTTCAGAAGTGTAAATCTTGTACCAGTCTTCCCTAAGAAAGTGTAAAACTGTTCTGTTTCAAGTACCTTACATTTTCCAGGCCTACAAGCATGAAACACACATGCATGCTGTGCTCAAGAAAAACCAAGACAGAAGCAGACAGCATTCTCTTTATTCTAAATTATTGATTTTGTTCTGCGCTTCCTTCTCCACCTGAGGCACTTCTGTCTGAGTTATCCCCTCTGAATTAACTCAAGTCTCATGAGTTCCCTATGCTTCTGCTGACTAACACTACACTTAAAATATTCTCGTTTTGGTACTCTTCTTACTCTTTTATGGCATTTGAACTGCAGAAAGGGAGAACTCAGACGTGTCTCCTGTGCAGAAAACTGTGATGCCTGATTTCTCATATAGCACAAGGGTATTTCAGTCTGGATAAAGAACAACAGTTCTAGAACTAAAGATGCCTTGGATGCAAGCTATGTAAAAGTATGTGTAAGCCATGCCTGCTCAGTGTGGCACTCTGTCCCCATCTAGTAGTGGCGAGGCCAGCTAGAGAAACTGATGAGCCTGTTACAGCCCTGGCTAAGAGAAATGCATCTTTTACTCTGGCAGTAGAGGCTTATGCATTAATATCAAGAGGTCCTAGGTTTGACTCCTGCTGCCAACAACTCACCCAGGGGTGTCAGCATTACATATGCACTGCTATAGTCATTCTAGTTTTAGCTTACCATGTAGGGCCATGACTACTGATGCCAAAAGCTTTCCAAAGAAAGGCCAGGCCCACAGATGAAAATAATGTGCCAGGATGTGCAAACTTTTTACCTCTTTTCATTTCTTTATATATAACCAAGTGATCAAGTCAGACTGGCCTCGGAAATATAACTATAAATGTTACTCCAACTGCATATTTAATTTCACTTCTCAACATCAGTACCCAATGCCCAAAGGCATGGATTTTCAAAGGCATTTTATTCATAAACTTGTGATTTTGCCAAAAATAGAGCCTCGGTGAGAACAGCGGAAGCTGGACCTGCTTCAGTATAGGACTCTCAGCTGCTTTGAAAGGTTGATGCCATGTTATACAGTAACAGAGGATGTTGAAGAGGCTGACAGTACAAAGGGCAAATGTAACAAAACCAGGCAAACCATCAAACTTAGACACAAACAAAAAGAGAACCAAAGAACTTAAGGTAAAGTCGCACCGGCTATTACACCCCCAACCGGGGCTCTAAAAGGAAATTATTCCATTCATCTGCTTTGGAAAACAGCATTACAAATAATGCCTTTCTTAGCTAATATAAGGGCTATGGGTGCCAGTCTCCTGTGCACACCCATTCTTAGATTATATTAAGCCAGTGCTGTGGCACAAAAAGAGAAAAGTGTAGGCATGATAGAATCATAGAAATGTAGCACAGCCACAATAGGGATTGCCTGAACTGGGGGTGGAGGTTGTGCTCCAGGTACTTTCTTTGGGGAGCAAACAGACAGAGAGTGAGCATGGAGTAGGAAGAAGGAAGCCATAATTCTGCCCTTTCCCCCACAGTAGAGCTTGCTGGTTACAAGGGAGAGTAATGGGAGGGTTCTCTGCTGCACTCCACAAAGCGGTGTTGCCTATTACTGTTCCCTTCCAGCACCTGGGGGAGCCCAAATGAAACTATGCATCTCTGAGGCACAATGCCTCCTGATGCTTATGCACCACCCCCTACCATTAATAGAGAGTGTTGAAGAATGATGAAGCAGCCCTTTGTCTGTAAAATATTAGACGTGGAAGCACTGTGTCCCATTTGTCTGTAAAACACCATACCCATTTATCCTAAATAAAAATAATCTGTTCTTATTTCAAGACAGTGGCTTTCAACCTGTGGTCTGAGGACCCTGGGGGGTCCACAGACTATCTCTAAGATTTCCAAAGGGGTCTGTTCCTCCATTTGGAATTTTTTTAGGGGTTCACAAATGAAAAAAGGTTGAAAACCACTGCTCTAAGAAATTGCATGTAATGCGCAAAGCATTCTCTGCATCATGCTACCATAGTTATTCCTTTAGCTAAACTGTCTCAACCCTGGAGACATAGGTGCTAATCCCACCACAAATGTCACCCTATAAATTGATTCATTGCTATGTATGTTTGTAAGTATGTGGTGCCCTGTACTGATTTACAGCATGTGCATAATCATACAAGTTTTCTTCCCTGCTTAAAAATGAGTGATACCATGAGTGATGTCTGATACAGCAAGGAACAAGATACTACAGAGACATGGTAAAGAGCCAGGTTAGTATGAAATTCAATCTATGTAGAAACCACACTGTTTCTCACCTGCAGCTCTACAGAATATATCTGGAAATTTGCACTCACTTACACAGTGAGTAAGACACCTAAAATTGTGCAGAATTTGTCACTTAATTCCTGTGCAAACATAACTCTTATTAAAGCATGCTGGCTAGCAAACCAAGCCAAGCAACACTCCTGCCGCTGTGATGAACAACTAGAACTACACATAAAATTGTATTAGAGTTGTCAAAGAATTTTATTTCTAATTAGAAAAAGGCCAGTTTGACCTACAAGCTCCATTCTCTATCTCTTCTTGTTGTTCAGGACTCCATATGTTGAGATAATTAGTTACCATAGTCATCTGTATGCTATAAATATACAGCTGGAGTAATCAATCTAATTTGAAAAAAATATATATTATATATATTAATTCCATATAAAAATATGAACCAAAAAGACCACTGAAGTTGCAAAGTCAAGAATTCAGTTAGGAAATATGGTTGTCTATGCAACCTTAACTTGGCTCTCTTGCACATATGCATTAGAACAGCTTTTAATTACTTGATCAAATGATATTAATTTTAGTCCACTATGATTGTCAGTGTTTTGTAAATGGTGATATGCAGGAGTATCTCCATTTTACATGCAACATAACCAAGCACATACACTTGGAACAATCATTCTGAAAGGCAGTGGAGCTAAGTGGCTAAAACTGGGGTCTGTCATATTATAGACCTGAGTTCCATTCCCTGTTCTGCCAACAAGTGACCTTGTACAAGCTCTCAGATCCTTGGTTATCTCATCTGCAAAAGGTAGAGTAGGGGAAAGGATACTTGCCTGCCTCCTACAGTAGGATTATGGGGCCTTGCTTTATAATAAGCTTTTTGAAGTGCACAGAATTAATACCAATCAGTGGAAGAAGTGTTACTAGAAATCATTGCATCTGGAATCGCAAACCTTTCTATGCTTGAATAAAAATGCTTACAAAATTAAACCCATTGAAAATGTTTCCTATTTCATTCCATAAAACCCTTTTGTGGGTGTTTCTGGATTTTTTTCTCTTTCCTTTTCTTTTAAAGGAAAAAAATGTGGGGGAGAGGAGTTTCAGTTTGGGAAAAATATCACCCTCGGTTGACTTGCTGGTAAAGAGACAGGGCCCCTGTGCAAAACCAGATAATACAGTTTATTAAAAACAGAAGAGAATGTTGGGATCACTCAAATTTTTATGATGCTCCAGGCTCTGAAATTTGTTGGTTAAAAGCGATGCATGACACCAGATCGGCTCCAACAGGCATGTGTGAAACCCCCAGGAATTAAGCAGCAGCTCCTGTTTGAAATAAGCATTTGTCTCATCTCCGTTTTTATGATGATGCTCAATCAGCAATATAAGGAAAAAACCAGTTATTACAATAAAGTGCAATTTAGGCTTTGCTCCAAGCAGCCTAGATTAAACAAGCTGAGTGGGTACTATGGCTGCTTATCCTTATCTCCTAGGAAACAGAAGGAAAGGACTCAGAAAGGTTCCTTCCATTCATCTGCCAATTCTAATTAATCAAAAAGCCTTGTTTGATCATGTAATTTTTTCTTATTCCTTCCATCCGCACACAAACCATAAGGGCACAGTTGCCAGAGTTCAAGTGAACTTCACTGATATTTAGCATCTCTGACCAGACCTGCTCTACAGACAGCGCTGAGAGAAGCGACCACGTACGCTACAACTTTGCTTTTGCAATTTTGTCTGTACATCACGTAGCATCTTTTACCCCTGCTATAATAGATTTTTTTTTAACAAATAAAATCTAACTGTAAATTCACTCTTTGCAATCGTTGCCAGATGGCCGGCACTCGAAAGTGAAGATGTCCATTTATCCACAGGGCAGGGCCAAAGCAGACAGCACAAGAGCAAGCTTCCTACACATTTCCATCAATAAGAAAAGGAGTACTTGTGGCACCTTAGAGACTAACCAATTTATTTGAGTATAAGCTTTCGTGAGCTAAAGCTCACTTCATCGGATGCATAAGCTTTCGTGAGCTACAGCTCACTTCATCGGATGCATGCAGTGCATCCGATGAAGTGAGCTGTAGCTCACGAAAGCTTATACTCAAATAAATTGGTTAGTCTCTAAGGTTCCACAAGTACTCCTTTTCTTTTTGCGGATACAGACTAACACGGCTGCTACTCTGATTCCCATCAATGATTGCTACCTCAACTACAACATGGAGAGAATCAAGCTTGGGGGTCAGACCATATTTTCATCTCTCTCCCCATGCAGTCTTTGGCCTCTCTTTTGAGAGTGTCAATGAGGCGGACTGTACAAGGATGTTTTTCGTGATGTGGACTGCTACCTCTCCCCACTCTTGAGGTTATTTTATAGCTGGGGAAAATGTGAGCTGATGACCTAGAAGTCAAAAAGTTCCATACCCCATTACCAACACGTTCAACCTCCACGTCCCCCTGTGATCATGTAATTAGAAAAGTGACTTTAAATTTATTTGGTTTCATTTTCGCACCACGAGAGGCTCAACTTCTGAAAAGATGCAAATTGATTCTACACAGTGGCCTAATTCCTACTTGCACACAGCTATCAGGTTTTCAATTAAATAATCCCCAGTAACTAAGGCAAGGGGAAAGGAGGGATGACGACATTTTGAGTCACCTATCACGGACGGCAACTAAGAGTCTCACACACGTTGATGACAGTGGCATTCAGAGGAAGAAGATATGCACTGAGGAAAAGTGCTTCAATTTCATCTAGTCATTTAAAACCCATTTAAGCCATTACATGCTAAGCTATGCTACCAGAACCTGCCATTAATTGTTGTAAAGCAGGTCACAGACTTAAATAAATCATATTGCTCAACTCTAACATACGTACATTTCACGGATACCACAGAAATACACAAACACCACTGACCTATGTGCTAGAGATACAGTAATCACTTATCCCATTGCCAATTAAATCCCAATACAACAGTGGTATCATGTCTAGAATTCATAAACAAGACCATAGCAAACTGCATTTTAATAACACTGTCAGTTCCACGGTAATATCAAAAATGAAGGACAGCCAGGAGGACTGCAAAGATTTTCTACACAGATACAGAGAGCACTCTCATTAATGCAGATTGGTAGTTTCAGTGAAAGATTTTATGTAGACAAGAGTAAAGATTCTATCAACATCTATCAACAGAAAGTAATTTCAGTGACATGCCAGATAATTTGGCTCACCTGGAATTCCTCCTAGGAGTTCCCAGGCTGTGCACACTAGTGTTACTGCTGGCTCAGTCTTGAATAGGATGCAACACAACCTCACCCACAACCGGACAGCACTGTTGGCTAATACATAGGTGGGGATAGAGCTCCACCTTCCTCTCTGTCAGGCGCATAGCTCCTGTGAGGGTACTAAGGGGGGAACAGGAACTGTACTTGCTGTCAAGAATCTGTCCCAACCCTGTGATTGGGATGCTCCTTGTTCCATTGATGGCCTTCCATGAACCTGTGTAGGACCTGGCCAGTCTGGCCTTTAGTGTTTTGCAAACATCTAGTGGGATTTTGGCAATTGTCACTCCATGAGGAAAGTTCCAGGTACAGTATATTTCAGAACAGAGAGACAGATATCATTTTCAGGGGTTACTGCTTGCTGTTTTCAGTGCACCAAAATAAGACAGTAGGGAGTTTAAAAGGAATAGATGTGTTGTTCCACTTATATTGATGATGTCCTGGTCTGGGGCAACATGAGAAACACGATATTATGAAAAGTTCTGATGGTGGCAAGGAGTAGGAGTTTGAGATATAATGAAGAAATGTACCATAAAAATAGCACTAGTGAGTCCACCCCAGTCTCATGGATGGACTTAGAGAAGCGAGCTCTGTCAGGCTGCTGAAACCCAGGTGTAAATGGAATGTTGTGATGTTGGTGAGTACATCTGGAAATTCACTGCAGGTGAGAATGGGAAAGACAAGGCCACAGACATGACCAAGTGCAGCTGGTGTGAGATGTGTTGGTGCAAGGGTAGACTGTTCTCTTCCTACAGGAAAGAAGCACATTTTTAAATTCAAAGTTGGAGGATCATTACTTTCACACACACAAAACTTTTCTATACACAGGTTTTATGTAGCCCAGCCTCCTAATTCCAGTCATTACACTTGGCAAAACAATTTCTATTTTGTACATGATAAAAAATTGCAGATCTGTGTTTTAAACATCAAATCTTCCTGATCATATGGGCATCGATAATGGGATTAGACCAAGTTTGAGATACAATATTAGTTAAATAAATAGGCAGATCTGTTGATAATTTGATCCTGACAAATGGTAAACCCACACCCATATTTCAATACATTTGTTTAAAGGGACACTTAAATGGTTTAGGTCCCATATTTGATATAAATTAACAGTGATGTAATCAGGTGGCAAATATTACCTGGATTTTAAATATCTTTTCTGTTTGTTTAAAAAAAACCCAACAACTGACCACCAGTAGAACACAACAGCCAACATTTTGGTAAGGCAAGTAAAACCTTTGGACAAAATTTTCTTGAATTCATATTTAGGCTCCTAAATAAAAATGGTTTAATTTTAAGAAGTGCTTAACACCCACAACTCAAGTCAATGGGATCTGCATGCACTTAGAACCTTTGAAAATTCAGTTATTTAAACAACTAAATAAAAAGCATGTATTTAGGAGCCTAATATTAGGCATGCATGTTTGAAAATTTTGGCCTACAAGTACACATTGCTTTTGCTGGCTTTTTGCAGCAGTTAAACTAACAAAAACTAGTCCCAGAGCTGTAATTATTTTTCTCAGTATGTTGATATAATGTCCTTTAGAAGACTAGCGAAGAGAGAGGTCACTTGTCACCAAAACAAAACATGCAGGGCTAGAATTATTATTTTCAAACTTCTATGAAGGTATCATAAGCAATGCAAAAGTAAGGTGGAAAAAAAAATCCTGCGGTAGAACTGGGCACTTAAAAAAGATTAAAGAGAAATAAACACAGAACCCAATCTAGATGGCAAAGCCTAATGATGAGGGACTCACTCAGAGATAAACAAAACCTAGTCTTTTAGTTTTGAAGTACAAAGGAAGACCCATACATTATTCGAATTTAAAAAGCCTCTGAAATGAATTAAATTGACTTTAAAAGGCTTGATTTTGCTCTTGGGCACATGTAAAGGCAGTAGCTGATTTTAAAACATGCACAGGGATCCTTGCTAGAATACTGGAAAGGGAATGGAAAAAATTAGATTTCTTCCATTTCTCAAGGAACACATCTTCCAGAATTTGAGTAGGTTTGGCCTGCACTACAAAGTTTGGGTTAGTATTTGGATCTGAACCCACTTAGAGCTGACAGACTTTTGGACATTTTGAACTTTTAGAGTTCAGCTTACAGGAAAGAACTTCAATCAAAAAAGTTTTAATATCACCTAGATTCCAGGGTGCAGACGAGTATATTTTCCATTTGTCACCATCTAGACTGGCCTCCAATGCTTGCATTGCTTCTGGAATAATGCGGGAAAAAGCTTTGGGAGGTTGTATGGTAAAAGACAAGAGATCTGTGAGAAGTATACTTAGGCACTGTATAAATAAGAACCAAGAAATCCAATTGCAGGAAGCCAAGATTATGAAACAGATTTAGCTGCACCAGAGAAGCTACTGGCCAGTGCATGTGCTTTCTGTCTCACGTACAAGATCCAACCTATTTAATTGTAATAAGGTGTTTATTTATGATACACTGTGACAAACGGTTTTATTTTTATGAGTATGATGCATGCCTCTGTGTGTGTTTATGCTGGGTTACTTGCTATGGAGTCAGATCAAGAGGAGTTGTTACAGAAACTGAGCAGAAGATGTACAACAATGGTCTAAATAAGTAACAAAAATTCAAACACAACAGCCAGGTTCAAAGCTTTGAAGAGGCAACTCCTCTGCTGAATCCTGGAAACACAGCTGTTATGCCAAAGCTGAGAACAGAGAAATCAAAAGGAACACTATAACACTAGAAAACCTCAAAGACCTTAGAAAAAGGAGGGGGTCTGGGTGAGCTGCAAGGGACTTCCCAGGGTGTCAGTGAAAAGATGACAGGTTGGCAATCACAGAGACAGAGGGAGGTTAGCTGCAAGGGCAAAGAGGGACCTCCAAACTAAACAACGATCAACCACCAAGTCAGGCAAGACTTATACATTTTGGCTTTGCAAAAAGAAAAGGAGTACTTGTGTCAAATAAATTGGTTAGTCTCTAAGGTGCCACAAGTACTCCTTTTCTTTTTGCGAATACAGACTAACACGGCTGTTACTCTGAAACCTGTCATTTTGGCTTTGATTTACTTTCTTGATCCAACGCGCCTAAATATCATACTCCTGTTTTCTAATTAATAATGGCTTGTTTTGAAAAGGTCGTCCTGTGTCACCGAAAATATCTGCTGGTTGCATACCTCCAAGGGAGGGAAAGTCTCCCACAGGGTTCCAAGCTACTTTAGATCTGCTGAAAAAGCCACAGTGAGACACAGAGGTGCTGAAGTCCCAGACCCAATCTCAAAGTAGCAGAATCACAGGGCTCTTCCTTGAGAAAAGTGGAAGCCCGGGGCCTATCACCAAGAGAGAGACACTTCCAGAAAAACTGTTTAAAGACCAGTGGCAGGTGCAGCCCTGTGGCTCTGTGACAATAATATTATAACAATATTCTCCCATTGCTGGATAAATGTAGAGGTGAATGGAAAAAAATAATCATGGTGAAATAAAAACATTTACTTTTAAAGAAAAAATTATTTAACCCAATACAGCATTTGATATCTCATCAATTTTATTCTTCTTATAATATAAAAGATTCATTATGTACATTCTATCCTATGGTCTCATGGATGCTAATTCAGCAGTAACAACTGTTCAGCGTCAGCATAAAAAGCTGCATCACTGGCTTTGAGAACAGGCTTATTTTTCATAAGAATCAAGGAGGAAAAACAGTTGAGAAGAATCTATGAGAGTGCAGATCTTTTGTTGCAGTTACTGATTAAGTCCCTTGAATTTTTGTTTAAACTTTGATTAGCATCAGAAATCCTGAAACTTGACTGGCTGACACATTTCACCTGTTCACAAGAGCATGTAACAATAGCTTTTCACAGTGTTTTACTTATGTGCGTAACATTAAATTTGAAGCTCATTTCCACAGGAGCAGCTGCAAAACTTAGAAAGTCTCTCCTCTGGGAAGATGCACCATGGTTCCATGTTTAACAGGTGGAAGGATGCTCTTTTGGGTCAGAGCATAGGACAAGGACTCAGAAAATCTGTGCTTTTACCAGATCTGCCACACAGATGTCTTGTTTCAGATCTTGGACAAGTCATTTGGAACCTGGTTGCACAAGCTTTTGAGCACCCTCAAGTCCCAGGGCACTCAGCACCTTGTGAGATCAGAGCATTACCTAATCTGTATAATAGTTCCCCCATTGGTAAAACTGGCCTAATATTTGACTCGTAAAGTTTAATTCTTAGTCCAAAATTTTCTGAAGTGGCCACTGTCTTAGTTGTGCCCAACTTGAGACACCTTGGGCCTGATTTTCATGAGTGCTGAGCATCCACAGCTTCTCCTAACTTCCGCAGCAGTTGTGAGTGTTCAGCACTTCTGAAAGTCAGGCCCCAGGCAGCTCAAGCAGTGCACCAAAAAAAAAAAAAAAAAAAAAAAAAAAAAGTCACCTGGAGTCAGTGATCACTGTCAAAAAAGTTGACTTTAGAGTTTGACCCATTTTGAGATCTTTTAATTGAAGGCACGATATGTAAGCACAAATCGTTACTTAAAACTTCGTAAGCGGGTTAATTAGCAGGACATGTTTATAGTACTTTGCTACCAATTTTTTTTTTTTCCAGAGGCAATACAGGAGATAGTACTTCTAAACTACTACATGCTACAAGGGGCCACAGCAATGGTTCCCTCAACCCACCCAGCAATATTGTTCACCTATCCAACTATACTCTCACCCCGCAGAAGCGGCTGTCCTATCTCAGCGCCTCTCCTTCTGCCCCTCCACCCCCACAAACATGATACAGTTCTGTGGTGACCTAGAATCCTATTTTCGACATCTCCGACTCAAGGAATATTTCCAAAATACCTCTGAACAACATACTAATCCACAGAGGCCTCCCTACCAACATTACAAAAAGAAGGATTCTAGGTGGACTCCTCCTGAAGGTCGAAACAGCAGACTGGACTTCTACATAGAGTGCTTCCGCCGAAGTGCATGGGCTGAAATTGTGGAAAAGCAGCATCACTTGCCCCATAACCTCAGCCGTTCAGAACACAATGCCATCCACAGCCTCAGAAACAACTCTGACATCATAATCAAAAAGGCTGACAAAGGAGGTGCTGTTGTCATCATGAATAGGTTGGAATATGAACAAGAGGCTGCTCGGCAGCTCTCCAACACCACTTTCTACAAGCCATTACCCTATGATCCCACTGAGAGTTACCAAAAGCAACTACAGCATTTGCTCAACAAACTTCCTGAAAAAGCACAAGATCAAATCCGCACAGACACACCCCTGGAACTCCGACCTGGGATATTCTATCTACTACCCAAGATCCATAAACCTGGAAATCCTGGGCGCCCCATCATCTCAGGCATTGGCACCCTGACAGCAGGATCGTCTGGCTATGTAGACTCCCTCCTCAAGCCCTATGCTACCAGCACTCCCAGCTACCTTCGAGACACCACTGACTTCCTGAGGAAACTACAATCCATCGGTGATCTTCCTGATAACACCATCCTGGCCACTATGGATGTAGAAGCCCTCTACACCAACATTCCACACAAAGATGGACTACAAGCCGTCAAGAACACTATCCCCGATAATGTCACAGCTAACCTGGTGGCTGAACTTTGTGACTTTGTCCTTACCCATAACTATTTTACATTTGGGGACAATGTATACCTTCAGATCAGCGGCACTGCTATGGGTACCCGCATGGCCCCACAGTATGCCAACATTTTTATGGCTGATTTAGAACAACGCTTCCTCAGCTCCCATCCCCTAATGCCCCTACTCTACTTGCACTATATTGATGACATCTTCATCATCTGGACCCATGGAAAAGAAGCCCTTGAGGAATTCCACCATGATTTCAACAATTTCCATCCCACCATCAACCTCAGCCTGGTCCAGTCCACACAAGAGATCCACTTCCTGGACACTACAGTGCTAATAAACAATGGTCACATAAACACCACCCTATACCGGAAACCTACTGACCACTATTCCTACCTACATTCCTCCAGCTTTTACCCTGACCACACCACACGATCCATCGTCTACAGCCAAGCTCTGCGATACAACCGCATTTGCTCCAACCCCAGACAGAGACAAACACCTACAAGATCTCTATCAAGCATTCTTACAACTACAATACCCACCTGCGGAAGTGAAGAAACAGATTGATAGAGCCAGAAGAGTTCCCAGAAGTCACCTACTACAGGACAGGCCTAACAAAGAAAATAACAGAACGCCACTAGCCGTCACCTTCAGCCCCCAACTAAAACCCCTCCAAAGCATTATTAAGGATCTATAACCTATCCTGAAGGATGACCCAACACTCTCACAAATCTTGGGAGACAGGCCAGTCCTTGCCTACAGACAGCCCCCCAACCTGAAGCAAATACTCACCAACAACCACATACCACACAACAGAACCACTAGCCCAGGAACCTATCCTTGCAACAAAGACCGTTGCCAACTGTGCTCACATATCTATTCAGGGGACACCATCACAGGGCCTAATCACATCAGCCACACTATCAGAGGCTCGTTCACCTGCACATCCACCAATGTGATATATGCCATCATGTGCCAGCAATGCCCCTCTGCCATGTACATTGGTCAAACTGGACAGTCTCTACGTAAAAGAATATATGGACACAAATCAGATGTCAAGAATTATAACATTCATAAACCAGTCGGAGAACACTTCAATCTCTCTGGTCAAGCAATTACAGACATGAAGGTCGCTATCTTACAACAAAAAAACTTTAAATCCAGACTCCAGGGAGAAACTGCTGAATTGGAATTCATTTGCAAATTGGATACTATTAATTTAGGCTTAAATAGAGACTGGGAGTGGCTAAGTCATTATGCAAGGTAGCCTATTTCCCCTTGTTTTTTCCTACCCCTCCCCCAGACATTCTGGTTAAACTTGGATTTATGCTGGAAATGGCCCACCTTGATTATCATACACATTGTAAGGAGAGTGGTCAGCTATTACCAGCAGGAGAGTGAGTTTGTTGGGGGGGGCGGGTGAGAAAACCTGGATTTGTGCTGGAAATGGCCCACCTTGATTATCATACACATTGTGAGGAGAGTGATCACTTTAGATAAGCTATTACCAGCAGGAGAGTGGGGTGGGAGGAGGTATTGTTTCATGGTCTCTGTGTATATAATGTCTTCTGCAGTTTCCACAGTATGCATCCGATGAAGTGAGCTGTAGCTCACGAAAGCTTATGCTCAAATAAATTGGTTAGTCTCTAAGATGCCACAAGTACTCCTTTTCTTTTTGCGAATACAGACTAACATGGCTGTTACTCTGAAACCTACTTCTAAACTGGTGACATCCCCACAGAAATAAAAAAAAAAAGCAACTAACAACAATCTACACCGATCAACGTTGGTGTGGTTTAGAGATGCATTCTATCTTACCTTGACATGGTGAATAAGATGTTCTACTTCATTCACTTTATACGTCTCTATTCCTAGCTCCTTAGACAACCGCAGGATGCGATTTTGTGTTGGCCCCACGTATGCTCCTCCAAGGTCCACATACTGGACTTGCTTATTCTGGTTTCCCAAAAAAAACAAAAGAAGGAAGATAAGCCCTTTGCAATCAATCATGAGATAAACAATGTAATCCAGAGGAACTATTTATGTTAATTGAGTATTTGAGGCCAGATTCCCTGCCCTCTGCCCCTGACCAGGAAAAAACCTGCAAGAGGAAGCCACAGAGGTGAAAACTCTGCATTGGTTCTCTTCAGAGACATTTCTCCAGAGCATCTCTCCAAGGGGATATTTTGCTACATACATAGTCATCTTTTCCTTCCATGCGGAACAGGTGAGAGGGGAGGTGTGATAACCCCAGAACCTGCAAATATCCTGGAAAATTCTGTGTCGCCACAGAAACCCCATACTTTTTCTCGCCCCTGCTTCTGCACTGTCAAGGACTTCCCTACCTGCCACTGCCCTGGAATTCTACCCTCATGAGGGGTTCTTCAGTATGCAGGAGGCTCTGCTCAAATAATCAGTGCAATAATTTAGATAATATGTGTGAGGATAATTACCCTTGCAGTAAAAGTTCTTCCTCCAACTCTGTCACGGGCTTCCAACACCACAACACTCAGCCCTGACTCAGTCAGCAACTTGGCTGCTGACAGACCTAAAGGACAAATGAGAAACAACACTTAACAACTCCGCACAGTGGATTCTGTAGCCTGCATGGCTTCTAGACAGTCAGTAGTCAGCACCCCCAGCCATTTAGTAAGAGGTGTCATGAATTTTGACTATAAAGAGCTTGTAAAGGGGGGGAAAAAATCCCAAAAGGCAACTAAAGGTGAATATAAAACAAGATAGTGGTCACATTTTCACATGTTCCAAGCACCTTCAGCTCCCAGTGGCTTCAACTGGGGCAGAGTGAGCTTAGCCCCTCTGAAAGGCAGCTCTAGCTGGGTAAAAATGAGAGAAACAGTCATTTTGTTGTACACGGAACACACATACATGTGCAGTTCTCTGCAGGGGGGAAAAGCATTTCATTCTCTAATTCTGTTCTTTAATTTCTGAAAGTGTTGTCTTTTTTTTTTAAACCCGCCAGGTAAAATGGACGGAGTCAAGTCTATACAGGCCTAGTATCAGAGGGGCAGACGGGTTAGTCTGTATCCACAAAAACAACGCGGTGGGTCTGGTGCCACCAGACACCTCGTTGTTTTTATGGTCTAAAGATCCTTCTGGAAACAAACAGATTGGAGCTCTGAAAAATGCAGTGTCCATCATAATAGACCATTATTAAATCTTCCAAAACAAGAATCAATGATATTATTAATCATTTATATTACAATAGCATCCAAAGGCTCCAATTAGGAATGGGGCTTAATCTGCTTATCATGCTGATGTATTGTCAGTATTATCTGCTGTTGTCTTCTGCTCTCTCCCCAGCTACTTGTTGCATCCACCCTGTTGTCTCTCATCTCATACATAGATTCTAAGTTCTTTGGGGCAGGAATCATCTTTTTGTCATGTGTCTGTACAGCACCTAGCACAACACGACCCAAATCCATGATGGGAGCCGCTAGATGCCACTGTAATAAATAATAATTATACCTAGCTCTTATATATCACTTTTCATTAATAGATTTCAAAGCACTTTACAAAAGAAGGTAAATATAATTACCCAGATTTTATTAATAATGATAATGCTGAATGAAGAGACAATCTTTTGCCCAGAGAACTTAGAACCTAAACGATACACATACAGCCAAAGGGTTGGGGACAATGATATAACTTCGAAATAAATTAACATGGCATCATTTTGTTAGCTACATTTTGGGGGGGGGGGAGGGATGTGAGAAAGCTGTTTTAAAATGCAATAAGAGTTGCAATGGGGAAAACATACAAACGGTAACCCTGTTTCTGGACCAAATTCAGAATTTTACCTTTTGTGTGGACTCAGGGGTTATTTTTTAAACTCCTATGAACAGAGTGAGCAAGTATTGACTCCATAAAGCAAAGTCCAGGAAAAAATCTCTTATGTGGTGTGAAATCTTGTTAGCTGTTCAGAACTGTACACATTTCAGCACAGCTGCTGGTTTACCTGTCATTTTTTCTTGGATTGCAAACAAAACGCCATCCCTTTAACTTTGCCTAAGATTTTAGAGTTTAGACAAACAGATCAACATAAAGGAACGTGTCTAAAAATATGACTAATGCCCTTATTGTTCAGATTTCTTCTGCAGGATATTTTATATTAAAATGGTATTTTTTCCAGAGAGATTTCTACACACTCATTGTTATGTAAGGAACAGTGCAGATTTCACCTAAGAAAAAAAGCACCAGCTATCTTTTTTCACCAATTCAGAGGACAATAATTTAGTGCAGCTTCCATTACAGACTTGCTTAGTTCAAAAGAAAAGAGTTTTTCTACATCCAATTCACATAATGAAAAAGACATACTGAGTGCTGCCATGGTAATGCAGTAGCCTTAACTCTGATTCCTCCATGAGAATCAATACCTAGAAAATTAATACACACAATAAAGAAGCAAAGAGGACAGGTCTTATCTGAAGCCTCAGACTCCTCCTACCAGCTTCCTTAAAATAAGACAAATAAGACTGACAAGTGAGACAACAAAAGTGATGATCTTTTGTCAGTTGTTCAAAGCATAGAGATAGGTTCAAACTTTGTCCAATGCAGAATCCAAACTCAGATCTGATTCAAATTTTTCCACTGCCCCCCCACTCTGTCTGAGATAAAAAGAAGCCCCAGAGATAAGCACACCTGAACTTTGGGGTGTTCTAAAGTGGATCCAAATTTTAGAGCTCAGATCCAACTTTATCCAGAGCCAGTATACATTTCATTAGGATTGTACAACTCTTTCAATTTTAAACCTTAGTATTCCTATGAGAATTGTATTGCAAAACACAGGATAAGTTGAACCTCCAGTACTTTCTAAATGATATTTACGGCATTTCCGTATAGTTTCTGTGTATTGAGGAAAGCCTATTGTTGTTCCTTGGATTGTTAAAGCTGCATACAACAGGTCAGTCATGACTTTCCTTCTCCCTCAAACTAAGCTGAACAACTCTGCAGCATAGTAAGTCTCCAATACTACCATTGTCTATGAAGGAGTAAATGGATCATTTTTTAAAATCTCTCTTCAGGTTCATTTATCTCTTTCTGCAGAAAATCACATGGAAATGGGTTCCTGGGGGAAGCAAAAATATCTTCCTACAGGGACACTTTGACAAATAATTTGAAGAGGGGTCAACATGCACACATTCTTCCCCCACAGACCAAACAGTGGATTATCTCTTCAGATCCTGAGGATTATCAGGGAATCCACAGGAAAACAAGGCCACCTGCATGAAGCCCTTGTGTCCATCAACATCAGCTCTTCGGCTACCAAGATTTCATTTGCCATAGCAGCCCACAAGATGGGGGAGTTCTGAAACATGGAGGAGGACCATGGATTCTATTTTAAGCTCTTTGATGGCCCCCATTGTCATATTACCTGAGCATGGCACAAGCTGTAAGGTATTTATCCTCACAAATCCCTTGCGAGGTAAGGAAGTGTTAGTATCTCTATCTGTAAGATGGGGAACTAAAGCACACAGAGCCTAAGTGACTAGCGCACAGTCACAGAGCAGAAACTTGAACCCCTGTCTCCAGAGTCCCAGACTACTGCCTTAACCACTTGCCCATCCTTCTTCTCTGATACTCGACAGACCTTTGAGGTTTGGGACATCAACCCCACAGTCCTTCCCTTGGCTCTCCTCTTCTTCCAACAGCACAAGGATTTCAGGAATATGATAATCTCCTTCCATTCCTTCCAGTAATATCCATACCACAAGTTTTTAATGTGAGAGTTGTTTTTTCAACAGTCAATTCTTCCAGGTAAGTGTGTTTTCTGGAATCAGTAATCTTTTCATGGCGTGAAGGCCACACACACACACACACACACACACACACACACACACACACACAACAGTAACACCTAGAGGCCACACCCAAGATCAGGGCCCCGTTGTGCTAGGCACTACACAGAGACAGGCCCTCCCTTGAAGATTTTACAATCTAAACAGACAAAATGATGACGGATTATCATCCCCATGTCATAGATGGGGAAGTAAGGCAAAGAAAGATTAAGTGATTTGCCGTTCACCATGCAAAGTGTGCCTATTAGGGGTGGCAGCAGAAGCCACATTTCTCAAATTCCAGTCCAATACCTTAGCCACAAGATCATCTTTCCCTTCTGTCTCTCACACAGTCTTCTAAAGATTTAGCATTTTCATGGTCGTTAATTAATAGGAACATAGGAACTGCAAGACTGGATCATACCAGTGGTCCATCTAATCCACTGTTCTGTCTCTGGCTGTGGCCAGTACAAGATGCTTCAGAGAATGTAGGATAATCTGGCTCCCACATTAGGTCTCACCCTGATCGCTAATATTTAGCGTTCCTGATCTATCTTTTTTATACCTTTCTTTATTTTATCATGTCCTATCATCAGTCTCCTTTCTAAGGTAAACAATCTCTAATGTCTGTAACTTGAAAATTATCAACAAATTCCTCAGTTTTAATTCTTCTAGGACCTAAGTAGTGCTGCCCCTGCTTCCTGCCATGGGTGCTGGGGGGAAATCTGCAGCAAGAAGCCAGCCAGAGATTCCAGCCAGTAGGAGCAGAAGCAGCCAAAGGAGGACTCTCTGGAACTCTGGACATTTGGAGAACTTTCTACAGTTATGATTGGACTTTCTCTGTCCTTACTTCAATCCTCCCCCAAAGTCTCTTCAATTCAGCTTCACTCCACACATGCCCCTCTTCCTTCTTGTCCCCTCACTCCTTTCCCTTTAATGTCCCCTCTTCCTTCCCTTTAGCTGACCCAGTCTTAAGTAACCCCGCCGCCCAAAAGAGGAACTAGCATGTCATTTGCTGCCACCACAGAGTTTACTCTGCTTGTATGTTCTACCCCTTCCCCCACCTTGTGTTCTGTCTTGTCTATTTAGATTTGAAGCTCTTTGGGGCAGGAACTGTCTGCTACTCTGAATTTGTACAGTGCCTCGCACAATGAGATCCTGTTCTTGGTTGACCCTCAAGCACAACTGTAATAAACATGAATCATAGAATCATAGAATATCAGGGTTGGAAGGGACCTCAGGAGGTCATCTAGTCCAACTCCCTGCTCAAAAGCAGGACCAATCCCCAACTAAATCATCCCAGCCAGGGCTTTGTCAAGCCTGACCTTAAAAACTTCTAAGGAAGGAGATTCCACCGCCTCCCTAGGCAATGCATTCCAGTGTTTCACCACCCTCCTAGTGAAAAAGTTTTTCCTAATATCCAACCTAAACCTCCCCCACTGCAACTTGAGACCATTACTCCTTGTCCTGTCCTCTTCTACCACTGAGAATAGTCTAGAACCATCCTCTCTGGAACCACCCCTCAGGTAGTTGAAAGCAGCTATCAAATCCCCCCTCATTTTTCTCTTCTGCAGACTAAACAATCCCAGTTCCCTCAGCCTCTCCTCATAACTCATGTGTTCCAGACCCCTAATCATTTTTGTTGCCCTTCGCTGGACTCTTTCCAATTTATCCACATCCTTCCTGTAGTGTGGGGACCAAAACTGGACACAGTACTCCAGATGAGGCCCCACCAATGTCCAATAGAGGGGGACGATCACGTCCCTCGATCTGCTCACTATGCCCCTACTTATACATCCCAAAATGCCATTGGCCTTCTTGGCAACAAGGGCACACTGCTGACTCATATCCAGCTTCTCGTCCACTGTCACCCCTAGGTCCTTTTCCGCAGAACTGTTGGCTAGCCATTCGGTCCCTAGTCTGTAGCTGTGCATTGGGTTCTTCCATCCTAAGTGCAGGACCCTGCACTTATCCTTATTGAACCTCATCAGATTTCTTTTGGCCCAATCCTCCAATTTGTCTAGGTCCCTCTGTATTCTATCCCTGCCCTCCAGCGTATCTACCACTCCTCCCAGTTTAGTATCATCCGCAAATTTGCGGAGAGTGCAATCCACACCATCCTCCAGATCATTTATGAAGATATTGAACAAAACCGGCCCCAGGACCGACCCTTGGGGCACTCCACTTGAGACCGGCTGCCAACTAGACATGGAGCCATTGATCACTAGCCGTTGAGCCCGACAATCTAGCCAACTTTCTACCCACCTTATAGTGCATTCATCCAGCCCGTACTTCTTTATGATTAATAAATAAGAACCACAATAACAGGAGAAAGAATAAATGCCAGTCAATCAGATGTTCTTATTGCCTCATAAATACCAGCCAAAGGTAATAAACATCAAATGCATCTTTAACAACTTCCCAGGCCAATCTAAAATGGCATGTTGAGGGTGAGGAAAATGCACTGGTCATACTTGTCCTGTACTATTCCCTGAAATCACCGGAAGCTCATCATACATAGATGCATAGATCTCTGCAGTTGGATCTCCCTAGATCTTTTCCTCCCCTAAATAAAAAAGAAGTATGGATTTTAATGAATAAACAGCAAAGATTACAATTGGGAAAAAGAAAAAAAAAAATCTAGGAATCCAGCAAAGAAAACCCTGACAGTTTTCACACTGCTTCCAAGGGCTACTGTACACACAACAGGTATTGATAACAGTAAAACCAAAAACCCATCATAATGTTTGTAAAGGTAAATTGAGGAAATCCTCTCAAAGGAGCTAGTGCTTTCAAAGACCTCACCCCAGATATCACTCCCACTGATGCACAGGCTAGGGTTCTACTGGTGAAGATGGTAAAACCCGTGCAGCAGAGCTACTCTATTTACGCTGATCTCTGGGCAGGGGAACAAGCTGGTTGTGTATTTGGTTGTCATGGTAATAGCACCTTGTTGTTGCTATGGCAACTGAGTTCGATTATTAGGGGATAGCCCAGCCAGTTTTGGCTGGTTTGGTCAGTTCAGTGTGGAAAATAAATGACTGCTTTCATGGCTCACAGCTCTCTGTGTCTCAAGTGATTTCTTCCTAAAACTGCTGCCCCCAAGGATACAACAAAGTGGCGACGAGGGTGGGATCCCTGTGCTGCCCCAGCAACAGAAGGAAGTAGAAGTCAAGGTAGAAAAAAAAACCTACCAAAATCTTTTAGCTGTTGGAAGGGGGTGTGAGAACTGGCTTGTTGGCACTGACTGTGAAACCTGAAACTAAAACCATGGCTACACTTACAGGGCCACTGGAACCTTTTGAAGAGAAAATAGTGCAATGGCATGTGTATACTGAGCATTTTGAGCTTTTTGTTATTGCAAATGACATTACAGCAGAGAAGAAGGTGCCAATATTCCTAACTGTTGTGGGGGCTAAAACCTACTCCCTGCTACGCAGCTTACTACACCCTGTTAAGCCAGAGACCAAATCTTACAGTGACATTGTGGAAATCCTGGGGTCCCATTTTCCCCCAGGACCACTGGTAATTGCTGAAAGATATAGGTTCCACAAAAGAGACCGAAAAGAAGATGAAACAGTTGTACAATTTGTAGCAACTTTATAAAGGCTAGCAGAACACTGAATTTAAGGAGATGTTAAATGATGCCCTGTGTGACAGGTTAGTGTGTGGCCTGTACAGTGAAGCTATACGGAAGCGCCTATTGACAGAGGCTCAGCTTACCTTACAGAAGGCTGTTGATATTGCAGTCTCCATGGAAAGTTCATCTCACAGTTAGCCGCACTGCTAAAACCACTTCACGAACTCCTTGCGTAGAACAAGACCTGGAAGTGGACTGAAGCCTGTAATGTTGCATTTAACAAAGCTAAAGATGCATTGCTAAATTCTGAAGTTCTAACGCACTTTGATCCATCCTTACCCTTACAATTGGCCTGTGATGCCTCCCCTTATGGAGTGGGTGCAGTCGTATCACACATTATGCCTTCGGGAGAAGAGAGACCTATTGCTTTTGCTTCACACACTCTAAGCAAAGCAGAAACTAACTATGCCCAAATCGAACGTGAGGCATTGGGAATCATTTTTGGAATTCGGAAGTTTCATCAGTACCTGTTTGGGCGGAAGTTTACTCTTCTTACAGACCATCGACCTCTGACGTCAATTTTTGGACCCTACGCAGGCATTCCCCCATTAGCTGCTAGTTGTATGCAATGTTGGGCATTGTTACTTTCAGTGCACACATATGAAATCAAATATCGGAAATCCACTCTGCACGGCAATGCAGATGGTCTCTCAAGGTTGCCTTTGCCAGTCAAACATCAAGATACTGCCCAAAAGGAAATCTTCTACTTTGAACACAGAGAATACACCCATCACTGCTACTCAGATAAAGAAGGCAACTCACGTTGACCCAGTATTGTCCCAAGTCATGGACCTGGTGATGCATGGAAAATCTCGATGAACTTCTCCAGTCTCACCCGACCTTGTTACCTACATGTCCAGGAGGACGGAGTTATTGATCCGATCTGATTGTTGTGGGGGAGATATGTCATTATCCCACCACCACTGAGATCACAGATGTTAGAACAGCTACATTCTGGTCACTGTGGAATAGTGCGCATGAAGGAAATTGCATGAAGCTATTTTTGGTGGCCTGGATTGGACAGTGCTATTGAAGAGAAAGCAAGAGCTTGTATGTCATGTCAGGGTGTCAGGAATGCACCCCCGTGCGCGCCCCTACACCCATGGGACTGGCCTGAAAACCCGTGGCAACGTATTCATGTTGACTTTGCTGGCCCCCTTGAAGGAAGCATGTTCTTGGTGGTGGTCGATGCCCATTCTAAATGGCCAGAAGTCTCTATAATGCAGTCCACTACTGCAGAGAGTACTATCCAAAAACTACGGGGACTCTTTAGTCGTTTCGGTCTGCCAGAACAACTTGTGAGCGACAACGGACTGCAGTTCATCTCTCAGGAGTTTCAAAATTTTATGAAGGCAAATGGGACACACCACATCACTTCAGCACCATATCATCCATCCACCAATGGATTAGCTGAAAGATTTGTACAGACAATGAAACAAGCTTTGAAATCAGCAAGGGAACACCACTTCATTCAAAAGCGTCTGGACACCTTCTTATTTTCCTACAGAAATACACCTCATGCAACAACCAAGGCATCCCTGGCCTTTCTAATGATGGGATGACAGCTGCGTACTTGCTTTGATCTGCTGAAACCTTCTGAATGCAGACAAACTGTGCAACGTCAGCAGCAATAGCAAGTCATCAGACGTGCACCCAGAGCAAAAGACTGAACCTTTAGCTCGGGACAGCCAGTTTTGGCTCGGAATTATACTTCTGGAACTAAATGGGTCCCTGCCACGATCATCGTTCAAACAAGACCTGTTTCCTACACAGTCCGCACTGCAGAGAATCTCATCTGGCAGCGACATGTAGATCAGCTGTTGCCAGGTCATGCCAGTCCTCAGGACACGTCTTCAGTTGAGTTGTCTGACTTCACCTCTTCTGGTGAGACATCGAATCAAGAATCGCCTGTTCCTGACTGTTCTCCTCCATTACTGCCGGCAGCTGAGACACGCCCTTGCCCGGAACAAGCTGATACCACCTCCTCACCTGTTTGCGCTATGAACCCTGAGCCCGTTGTCAGGCCTGCGCCCAAGGTACTTTCGGGTGCAGCAACACCAGAAGTTCGCCATAATCCACCTAGAGACAGAAGACCTCCTCAATGGCTGGATCTTTAGCTAAGGCAAACCCATGATTATGGGGCAACATAGTCCCCAGGGGTTATCCAGGAATGGAGGCAGTCTACCATCCTTCTCTAGTTTAGTGTTTGTTTTATTTAGGGGATGTTCTTATTAAAGGGGGAGGAATATGTTGTGTATTTGGTTGTCATGGTAATAGCACCTTGTTGCTATGGCAACTGAGTTCGATTATTAGGGGATAGCCCAGCCAGTTTTGGCTGGTTTGGTTAGTTCAGTGTGTGGAAAATAAATGGCTGCTTTCATGGCTCACAGCTCTCTGTCTCTCAAGTGATTTCTTCCTAAAGCTGCTGCCCCCAAGAATACAACAAAGCTGGCTAAAGAAAATTACAGCTCCCTACATGACATGTCTTCCCTGAGCTACCCCAAGGAGCCTATAACTAATCTCCATGATCTACCTCAGTATACCTTAAAACAAGTAAAAAACAGTTCAACGTATCGTACAATAAAAAGTGAGGAGGTCTGGCTTTCTCTTTCCCTCTCCCCTCTCTCTGTTGTGAGAGGAAAATAGTTGATCTGGACATCTCTTAGGGTCCAAGACTAGAGAAGCCTTTCACTGAAGTATTTTCAAGTAAAACAAATATAATTACAAGAATTGAATATCTGCTGCTTAATCCAGTCATTATAAAGAACTACAATAATCAGAGGATTATCGCTACAATCTCAGGCAACACACCTGTGAGAATTCTGTTTCATAATTCTCTTAAACTTTAAAATGGAAAACTACAGGTAATGCCTGCTTTATTATGTTCAACTTTACCCGCATCATTTCACTTCTCTTTATTTTGTTATGCAATGCATTTGCCAGGCAACTACACAAGGAAAAACAAGTTTGATTATGTTAGAACCATTACCACTTGTTGGAGAAGGAGAGAGGAATAACATCAGTCTACTTGAAACCAAGAAACATCTGCCATGTTACCTGTGGATTCTTCCTTCATTCTCAAACTATTTCTAATCTACTATATGCTAGGATGTGAGATAACAGATTCTCACTTACTTTGGAGGCTGCTGACAGAGTAGCCAGAATTAAATCAGTACTGAAAAAAAACAAATACTTTGAGGCTCAGAATTTCAGGTGCGCTCCATGCCATGAAACAAACTCAGTATGAGCCTTTAGCACAAAACACACTTAGAAAGTGGCAGGACAAACTCAGTCTATTGGACCTGTACATCCTTTCAAGAGTAGGAGAGAATTTGAGTAATGTAACTGAAAGCTTCACAAAACTCGGGGGAGGAAGAGCGGAGAAATGGCATAATGAATGCATCTCCCTCATACAATTACTGGTTAAATCCAGGGAGATTAACTGAGATGGCTAAGGAAAGTAGAGAGGCATTGCCTACCCCAAGTATTAAAAAAAAATCACAAGTCAAGCCCCACTAAACCACGAGACTCACTTAAAAGCATGAGATTTTAAAATAATACATTTGGGGCTCTTTTTGTTCGCCTTGTGGTTTCTGAGCTGTAGCAGTCACATTTTCATGTTATTTTCTATAGTCAAGAGGGCTAGAAATTTACTTTCTTTTTTCAAATGAAAGCTGACATTCCCACAAAATCAACCGACTTCAAGAGCTGAAGCTTTCAGAAAAAAATCCTAATTTTATGGTAAGTCTCATATTTGGGGTTGTCAACACTGCTGGGGAGAGGGAGGAGAGCACGCGGGGAAATAAACTGCAATGAGGACTACACTTCTTCACCACAATAGTCACTATCTATAATCTCTGATGCTCTACTTCTCAGTCTGGAGCTAACAGCGGACAACAGAGTCAATAAATGCAATATGAATACATTAATTTGATTACAATTGAAGTTGCAGAGCATAATGCAATACAGCTATCTTAACACTTCAGAAGAACTTCCAAGGAGAATCCATGTATTTTTGGTTGAGACCATTACAAGGTTCTATGGAAAGCACAGAGGGAAAGAAAGAAGAACATACCCCAAAGAGGTGAAGTGGGGGTGGTGGGAAAAACAGTCATGGCTCCATGAATCAGGGGAACCAACCCCCTGTGCCAATTTCACAGGCTACAAAAACTAGCTCTGTTAATGGACAATATGTTAGCTTTTGTTCAGACCTCATTACTCTAAAATTAAAATACAAAGCCTGTCTGGTTACACTTTTGGCTCCCTGACCTACTTTTTAGCATTTTTTTTTTTAAACACCCTCCAAGTTTAATCTCAGAAGCATGATATATGGTGCAGCTGACTACAAGACTGAAAGCAACAGACCTTAGGGCAGAGAAGTGGAGAGGACACTCATCTTTTGTTCACAGCTAAGCAGCAATTTCCCATGTTTTGTTTTTCTTTGCAATGCCCCAGATCGTCTTTATTGCATTACTGTGCTAGAAACTGGTATTTAATAACATTGTTTTTATGTTGCTGACTGCTCTAATGAACACAACCTGATTACCACTCAGCAACTGAGAGATTGAACCTGGCACTGACCACCTTTACCTCTGTGCTTGCTCACTGTTAGTCAACAGAAACGTTTTCATGGAAATAATGGCTTGTGACACCATCACTGGCAAGATCATATATTCGTTTTTAAAGCCCTAACCTTGGCCCAGTTTCAATTTGATGGGAGAGGTGGGTTATGCAGGCATTTTTTAATTTTTATTGACTTTACTGAAAGGTTGAGGTTTTTTGCTCTTTCAAAGAAGATGACAAGTGTGCATTATGTTTTCAGTAGACACACTGTGATCTGTACACAAGCAACAGTGATGGAGGAGAGTTAACTGGCTGAAAATCGGTTCAAATGACAGTGATGTGGCTAAGGCAAATGAGGACATAATAGATAGTCCCACCTTTTACCCCTGAAGAGAGAGGCTTGCATCTTGGGGACATTTCAACATCCAAGTTGCTCCTGCATTTCTAGGTGACAGTATTGCTCAAAAGTGCAATCATGGAGGTACGCTCTCAGCCAGGATGCTATTGAGAACTTCTATGATATGTTACAGCATGGCCTGGATACTTATAGTTCATGGCTTCTCAGCCTCATCTGATGCCATTTATTGAACTAACACATACATAATACATAAGCTTTCAGGAAGAGGATAGTCCTTTCACCATGGCATTTTATATGATGGTTCAATTAAATAGAAGAGGTCCATGTTAGCTAGCTTGTTAGCCTTAATTCTTCAGGAAATCTGCATTATATTAAATACCTTAGAGGTTAGCAGTTAGATTTAATAATTTTATTAAGATGATAAAATAAAAAGAAAACAGTACAGAGTTTAAGCATAGAAGTTTCTGGTTATCAGGGAATAACATACAGATTATCAAGGGGTGCAAAGTTCAGTTTAGGATCAGGTGGTGTAAGGAATACATAATCTGCAATATCCCCGATTGGGGGTAAAAGGTTAACGGGTCAAAGAACAGACATTGAGATATGAGGGTATGTTGTTCATATAATGGCTATGTTCAGGTGTGGAGTATAATGAGTGGATACGATGATGGAGGATGGATTTACGCTCATTTGGTGAGATTTAATGTTCACTGAGTTTATGGTTCCAGTTCATATGGTCCAATGGAAAAAGTCTCTCAGTCCCTTTCTCATAGTTGATGCACAATGTCATTCCGCTGACACCTCCTGGTACTGTCGGTGGCCGGTGATATATTCGATGTAGATGTCCCTGGACCATCAGATGGTGTCCGAGACCATGAGGTGCCGTATGAGCCGTGCATAGCATCGACCGATCCCACAAGTCCACAGCACACACTCGTTGTAGGGGTCCCAGGCGCCCAGGGCTCCGACGATCAGGGCATCCATCTGCACCTCGTAGCCCTTCACTCTCAGGGTGTCGGCCAGGGGGGGCATATTTTTCCAGCTTACAAGCTTGGGCTTCACGGAAGGCCAGGGTCCTGTTCTCAAAGGAGACCGTGACATCGACAAGGTGATCTTTTTCTGGGCCTCGTTGGTGACTACCACATCAGGTTGCAACTGGCTGTCAGTACTGGGGATGGCGCAGTTCACGGCAACCTCCCACAGGCGCAGTGCAATGGCTTTAGCAGGCGGTTACTACAGTCAAAGTCACCCGAGAAAATGTTAGGGCAGACAAACTTCTCTGCAGGAAATAGCTTTGTAGAAGTAGAGCAATACTTTTGATCGCTATGGTGCATGCACTGGATGCAGTTTTGAATGCCATTAAGATGAATATCACTGTGTAACAACATGAGCGCTTCCAAGAAGTGACAATTTCAGAAACTCTAAGGTGCGTAGACTGTTAATATGCTTGTTTGTTTAAAATATTTGTACAGGGATAAAGAATTTCTTCTTGGGATATGCAAGCGCAATTTGTTTTTTCCTGACATTTCAGACTAGTGCATATACTGAGTCTGCTCCAGAGCAGACCTGATCCTATAACCCTTCCATTGACCTCAATGGGAGTACTTCTGTGAGTTAATATTGCTTAACATGAGACAGGGTTATAGAATCTGGCCCATAGTTATCAATGACTTTTCTCCTAGTACAATACTTTTTATGCAATTCATATACTGCACAGACTGCAGTATTGAAAAGAAAAGATAAGAGCTGTCATTGAACTTATTCCAGTTGAATTTGTTCCAAGCACGGTATCTGCTAGGTTATATGGAACCTGGACAGTTTTAAGTACAGCTATAGTATCTTAGGCCCTAATCCTGCAAATTGTGGTGTGCAAGCAGTTCACTACACCTGTGAGGAGCTCCATTAACTTCAGTGAGTCTCTACATGATGCAACCATGCACACATGTCCAGATCAGGGCTTAGGGTACAGTTTCATTCCAGTTACATGGGTACAATTCCCTTCAAAATCAAGGCGGTGGTAGCTGAGGGCAGAACTGGACCATCTAGTTACTCTGGGAGTGCCCCATAGTGAAGTAAAGGCTTCCTATTGGTTCCATTGTGTTTTCTATTTTCAGGTGCAAATTTTCAATGGCTAAAACTGGGCCTTCAAGGCGTCAGGAGAATATTTTTATTTTCAGTTTTTTCAAACACAATCGGTTGTAGGTTCTACTGGGGTAAAAAAAAAAAACAAAAAAAAACAAAAACAAAAACCCAACACCAATGGGGTTTGAATGCTCTCTATTTAGATCTCATGAACAGAGCCCCAAGGATCTATTGGGGAAACAAGATGCATTTGTACTAGCAGTAGTACTGCCTGAGGGCTCCAGCCAGGACCCTGTTTTGCTAGGAACCCTACAAGCACCTATTTATAAAAAGAGAGACAATCCCTCCTCCTAATAGCTCACAATCTAGGTTGCATCAGAACAGAACAGGTGGAGGAAACAAACAAATGAGAGGGTGGAGGGAAGAGAAGTGGCAGATGAGGTGTCAGTAAAACAAGCATATTTTAGCACAATGAGCATTACATAAGAACAGCCATACTGGGTCAGACCAAAGGTCCATCTAGCCCAGTATCCTGTCTTCCGACGCCGGCCAATGCCAGGTGCCCTAAAGGGAATGAACAGAACAGGTAATTATCAAGTGATCCATTCCCTGTCACCCATTCCCAGCTTCTGGCAAACAGAGGCTATGGACACCATCCCTGCCCATCCTGGCTAATAGCCATTGATGCACCTGTCCTCCATTAATTTATCTAGTTCTTTTTTGAACCCTGTTATAGTCTTCGCCTTCACAACATCCTCTGCCAAGGAGTTCCACAGGCATGTGATAGCATTAGTCGTAGCTTGCCACCTGCCATGTCATTGTCGGAGAGTAGTTTTCTGAAAGCATCACCTACGAGATTAATTTTAAAGAGGGATTTAAAGGTAGATAAAGTTACGGTTTGATTAATTTTGTTGGTGAGTTTTTCCCACTCTCACACAGGATCATGGGGAAAAACATAAAGGTGTTTTGGGTGGGGAATGCATTTACACAATTAAACAGTGATTACTTCAGAAGAGGAGAGGTTTTTGATGTAGAAGTGGGGATGAGTTGCTCCCTAGCTGAGATAGGGCTTTGTGTCTTAAAACTGATCATTCCAAAAACAGACCTGTCAGCCAGCAAAGCTCAGGTGGAGCCCCCTGGATAAAAGATGGAATCAAACCTGTTACAGCATAGTTTGCATCAATTTGGTATTGGTGTGCAAAAGCAAGGGAGTAGATAGGATGTAGCAGGAGAAGCAACTAACAGAAACGTGTAAACCAACACTATTTATACACCTTTCCCGCTTCATTTACATCCAATATGTACCATACCCCACTGATTAAGTCACCAGTTAAATTGTTAGTTTATTCTGCTTTACAAAATGAGTCCAATGTACAAAAGAGGTATCTTGCTTCAATATTTAATGTGTTCCAACCAGCTACCTACCCCAAACCAAACATAACATATGGTTTATATGCAAGCTATGTAGTCAGAATGTACAGCATGAACTACCTGTTTGATCAGCTGTCACAGTGTGTGGTGGACTAAACAGACTGCATTCAATGTTTGATCTCAATGGTCTAAACAGCATATAAAGAGCATCCGGCTGACAAGGAGGTTACAAAGACATCTTTTTTCTCTCTCCCAACTGAATTACAAGGTAGGAGCTAAACAACATAACGGAAGAAGTTTGTCTAGCAGAGGAAGAAATACATTATTTGTATTATGAGCAGAAGGGTTCGAGTTGGTTAAAACTTATCAGAACTTTTTGCCCAATTATAAGAACATGAATCATCAAATAGCAATCAATCATTCATAATCATTGTTATACTGTGCAAAGTGGGTGTAAAGTATTCCCTCATCAGAATGTTTGCTTTTTCCAGCCACTTTGCCCACGTATTAAATATCACACGTGGCAAAAGGCAGGGGAGAATCAGTCATCAAAAATATTCACCAAAGTTATACCTTGTGACAGGGTGTTGGCCCTCCACTCCTGACATCCTGAACAAATGGCTCTGATGCCTCCGGTTTGTAACCACTGGTGTGTATTAGTGTTATTACCAACCACGACTCTCTTACACTCCCATGCAGCAATTCTATTACAGTCTCATACAATCATCATCCCCTTTTGCCAGAAAGAAGAGTGGAAAGAGAGCCCTCCGTACAAAGATCTTCCTTTACCCTAGCCTTTCTCACTCCTTCTTTCCCTCCCTGAGCCCTTCCTTCCAGTGCTCTTTTAAAATCACTTGCCTGTTAATGGGATAATTAGCACATTAACTTCCTAACCCAAGGCTGTCCTAGTAATCAGGCACACCCCTGATTGCTTAGGCCTTTTCTGTGAGGTGCGGGGGGTGGGAGGGGAATGGACTGGACAGGACCTAATTGGTGCTAAAAGTGACCAGAGTGCTGGCTCAAGCTCCATCTCATGTCTGTTTTTCAAATCAGGTGGCTGAGGTAGACAGGATCAATAAGTTGCCCAAAGCCACAGAGGCAAGCAGTGTCCAGCTATGATTAGAAAATCAGGAATTGCTGTCCCCCATTTCTGAGCTCAAACTACTAGATCACACCCCTTCTCTCAAGAAGAGAGCTGGGGGTCAAATGCACTGCAGGTTTCTTAAGCCCTTTGCTGCTGGCCTCTACTGCAGCCTCTATGGGTACATGTCAAGTACATAAAAGGTTGTTACAAGGAGGAGGGAGAAAAATTGTTCTTCTTAACCTCTGAGGATAGGACAAGAAGCAATGGGCTTAAATTGCAGCAACGGCAGTTTAGGTTGGACATTAGGAAAAACGTCCTAACTGTCAGGGTGGTTAAGCACTGGATCAAATTGTCTAGGGAGGTTGTGGAATCTCCATCATTGGGAATTTTGAAGAGCAGGTTGGACAAACATTTGTCAGGGATGGTCCAGATAATACTTAGTCCTGCCTTGAGTGCAGGGGACTGGACTCTCGAGGTCCCTTCCAACTCTATGATTCTATGATTTCTATGATCTACAGTCCAAGTGGAGATGCAATTCTCGCATGGGTAGACATACTTATGCTAGCTTTAATCTTACAAGCATGGGTAACAACAATAGTGAAGACATGGCAACATGGGTTTCAACATAGGCTAGCTGCCTGAATACAAGCCCATTGGGTACCTTGGGAATGTACTCAAGTTGCTGACTCACACCACCATGTCATCACTGCTACAGTTACCTGTGCTTTCTAGATCAAAGCTAACACCATGCTACAGTCACACCTTTACTTGCAGCATAGACATATCCTGAGAAGCAACATCCTTATACATGCCAAAGTTGAAGGTCAGAACATCAAAGGTGTGGGTAGCCACATGTAACAGTTACAAATAGTAACTAGATAATGATGAAGTGGTTTGTCATTCTTTGCCTCTATTTCACCAGTGATAACATGTCTGTTTCTTTACAATGGTCCTTCATGGCTTCAGAAGTTCCTTTTCTGGTTACTCAGCTAGATTTCAGGTTCTGGACAACCAAGTACTATTGAGGCCGTGTCTTTTTTTTCCTGCCCTTCAATGCATTCTGTGCCAAACAGTCATGATACAATTTTGTTGAGCAAACACAATTTTTGCAGGGACTACACACTAACGTTATTATCAAGCAAGCTGTCTGAACTGACATCACAAAAAAGGCTTGTACTGCCTTTGTGAAGATATATGGGACTACCTGAGCTGTCTTGCCAAATGTTTTCAATCTGTCAAAAGAACCACATCCTATGTCTACACTGCAGCCACCTGCAAGCATAGCTACATTAGTCAGGGATGGGAAGAGATGTGATCCCCAACTGATATAGCTGTGCCAGCAGAGGCCCCTAGGGCACACACAGTTAAATTAGCAAAGCTGTTCTTTTACCAGTGTACTTTGTCTCGCTTGTGGGGGGTAGTTTTACTAAAGCATTACAAAGCACAGCTTTGCCAGTGTACCTGCATGCACACTAGGAGCGCTCTGCTGGTATCGTATAATAGCATTCTTATACCAGTAAAGCACTCCTAATCGAGACATGGGCTAAGAGATTAAGGTATCAAAATTCCAGTGAATAAGATTTGGGCCCTAACTCCCTTAGGCTCCTTTAAAATCTCAACCATAACTTCTAGACATTAGGATGTCTTTACAAGTGGCCCAGCTAAATCTGCTACATTCCACTGAGCCACATGCAGAATTCCCACACAAATGCTTCAGATCTGGGGCAACATGGTCTGTGACCACTGAAGTACAAAAATTTGGACAATTTATTTAAAAGAATCCTTTATGTTCACAGTTTAAATCACAAAGGTCTAAATCCTTCAGTCCTTACGCAACAATCCCACTGGCCTCAGGGCTATTTGGCTTTTTATTGGTTTTGCACAAAAGTCTACACCACATGAAAATCCACTTTACACCAAAGGAAGCACAATACACTGTATGATCAGTTTAGAAGCACAGCTAGATCATTATCAGCACAGACTGCACATCCTCACTGACAATACAAATAACTTAACTGTGTGCTTGTGAGTGCACTAGGATACATTCTGTGCAACGTAAATTTGAAGGAAACTTTTCACATACTGTCAACAGTTCTGGAGTTAACTACACCTCTGCCCCTTCCATGGTCTGCTCAAAGGTGCCCCTTTAGGCCTCAGGCCTCCAGACTTCACCTTTCTGTGGGCAGGTACCTGCATTCCTCTCCCTCCCGCTCCATACCAGAATTTTAGGGTTGCAGTCCCTGTGCGATTCACTGTGCGTATCCCACTGAGATCGGACCTGAGTCCAGTGCCTGCAGTTCTGCCCCCACCTCCAACACCCAGGGGCTATGACAGGGTTACCAGTGACCAGCTAGCTTTTACAAAGCACAAAACATATATTTTGGACAAAAACATTACAATAATAAAATAAACAGTCTACACAAATGCTAAGCCTATCAAGTGTCACCCATCTTCCACAGGGAGACCCTGGCAAGTTTCTGAAATCCTTTAACCCCCTCCAACAGGGTTTTACCCTCTTTGTTAAAGTTTCGTGTCAATTTGTGGATCAAATGAAGACCCATCTTGGAGTCAGCTGGGGCTGACACTTTATAAACTTTTGGGCCTTTGATCCCCAGGCTCTTAAAACAGGTAAAACCAGTCAATGCCCCTTTCCCCAGAGATAAAACTTCAAAGGCTGGGTAGCTGCATAATCAGCAATGGGACTTTTCATTAGTCACCCCCCTATTTATTCCAGATTCCACAGGAAACCCACCTGATGAGCCGGGAAAACAAAGACATGTATAATACTTACTGATACAAGAGTCCATGAATATTGCATGTGCCCCTAGTGTCTGGCACATCTCAAAATAATAGTCTTTGAAATTTCCATGCTTCCAATGTCTCACATCTGTCAAGCCCACTTTTAAGTTCTGTAACGTTACTGAGTAATGGTTTTGTACACAACATGGAATTTTGCCATTAAAATCAAAGTTCAGTACAGTAACTACTATAAAGCTATTAAGAAATACTAGGACAAATGTATTCTTATAACACAGGGAACCAGCAACAAGGACAATACCACTACCTTATCTTTAAGTAATAGAGATATTAAACTACAGCTATCAGCTTTACTACAACAGACAATGGGAATTTGACCAATACCACCCAGCTTAACTAAACTCTGATAGTTTTATAAGAAGAAACTTTGACCTTATGATGAAACCACTCACAAATCCTAAGCCAGATATGATGAACACAGGCTTAGCTTTGGGACTAATGTAAAAATTTTGTAAATATTATCTGTATCTCTGTTTGCCAGGTGTTGTATGCTGTCTGCTTGGGGAAGGTTACCAAGCTCCTTCCAGGAACTAAAATCAGTGGAGGAGAGGGGTAATTACTGCAGACCATAGGACAGGTAGCCAACTCCAAAGAAATACTAGCCCCTGGGATGAACTGCATATGCTACTTCAGACTGGTTCAAGAGACACAGGGACCACAGAAAGATTTTTGGTATAAAGTATCAGCTTAAACTCACCAAGAGGCCCTCATTTTCATCCAGCTGACATTCCCCTTTGACCAAAGGGGAGAGGAAGCAAACCCTGCTGAAGGGTGTGAAGGACCGAATTTGCTAGTGTTTCCATGCGGAAGAGGGGAGGACCTTTGGTAAGCTTAGCATGCAGTTAGACGTTTTATTGTTTTATCGTATGTTTTTCTGCACAATGCTTTTGTCCCAAAATAAATCTACTGTGCCCTGTGTAAGGATATTTGGTCTCTGGTAAACCACTGTCTTAACCTTTGAGAGAGAGAACGATACTGCAAGTGCTGAGCTAGTTCAGATCTGTTGGGATAATCAGAGTGAATAAAAGGGAGGCTGCAAACCTCCCACCTGGAAGGAGAGTCACAGGACTCTGCCTATAGAGAGGTGATGATGGCTGGAGGCTTGAGACCTAAGGAGGTATCATGGAGCAAGGGAGAGGTGCAGTTACCCTGAAGATGTGACAAGTCCATCATTACCTCATGCTTGAAATTATGCAAACACATCCTTAGCTAACTCCTGAATGGTTTATTGTACCAAAAGTATTGTCAGCTTATTTCTGCTGAGACATCATTGCAGTATGAACCTGCAGTGCTCAGGTTTTCTTTTCTATATGTGCACAACAAACAAGCCACTTCAGCTTCTGGCCACAATTCCACTCTTTGGACTGCATCCTATCCACTTACCAGCTGTATCTTGGGGACTATCAAACTAACAAGATCTGTTTTGGCAATCCTAGCAAGGGTAGAATAGAACCTTTTACTATGTGTTTGTACAGTGCCTAGCAAAATGGAGCCCTTACCTCGACTAGGAACTCTAGACTTTACTACAATCCAGATATAAATAATAATCATAATCATAAAATATGGCACTTGGTGTCTGCAGCTGTCATAACAACAAGGCAATCCCTTAAAACTGTACGCAATGAGAAGACATCATAAAGAACCACAGTGCTTAAGTGGCTGGGAGCTAAGAGTGGGGTTGATAGTTGCACAGGGAAAAGTATGTCCCTAGCATTATTGTTGCTTTTGCTGTAACCAGAAATTAAAGAGAGATCAGTGTTCCCAGAGGCACAGAATTGGATTTGTTGGTGACCTCTTGACTTTTGCAGTTTTGATAATAACTAAGAGAAGAGAAAAAGAGAAAACAGAGAGGAGAAAGAAAGTTGAAAGGGAAACAGGACCATGTTGCAACTCAATTGTGCCCAAGATGGCAAAGTAAATTGCCTTTACATGTACCTCACATAGCATTCAGATTTGTTACTATTTACCTCTATCTCTGAAAACCCCACCCCCAAAAAAATCCCCAAAACGTTTAGAATAGTGTCAGCTCTGATACAATTAGAATTTCGAATGACTAGCTGCAAATATGCAAGATGTTTGTGCACAGACATGCCATAATAAAGGCAGTTTTACTGAGAATCCAAACTTGCTGACCATTTGATCAAATGGAGACCTTCAATATCAAATCCCAGAATTAGAGCTGAATCAGAGAGTCTGAAAAATCTACTGAAATAAAATTAGGGTTGCAATTTGTGACTTAAATAAATAACGAGCTGAACTTTAAGACAAAGTTGAGACAGCCTTTCCTCTGCCCAACCCGACTTTCTAAGAAAACTCAGCTCTAGAATTTGGAAAGCATCTTGCTTACCTTTGCCCTTTTATAGTCTGAAGGCTAACTGATAACTTTCCCAATATGTGGGTTTTAGCTTTCCCCAGTTTTGCAGCACATGCTCAGTGTATGTATACATACACATGGTTAATACATAGTTGCCTACTGCAGAGCAGAGACCCAGTTAAAAGTGTTATTTAAAACAGTGTAGGTCATTAGAAAGATGCAGACGTTTATGCTTCTACACCAGTGGTCTCCAAAGTGGGGGGGCGCGCAAGACGATGGATTGGGCGGCGCGGCAGGAGGAGCACCGCCGGGGGGACGGGGGGGGGCCAGAAAGGGGGGCGGCCCTGAGTCCTCCGGCCCGCGGAGGAGCAGGGGCAGCCGCGCAGCCAGCGGCCGGAAAGAAGCGGCGCTTTCCCCTTCAAAGCCGCTTCCCTCCGGCCGCTGGCTGCGCGGCTCCCCCTGAGTCCTCCGGCCCGGGCTCGCAGGGCTTTAGAGCTGCAGGCCGGGGCCCTGAAGTCCCTCAAGCCCCTGCGTTCCGGGTGGCCCTGCCTGGGGGGGGGGCAGATCCCGAATCGTGGCCATCGGGGTGGTGCTGCGCTGCGCAGAGCCCCCTGCACACCCCCTGCACCAAACAGGAGCTGCCCCAGGTAAGTGCTCTGCACCTCCTGCCTGCCCCAGCCCTGAGCACCCTCCCAGACCCCGCACCCCACCCTGAGCGCCGGCTGTATCACAAAGTGTTAAACCAAGATTTTCAAAAATAATAAACCATAGTCAATCACACTGCTCTCACTAAAAATATTATTATTAACAATAATTTTTAGTGAGAGCAAAAAGGTTTTTTGTACTGTTAATAAAATATTTTTTAAAAAATATTGTTTATTTCATCTTTATCTCATCATTTTTAAATTTCTATTTTTGTGTATGCTTTATAATGTACATAATATAGTAGTACAGTAGTACGTTTATAATTTATACATAAATACATATATTGGGGTGCATGCTTAAAAAATTTTTACAGATAGGGGTGCGCGATCAAAAAAGTTTGGAGACCACTGTTCTACACCGTGGGTGAAATCCTCTTCCATTGAAGCTAATGGCAAAGCTCCCATTGACTTCAATATGGCAAGGATTTCACCCTGTGTCTTTAATATTATATTAGAGTACCATGTTGCAAGCTATCTTGCTGCGTAAGGAAAATGTCCTTTCAGAAAATATTAAAACTAAACTCTGTCTAGTGATCAGTGTCCTTATAACCTCGTGAATAAATATTACTGGTCAGTTCTTGACTGGATTTGAATGAGACTGTTGTCCAAAGGGTAACAAGTTGAGTATATGGTATAAAAACCATAGGTACACTGAGATACTAACTTTGTAGTGGTGAGTAGATACTGGGATGAAGGAAAGGGAGAAATTGGATATAAAGACCACATGGCCCACCAGAGGTCTTACTGAACCCACATGACCTCTGTTCAATGTGGATAAAAATCAGTTACTCCCACTGAAATCAATGAGAATTAGGCACCTACCCTGCCTAGGTGTTTTTAAAAATCCCACTAGGCATCTACATCTTTAGGCACCCAAAAACCTCTGAAAATCTGTCCCATGGTGACCAGAAACAATCCATCGATTCACCAACTACAATTAATACTTCCTTTGTTTAATAAATCAGTTAATTTTAAATGCAAAATCTATTATGATAAACATTTTTGCTCAATGATCCAACACATTTAAGCTAGCTTTATTTAACTAATAGAAAACAATTTTAAAATGCTGTTTTTCTCCATTTTTAGTTGAATGCCAATTTCCATCCAAATGCAGCTTGACAAAAATCCAAAGTAATTAAAAAAAATCTAATGAATAAGAAATGTAACAGTCACCATTTTCTAACTTAGTAAGAAATGTAAAAATTCTGATTCTGAATAAAATGTATATTAGACAATATAATTCCTTAAATAAATGTGTATAGATATAATGTAACTTCTTGGTAAGCAAAAAGAAGTGCCAAATATAGTGTAAAGGCTAAATTGAGTTGCAATTAAACATGTTTTAATGATTATACCAACCAAAGAGAATGAACCTTTCTTTAGGAACATTAGTAAAAAGTGCAGATGCAAAACAACATTAAAAGCAACTGTTGATATCAATGTTTCCTGCTTGCTTATTTAAATCACAATTAAAATTGGTGATTGATTTAAATCCATCCATCCTGCTCTGTTAGCAAATCTGGATCAGATTAGTAATGTTGACTTGGCTAGTCAAGCATACGTAAAAATGCAGACAGGTGCTTTAAACCTGATAAATGCAAGGTCTTTCTGCCACACAGTAGCATAAAACCACAGAGATTTAAAAATTATTATGTCATCTAATCTATCCCACTGTCAGTGAATGATTATTCCACATAGTGCTTCATCCACTATTTCATAAAATGTTAGACACCACTGATGAGCTGTCCATTCTTAATAAAATGTTCTATTATCTGATCCTTGAAAGTGAAGTGAGACTGATTAATAGCTTTTAGCCTAAGCAGGCTGATGATGTGAAGCCTTCTTGGAAAATTCACATATGTAATCTCTCTACCTTTATGCACTTTTGCAGTCCATAACACTGGCATCAGTCACTATAGACAAAAGATGTGGATTCTTCCAGTATGTGTATCCAAAAGAGTCACCAGTGAATTCTTCATACAAAGAGTAGGTCTTCTATCTTTTTTTTTTAAAGTGACAATCACCATAGTACATAGATGCCAAATATATCATAAATGAAGTTATTTCTATGTGCAGAGTCAATGAACATTGTTTGCTAATAATGTTGTATATTCTGAATGCTTTCTCATGATCATGATAATGAAAAAGCTTTTCCTGCTGATGCATCTATCTGAGCCTCCAAACATTACATCTTTTGCAATTATAGTGGAAGACTTTTTCAAAATCCACTGTCAGGCCCATTGATTGAAACAGGCCCAGACATTTTGCCTGTTTGACATGTGCATTGGTTACCAAACCATCCTGATACAACATACAGTTCACTTCATGCATCCGATGAAGTGAGCTGTAGCTCACGAAAGCTCATGCTCAAATAAATTGGTTAGTCTCTAAGGTGCCACAAGTACTCCTTTTCTTTTTGCAAAGACAGACTAACACGGCTGTTACTCTGAAACCATAATAGACCTGTTTGCCATACAAGGTTTATTGCTGGTTACTATCATCATATTTGTGAATGTACAAGGAACGAGAGGCCAAATGTCAGGTTCCAGATATTTAGTCTCATTTTACTTTATAGTGAAAATGAAGGTAATTGGGGACAAAAAAAAGAACCTTTGATGAAAGAGAGCAGTGGGAATGTGAATGTAGAGGACCATTAAATCTAATGATGCTAGAAACTCCCTGGATCAATGGGTATTAGAGCAGACATCATTGGCATTCTGAGGGACTAATTGACATTCTGAAGGACTACACTCACAGGGACTGCTTCACCCATTTAAGGTTGTTTCATCCACCCTAATATTTTTAAACAGTGAAATATCTGGCATAAATATCGTATAATTTAAAAAACTTTGGAGATACTTACGTTAACACTGCTCTCAAAGATATTTAATTATGACAAAAATTGTCATCGTCCCGCCCCCCGCTAACTGGGATATCAGGAAAGTCTAAATTACTTCCAGGACAAAAGAGGTAAATAAGCTTTGATCACCTATAGTCCCACTGCAACATACACCAGTTTATCCTTGAACAGTGACAGGTTGTCCTCTACTGAGGTCTTCTGAGAAATGGGATGAACATCATCATATATTACCTCTACTACATCTGACCTGCTTTTATAAAGTATATTTTTATTGGCTCATAGATATAGTGAGAGCTATAGCAAGTATGCAATGCATTCAAGCATCATATAAACAGTAAACAAATCTTAGGAGAAAGAGGAGGATAGTCTCATGGTATCATCATGCTCTAAATATCTAGAATTATTTTATAGAGCCAAAATTTCGGTTGGATTTTTTTTTTCTTCCAGTAGATTTTGGTTTAAACAAAGTGGACATGTCAGGTTTCTCATGCTGAGAAAGAAAAGATGCCTCTGCCATGACGTTAGCTTAAAGATTTATTGTCTCTTTTAACACAGCCTCTTTTAAAGCCAAGAAACCACCTACATTTCATTCTTAAAGCCAATCTGAACAGCAAGAGATGGCAAAGGCAGGCTGTTCTGAAAACACAACTGGGAAATTTAGAGAAACTGTTACACTCTGAAGAGATTCCCAAAAATTCATGTAAAGTAGCTATTGCCACTGGTATCACATAAATTAAGGCTCTCAGCTGGTATGGTGGGAGCCCCATTGCTTTTAATAGAATATCAGGGTTGGAAGGGACCTCAGGAGGTCATCTAGTCCAACCCCCTGCTCAAAGGAGGACCAATCCCCAATGGCCCCCTCAAGGATTGAACTCACAAGCCTGGATTTAGCAGGCCAATGCTTAAACCACTGAGCTATCCCTCCCCCTCTTTTTTCATAGTTGTCTCCATCTTTCTGTCTAGGAATCTCTTCAGGAGCAAACAGCTGATTCTAAAGTAAAAGACAAATCTATCACCAAGAGATTTTAAGCTTTCTTACACATTCCGTGCTAAATTTTTGTTTAGCATCAAATGGCATTATATAATGTACGGCCTGGTGCTTTCACAAGGACATTTTTAAATCAGGAGAGTTTCTTCCTGAATAGAGCCCATTTCTTCAGTCACTCCATGCACAGAAACTCCAGTGACTTCGGCAGAAGTTCTACCCTCAGAATAGAATCTGACCCTTAAAAACTACAAGATGAACAACCATAGCATTTTGGTTGTTACTTCTTCCCACAGGAAGAGAGCTAATGCTTCCTGTTCCTCTGCTTCCTTAGTTGGCTTAATAATTGCATTAAGAGATGACCTGAAATCTTCAAACAAGCCACAACAATAGATTCTTTAGCCTCTAAGGGTATGTCCACACTACAGTTGGGAACGAGCCTCCCAGCTCAGGAAGACAGACTCAGGCTAGTTTCGCTCAAACTAGCACACTAAAAATAGCAGCGTGGACATTGTGGCACAGGCGGTGGCCCAGGCTAGCCACCCGAACTCAGACCCAGGGTGTCAGGCAGGCTTGGACTTGGGTGGCTAGCCCAAGCCACCACCTGTGCCACCACATCGTGCTGTTCTTTGTAATGCAGTAGCTCAGGCAGAGCTAGTGCAAGTCTGTCTACCCTGGCTGGGAGGGTTGCTCCCCACTGCTACTGTACTTATACCTGAAGGATATGGAGAAGAGCAGATTTTCATTACTGAGTTAGGAGCTGAATCATCAAACTGTTAAATTTTATTCTTTGTTTTTCAACAAACTTCTATACTAAAAGAGCCTAAAAATGATTAAACTGGGGGAGTAGCAGCTTGGGTTGGAATCTCCTCACCTTACTAAGAGGACACTGACTGTGATGGCTCTGAATGATAAGAAACTGGCAAAGAAACTGGCAAAGATCTAACAGATCCTTTCCATCCCTAAAGGTTGAAAATCTCCTATCTAAATCTGGATGTAAAGAGGCCACAATGGATGGAGCTGCTTGTCAAGGGTGGCCAGAGCATTATGGATAGGCATACTTTTAAAGCATTTGTATGCATCTAAATAACAAACATCGTTGGAAGGAATCTGTTTTGTATGTTTGCTCATATTGCTAGATTAGTACTGCAAATGATGCATTTCCACCTGTATTTTACCTTCTTTTTTGCTGGTTTCTGTAACTGCTAAATCAAGGATAGTTCAAACTTTTACTGACCATTTCCTGAGCATTTTGCCTCAGGGGGTCTAACGATGCCTGTCTCACAGAATAGGGTGACCAGATGTCCTGATTTTATAGGGATAGTTCCAATTTTGGGGTCTTTTTCTTATATAGGCTCCTATTACTCCCCACCCCCGTCCCGATTTTTCACAGTTGCTATCTGGTCACCCTATACCAGAAGACATGAAAAAACTGAAGAACAAGAGACTTGACTGATATTCCTGTAACGTGAAGGCACGATGCTTTGTGGAGGAATGACCCATCCAATCTGGACTGGGGACAAATCTGGACTCAGTAATATGACTTGCATTAAAGTTGATCTGCTCCACTTCCCCAGTGGAACCAACACAACCACACAGCAACTGTCACCGACACTCTACTTGGTGTTCTCACCAGGAGCATGGAGACGTAACTATTATTTTATCATTCAAACGTATGGTCGATGCTTCCCAAACAAGTATAAATACAAGGTCACTGCCCCAAGGATTTTAAAAACTAGATAGACAACTCCCAGGTGGAGGATGGCTGGCAGGAAATAACTGAAGATAAATGAGCGAGTGGAGGTGTTTAATATCTTGCTTGGTTCCACTTTCTTTGTGGATGTGTTATTTTGCTAACATCTCTTGGAGCGCAGGACTAGCATTATTAGGCCAAGGGAAGGTAAAGTGTTTTGGACAGGTGCTGACTTAATCCTTACAATGACAAAGCAAAGTGATTCCTTGCAACCCCCGTTATTCACTTCCATCTGCAGGTAGCAAAGAATGAAGCCATTGCTTGAACAGCATAAACCACCTCGTCTCTGCCTGGGTTTTGGCCATTTTTTCAGAATTTATTACAGAAGCTGTACAGGAATTCCACACAAATGTTCCCATGGCAACAATGAAAAAACAAGGTTATATAAAAAAATACCTATTTATGTCGTGCCGAACTCTCTGACTCCACTCATTAAGCAGAAGGGACCCATAGTACTGATGCTGTCTAAAAACATGCAACTGAAATCTGTTTCATTTAGAAGACATGATCAGAAACTACAGTAACATTTACTATAATAGCCTTTCAGTGTGAAATAATGTATGAGTTAAAAATTAGCCAAATTCTCAGAATCATTCTTAGTTTACAAAATACTAGTGGTTTCTTTTTTGCTGACAGTTTAAAAAAATCAACTAACAGAAAACTGCAGACATATCAAGTATTTGGAACTTTTAATAATTAATAAAATTTAGTCATCACAGAACTGGTTTTGGATAATTTTGTTAGTGAATCTAGTATCAAGTGCCATAAAAACTAGTCTGCACAAATAGATACTTTTAAGTTAATTGAACACTACTTAGGAAGGCCTCTGAAACTGACACTGCATATGGAAGAAGCCCAATTTGTAAATTACACGCCTTAAATATGATGGTTAAAAAAATCCTAAGTGGGTAAGATATAAAAAGCAAATAGTAGAAATAAAAATGTCATGCAAAAAGTTAGATTTTGTCATTTGCTTTGTGAAAAGTGCATGGATTTATTTATTTGTTCCTAGTTATGGAATAAGTTCCTGGTTGATTTGAGGACTTAAGCATGGGCTTAACTTTCAACACATGAGGAAGCCGATTGATTTTAATGGGACTATGAGTGGCTTTTCTGGACAAATGCTTAGAATATCTTAAAATAATTTAGCCCATTTTCAGCGCTTTCAATTCACATTTTCACTTTCCCTTTCACTCCTCCCACCCCTCTTCCTCGTCAAAACAGGTAAAATCCCAGAAGTTTCAAAATTAGCACTGTCTGACTTGCGCTCCCTCACAACAATACTGAAATCAGTCGATGAGAGACAAATCCTGCATTCCTTGTGTAGGTAAAACTTCCGTGGACAACATGGGAGTTTTGCATGTGCAACAAAAGCATGATTGGGTAGTAAAACAAACAAAGAAGGCAGCAATAGTGTATGTCAGGGGTGGCCAACCTGAACCTGAGAAGGAGCCAGAATTTACCAATGTACATTGCCAAAGAGCCACCGTAATACGTCAGCAGCCCTCATCAGCTCCCCCCCCCCCGCATCTCCTGCCCACCAGCAGCCCCACAGATCAGTGCCTCCCCCTCCCTCCCCGCACCTGATCAGTTGTTTCGTGGCATGCAGGAGGCTCAGGGGAAGGTGAGCAAGGGCAGAGCCGGCTCAGGGGAGGGGGCGGGAAGGGGTGGAGTGGGGGCAGGGCCTGTGGCAGAGCCAGGGGTTGAGCAGTGAGCACCCCCCACCCCCAGCACACTGGAAAGTTGGCGCCTGTAGCTCCAGCCCCGGAGTTGGTGCCTGTCCAACGAGCCCCATATTAACTTCTGAAGCGTCTGACTCAGAAAACAAGAGAAGCTTTGAGCCAGCTCTGTATTTCATAAGAGCTAGTTTGTCCATCTCTACTTTCAACTTCAGTTTTTTTTCATGGATTTTTCATTAATCCATAAGATCCATGCCTACAGCTCTCCAATCCTCTTCAATCAACTTGATAATAAGGGCATCCATCAGCTGCTTTTAGAAAAATGCATAGGTAATGTCTGAAATAAAATGTATGTAGCACATTAGAGATCCATGAGGAAGCGCTAGCATGCAGTCCTGGAAGGGGTGGGAAGGTAGAGGGTAGAATAGTTGATGGTCACCATCCCTAGACAGCTTGTAGAAATAAGTGCTATGTGGTTTTCAGGGCGGCTCTCAAGTATTTATTGAGTTCTATAGAGTGCGACCACAGGAGAGTGCTATTTTGATTCAAAATGTAACCAGAACTTGATAATAGGGTTAAGAAACAATTTGATTATGAAACCGGTGGCAGAGCAGATCTCTCAATCCTTCTGGCCTTGCTAGGACTTTACTCTTACATCAACTGCAGTGAGAGTGTGCTTGGCTAAAAGTTGCATAAATACCAGATGAGCCCCTATATTAGACATCATCATCATCTCACTCATGGATGCTCCATTTCCTTTTTAATGCAGTATTAACTGAAATTCAGTAACAGAGCAAACCTTATGCTCAAATAAATTGGTTAGTCTCTAAGGTGCCACAAGTACTCCTTTTCTTTTTGCGAATACAGACTAACACGGCTGTTACTCTGAAACAGAGCAAACCTAGAAGCAATCCCCTCCCTTCACCCATGCTTCACTCTCAACCCAAGCCACATTTCAGGGGCAGTGAATCTTCTACTTCTTTCATGAAGAAAGTGAGCATACTCTTAGTTACACCGGTATTAGTTCTTGCAAAAAGCATTATTTCCATTAACTCAGCTCTAGTGAGCTAATCAGTGATAAACTGTAAGAAGTATTCTCGGTTTGCTGACAGAATGCACTGCTGCAGCAAGCACCTGTGACAAGAAAACATTTGGTGACAGATTTCCCTGCTTGTTTTTTTTTTCCTAGCCTACCTGAATAATAAGCCTTTCCAGTGTCAGAAATGCAATTCCTACACAGTGGGGTTTTGTTTCTGTGCAAAGGGCGCTATTTAGTCCATGGAAAGAGCTGAGCTATGAAGAAAGGGCTTGTCGCTGGTTTGGGTGCTCAGATGATACGCATATAACCAGCTAAGTTCGAGAGCATTCGTTTGGGTAATGAGCTTGTGTGTACTAAGGTGTGTGTTGGGCCATTAAACAAGGGGTCCTACTACCAAGCACTGAAACCCCCCCCCCCTCCGCACTTGTGGAGCGGCGCTAGGCCAGAGCCGTGGGGATGAAGGCAGCGGCTCCTCCATCTGACAAATGTCAGCTCGACCGAGAGGAGCGGCTGGAAGAGGCAGTGTCCAGCCCCGCACCGCGCTGAGGCGGCCCCGCGGTGACACCGACGGAAGCAGAGTTTCCTGCCCCCTGCCCCAGCTCTCCCTGCAGGGCTGGCCCCGGGGAGAGCAGACTCCCAGCCACAGGCTGCTGCAAACGGCACCTGCCTCCCCCGCGGCCAGGGCAGACAGGGACGGGTTTAGCCGCCCTGCTCCCCAGCTACCCCGGGCGCGCAAAGGGGGCAGGCTGGGACTCCCCCCCGCCGCGGTGCGTGTCCGGAGCGGGGGGCCGCACTGACCTGAGATGCCGCCCCCAACAACGATCACGTCGCATTTCTCGCTCATGGCTCTGCCTCGGCTCCCGGAGCAGCTGCCGCTCGCGCCTCCCTCGCTGCCGGCCGGAGTCTGACAGCGGCGCTCCCGGCCCCGCCCGCCGATGGCAGCGCGGGGGCGCGACGGGGCTGGGGAGCTGAGTCAGGCTGCAAAGGGCAGGTGAGCGCGCGCCCGCCCGCAGACCCCGCACTGCCTCCCCCGCGAGCCGCCGCCGGGGCTCCAACCTCTAAAGAGCGGGGAGAGGAAGGGAGGGGTGGGGCGACTTCTTTCCATTGAATACTCTGTTTACCTTCCTTTTAAGAGCTAGTCTTTCTTTATTGTCTTTAATTACCCTCTACACTCACAAATTAGTCTTCTTGTTGACTTTTCTTTGTACCCTCCCTTAAACTGAGCTGCAATAAAGAGAACCCTCATCTGAAAAAAATAAAGCTGAAACCAAATAAGCATGTTTTTATCTACTGGCTGTACTGTAGCTTAAAAATTCAGGACCCGGATTTCAAAGTCCATTAGGGCCTTTTCTTTGTCTTACCTTTATGATGAGATCTGGTCTTTCCAAACATATAATTTTGCCTTCACATTACTGTCCTTAATTTTTAAATCCTGCTTTTCTTGAAACAATATAACCCTAACTTGCAAAGTGTTTTTGTTGTTTTTTTCTTAACATTTTTCTACAGTGCAGGCAGGATCAGCCATCTGTCTCCTTGCTTACTGCAAAATTATGTTGCAGAGTTTACATTTAAAATCAGATCTTAAATCAGATCTTCTCCCTATCTTCAATAAAAATCAACATATTTAACTTAGGTATTGCTAAAGCACCACTTGCCATTGCATACAGACATTGACCAATAAGACTCAAGTGAAAGTATGTTCTGTTCCCGACATCCCTCATAAGATTAATTCAAGATGTCAGGGGCATGGGTGCGATTGTGGGGAGGGGACACAGGTCTGGCAGGTTTTACACTAGATCCAGAGTAAAGTAGGTTTGCGTCCTTCCCCCAGTCTTATTCTGCCCTGGAAAGGATTGGCTTCTTGAACATATTTCCACAAATACTGGTGTAAGTATCAGTTCAATTTCATTTACTTGACCTGCATTATGTGGATGATGTTGTCCTCTTCAGTGATGAGACAAACAACCTTGAAGACACACTAGAAGCACATGGCAGCTGCCCTTGGGCTAAGGGTTTCTTGGGCAAGAACAAAGATCCAGAACGTTGGCACAAAAGTTGTGATAGAAGACATCTATGCTGCCAGACAAATGGTGGGAGTAGTGGGTGATTTCATCTATCCAATAGGTACAGCCAGACAGACATCCTAAGGAGAATCATTTAGCAACATCAGCTATGAAGGATCTGCATAGTGTCCGGAGAGAAAAAAAAAAGGAAATGATATATAAAAGTATGGATTTATCAAACCTGTGTACTTCGAATCCTCTTATATGGATCTGAAATATGAATGTTGCTTGAACAAGACATCAGAAGACTGGAGGCATTTCATATGCATTGGTCATAGTGACTACTGGGCATAAATTGGTTTGATTTTATCAGTAATACAGATATATTATCAGGGGTGAAAGTTACTTAAAGGACTTACCGGTACTCCGGAGCTCTTCGGGAACGATTTAAAGGACCCAGGATGGTAGCAGCTTCCAGAGCCCCAGACTCTTTAAATTGTCCCCGGAGCCCTGCTGCCGCTCTGGCAGCAATGAAAGAGCCCGGGTCGGTAGCTGCGGCTGGAGCCCCGGGCCCTTTAAATCACCACCTGAGCCCCGCCGCCGCTTCCCCAGGCTTCGGACGGCAATTTAAAGGGTTCGGGGTGCTCCTGGGAGCCCCAGGCCCTTTAAATTGCCACCTGGGGAAGCCGATCCACCCAGGTACAGCTCACGGGCTCTTGCCCGGCTTACTTTCACCTCTGTGTATTATTGAGAACTGGCCTTGAGAAGATTGAAATCAAATCACTGGTCACCTTGGGCTGGCACTTTTTGGTCAGATAGCCCACCTTGGAGACAAAGTCCTTGCATGTGGAGCCCTGAAGATCGGACTTGTTGTCAGGAGGGGACATTGCCCAGCTATGGACTGGCAACAGCAACACAATCATGCATGATTAATCTAGTTGCACCTGACCTGTAATAAACCTGTGGAGCCTCTGATACCGTGACAGGTGTCAGAGTAACAGCCATGTTAGTCTGTATTTGCAAAAAGAAAAGGAGTACTTGTGGCACCTTAGAGACTAACCAATTTATTTGAGCATAAGCTTTCGTGAGCTACAGCTCACTTCATCGGATGCATACTGTGGAAAGTACAGAAGATGTTTTTATACACACAAACCATGAAAAAATGGGTGATTATCACTACAAAAGGTTTTTCTCCCCCCACCCCACTCTCCTGCTGGTAATAGCTTATGTAAAGTGATCACTCTCCTTACAATGATACCGTGAGTACAGCTGTACAACGTGCCAAGGACATTCGGCGCTATGGACCCTCACTGTCTAAGTGTGGTGGTTTTGCTGTTGTCCCTTTAGTCTCCCATTACAGTGAGATTTCAGCTAGATGTCTGAGGTTCTCTGGAATAAAACATCTCTCATGGACTTCAATGGGAGTCATACAACCAACGTGTCAGAAGTTACCCTTAGAAGGCGGAGTATTCAGTGGACTGATTTTGTCACATCGCTCATTGATAAGTCCAGTAATTCTGCTCATACTGTGCAGTGTAATTTTGGTTGTCAGGTTCAGACTGTGTGTTCTTAACTGTTGTTTTGAAATCACTGTTTTGATAAGCTGATTTATTAGGTCACAACAGGTGTAATGCAGTGGAAGAATTTACCGGAATAGACACTTTCATTTTCTTTTGGGCAAAAAACTGCAGGAGTCCAGAACTGGATGGGTAGTTAAGTACTACAAGGTAGAATAAACATGCGCGTGACTAATCTGAACCATCTGGGTTTCTAGCAAAGAAATGTTGTAACTCTTGCTATATTTCCATTATATACATTTCACATGAGCAGTCGAGTCTTCTGAATTCACAGCTATACAAGCCTTAGCATTTATCTAAGTTTTTACAGTATTTAAAAAAAACACTATGTTTGTGCAGTTTCATGTTTTGTAAGCTTTTATTTTTCCCTTATTATATGTGAAGTTTTGTGCTCAAAAGTAGCTCTGTAAACTTATTTAAATTAGAGACCATGGCAGGAAGAAATGGCCTTTTGAATATTATCTAGTGATTTCAAATACCCTGAACTCATTAGAACAGTAATTATTGTTTGCCTCTAATATATCTGGGATTGATTGCCCAGTAAAAGTAATGTACTGTCGGTAAAGAAAAGTAAATCTAATATGATAAATTGGCGAAATCATACAATGTAGTGACCTGCTGTCCTGGTGTATCATCTCCTGCTACTCCAGTCTCCTGTCATTGTTGTAATCTCTAATAATGTCGTGGCTTGCTATGTCTAAAAGTAACTACTGGCTTACTGTTACAAGAGATAATATCAATAAAACCCCACACAGTGAGGTGGAAGAGAAGACCTAGACATATGGGAGATGAGGATCTGTGATGTCTGAGGAGAGCTAGTGGAAGAATATTACATTGATCTGGATGTAGAATGTTGTTGTGGTAGCTGTATGTTGTATGATGAATGTGTTCTCAGTCATGTTCATGACTATACCCACTTCTAATAAGTATTAATGGTCAGTGGCCCATATAGGGATCTCCTGAGCTGCAAACAAACTAGGGTTGACTTATAACCAAAGAAACAGGTTATAAATCATGTTATGCTACCCCATTTGCTGGCCAGTATAGCATACTATTCGGGAAGATCCTGACAAGGAAAAGTGTGCAACTCTTGCATAGTTCATTGGAATCATCTCCGCCTCTAGAAATGAAAGTTGGGTGGTAAGGCCCTATGGGAAGCAACGTAATAATCTTTGTAAAATAATGTCTACACTGCAACTGTGAGGGTGCCTCCCAGTCCAGGCAAACAGACTCTCACTTGCTCATCTCAAGCTAGCGCACTAAAAATAGCAGTGTGGATGTTGCAGTTAGAGTGGCAGCTCGGGCTCTCAAGCTCACCTGACTCTCTGCATCTGAGCTGGGGCAGCTAGCCCGAGTCTCTCCAGAGCTGCAACGTCTACACCACTATTTTTCATGTGCTAGCTCAAGCCCTGCCAGATGTGTCTTTCTAACCAGACTGCCAAATTTATTTGAGCATAAGCATCCGATGCATCCGATGAAGTGAGCTGTAGCTCACGAAAGCTCATGCTCAGATAAATTGGTTAGTCTCTAAGGTGCCACAAGTACTCCTTTTCTTTTTGCGAATACAGACTAACACGGCTGCTACTCTGACATCTAACCAGACTGAGAGGTCTCTCCCAACTGCAGTACAGCCATGCCACTTTCACCATCTGCCTGGCTGTGTCGGGAGACACTATTATGAAGTACATCCTAAACAAGCACCTGTACCATGGTCATTGTAGGTACTTATTAAACACCCATTAACATCATTTTGAGTAGAAAAATGTCCCTGAGTGTCTTGTAAATGTTTGCAGTGCCAAAGGACACATGGGATCATATTATGTCCTTTTGTAGGGTTTGGAGAGTAAGGATTAATATTTGTGTTTGTGTAATGTATCATGGTAGATGGTACAATTATCCTTCTATGTGATGCCATAATTTTTAGGGCTCAGAGTAACATTCTTTATTAGGCTGATTGTTTTGATTATGGGCTGTCATAAGACAGCCGTAATGGATCAGGTCCTCCTTCAGTATCCCCCTAATTCCACACATGTGTTCTTGACTCTCTAAACCCTCCTTGGAGGCCAATTTATTACCATAATATAGTTCAAATAATCCATAACAGGAGTCCCAGTCAGAGCCCATTTCTCACATATAATGTCCTTAAAACCCTCTCTCGTCTAGCCGATTGACATAGCATATGCCACACTCCAGCGACTTCTTCCACACCTGGGTAGTTCTTCATTCCTCTCCTGCCCTATTGCCAGGACAGCTGGAGTGTAACCCCCTCTTTCTAGCAGGAATCCCTACAGTTCCTCTGCTGGGAGGGCATCATCACCAGGGGAGCAGCCATCTCTCTGTTAGCCTCTCCAGCCCTCTGCCTCCTGCTCAGAGAGCCAGCAGACATCTTCCTTTACTGCTCTGAGCCTTCAGCCCTCTCCAGCCCTGGCTCTCTGCTGGGGAAGGTTAAGCTTGGGGAGCAGCAAACTTCTCCTGATGCACTCTTGCCTTTAGCCTTCTCCCAGGAACCGCCTACAGCTTCCAGCAGGGACCTCCGACAGTCCTCTGATCTCTGGCAGCACTCACCTGCCAAGATCTTGTCTCACTCAGGCAGCTCTCACCTGCTCTTTTCCTGATTGGGCACCAGAGCTCCCTCCCTTCTAGGGCTCAGGTGCCCTCTTTTAAGACCACTTGGACTAAGTGAGCTGATGAGTCACAAGTTCACTAGCCTCTGCCCTCTTAACAGGCCAGTGCCACCCTGTGATATGGTCAGACATGTTTACAGGTGAGAGAGGATTTTCTGGCCACGAATGTTTTATCTCAGCATTTTTCAGTTTTATCTCAGTACAGAGACAGCACAAGGTTTGTGCCTCAGACCCTTAACCCTATTTAGGTGCATCACTCCCACTCAGGACTGGCTCTAGGCACCAGCAAAGCAAGCACGTGCTTGAGGCGGCCCATTTCCAGGGACGGCATTCCGGCCATCCTTTTCTTTTCGGAAAAATCCACCAATGTACGAAAAAAAATAATACATGAAATTCAAAACAATCTCCAGTAGTGCGAGAGGAGCGTGACGTGAAAAATATCATGTCATGTTGTGACACGGTCACTCATAATGTGAATGTGCATAAATGTGTAAACGTTAATGGTTATTGATTAATTAAATCAGGAATCATGATTACTTGTGCCGCCCTATCGGCACCATTCATGCCAATTTCTGTGTCACGTCAGTGCCAGTGGTTATAGGGCTAAAATGCTGGGACAAAAATGAAAACGACTTTCCGGTGCTGCCTACCGGCAACAAAGAGAGAAACGGCAAAAAGAATTAGAAAAACTATCTCATACTTCAAATAAGTATTTTAAAAAAGTGGACACTCAAGGAGAAAGCTCTAAGCAATGCATTGAAAGTGATTATTCATCAACTGATGAAGACCAATCGAACCAAAGATTATCTTTATCAACTGATAAAGATGAACAACAATCCGACCAAAGATTATCTTCGCTAACTGATAAAGACGGACAATCACAATCCATCCAAAGATTTACTTCTTCAGCTGAAGAGTCCAGAAATGAAGAACTGTTATCCAAATCTAAAACTGAAGAACAATTATTGGAAGGTGGAGAGACTGACATAGGATCGGATCCAAGTACATGGCCGACAATCATTACTGATGCAATGCTAATGATTATTGTGAAAAAAGGTCCTTCAAAACTAGATCCTACATTTGAATATCTACTTAATGAGTCGAATCGTCGATTTATGCCATCCAGTATGAAGAAAAAATGAAAAATGGGGAACAAATTAATAGATCGTGGTTAGTGTATTCACAGACCAAAGATGTAGTTTTTGGTTTTGTTGCAAACTGTTCTGTAACTCGGACATTCTTCTGGCAACTGCAGGTTTTAATGACTGGCGAAATTTGCATCAGCATTTGAAAGAACATGAAACATCAAAAAATCATTTACACTTGTTGACAAATTGGATTGAGCTGTCATACAGATTATGTTCCAGTACAACAATCAATGCGGTACAGCAACGTCTGCTAAATTCAGAAATTCTACATTGTCAAGCTGTGTTGGAACGTTTACTGGCAATCATTAATTTCCTAGCTGAACAGTGCCTCGCATTCTGTGGATCCTCGGATATTTTATATGAGAATAACAATGGAAATTTCTTGAAATTGGTTGAGTTATTGGCAAAATTTGATAGTGTTATGGCTAAGCATGTATAAAGTGTGAAAGATGGAGAGATTTACACCCATTATTTGGGTAAAAATCTCATTATCAAAACATGATAATACAATTAATTTCTAATGGAGTGCGTAATGAAATTTTATCGGATTTGAAACATGTCAAATATTACTCAGTTATAGTTCTTTTAATTTATGAGAAACTGGGTGCACTGGAAGACACTAACGTTTTTCATTACAGTGTGTAGTTGAACCCAAATTGTAATTGTGATTTTGTTAAAATTAAATGAGTACACTAGTAGGAAATTTGTTTTATTTCACTAACTACAAATTCTCTGTTTTCATTTTTTTTTAAATTTTAAACAGTCAAAAAAAAAAACAACAACATTGCAAAGTGAAAACGTGTGTAAAAGCCAAAAAAAAAAGGGGGGGAGGGGGGAGCCAAAAATTTTTTTGCTTGGGGCGGCAAAAAACCTAGAGCTGGCCCTGCTTCCGCTGATTTTAATGAGGAGCTTAGCTTGCATATCTTGCCATGAGATCTTATCAGCACATCTGGATGGGAGCTTGCTTTCATTGTCTTTCCACAGATCTTTACCCACGTGCCCTCACACCATGTTAATGGGTCTATTTCAAAGGGTCACAGATGTAATTATGCATATACCTACATAAAATTGTGTAATATTACTAACAGTATTTATTACTAATTAATGGTATTATTTAGTTATGCTTTAATTAATAGCATTAGGGCTATAAAATGGATTTTTCTATTTAGAATTACCTAACAGTTGAAAAATTAACATTAACTAGAATTTTAAAAGATTTAGAAACACTGCAAAATATTTTATGATAGCTTTTATTATTTGATTGCCTGATCTGGTTATCTTATTGTGTTATCAAATTATTTTAATCTGCATTCATTGTGAGACATAGTATTTTCATTTTGTTTTCTGGCAGAATAGTAAAAAGTGGATTAATCTCATCTGTATTAACACCTGCTCCTTTTCCTCATTCTGACTGGGCCAGTCTTCTATTATATTCTCTTGACTTTAGTTATAGGTAATCAAGACTTCTGTTCCTCTGCCAATGTCTAATCCTTCTTCCATTGAAGTAAAATTCCCCTGGTGAGATGCACACATGTTATAATTGCTGACAGACTGATTATTACTTATAATTAAACTGATGCAACCAGCTGGATTAAGTGAATTGTTCACCGTACTTCAAAAAGAAACAATAGGGTAAATCTCAGCAGCTTTGCCCAAAGAGAGAGATTTTTTCCGCACAATTCTAGTGGTAGTAGTGTTGTCTGGTAACATTATTCAACAATAATTTTCACCTGAGTGAAATCAAACACCTAAGATTGTAATCAAAACTGAAGCTCAGATTGTAATTGCAGGCCCAGGAAGCTACAGTGTTTATATAGGTGTCCAACAGTTAGGTCTCAGTACACAGTAATCTTCAGTATAGGATCTAAAAGGTACAACATAGTAATTAAAAGAAATAAGGCAAATGTATTTCATTGCCTGGTGCATCTTTCTAAAAAAAACTGCATAAAAAACAAAGTTGGCAGGTTCAAATCCTAAATTAGGTTGTAAGTGAAAGTGACTTTGTGATCTCATCCTAACCCTTTGTCATGATTTGTTCAGATCCCAATATCGTATTAATAATTGTAAAAACACTTCTCCCGTTGACATAGCTGCCGCCTCTTGCAGAGGTGGATTAACTATGCTCACAGGAGAAGCTCTCCCATCGGTGTAGTAGCGTCTTCACTAAAGCACTACAGCAGTGCAGCTACACCTGTGTACATGTAGACAAGCCCTTAGGATGGTATTTGTGTTCCTCAGAGGATTATGCAACCACAATCTCATAGCTATAATATTTTTGTAAACATGTACTTAGACCAAAATTCCACTAAGGGCCCAGTCTTGAAGGAGGTAATGCTCCATAATACTGCTTTATTTATCCAAGACTCTTTTTCAGTAGACCCCCAGAAAACAAGCAGCCTGACTTTGCATGTAATTCCATTTATCTATCCTCCACTGAACCAGCATTCCCTCTTCTTTGAATTGTGTGGTTACGAGTCACAGGCCTGGCCTGTGCCTTACAACCTCAAAACATTATTTATTCTGTTTCTGAGGGTGCAAAGTATTTTCAGCTATTATTCAGCTATTAGCATGGATACCTTTCTTCAGGAACACAGTTACCAGTCTTATTTTTTCCCTCCTGCATTGTTACCGTAGTAAACAGATGGCCTATGTTATACTTAGGCCCTGTTGTAAAAACGTGCTATCATTGTGACTGATTGCAGCAAGAACTTCTGGGGCAACTGGAAACCCTTATGTCAAGCCTTCAGAGACTCCTAAGCCTGCTCAGCATGTGATGGGAGTGTTGTAGACCTTTGAAAAATGTGCAGGACACAGCCAAAGGCCTGAAGAAGGAAATGTAGGTCAGTTGGAACAGACTTAAGCATCTGTCAGAAGATAGAAGGAAAATCAAGTAAGAGCAGGTGCAAGAAGACATGATTAAAGATCCTGAAAGAGTATGCATTAAGCATATTATAGGCTAGGCAACCCGCTGTCTAGCTACAGCAGAAACGGAGGGCTCATGCTCACTGCCCAGAAGCTGCAGGCTCAAATCAGGCCTCCTGTGGCCAAAATATAATATCAAATAGACAGCTTCTCAGTGTCCATTTACTAGCAAAGCAAACAAGCAAAAGGTGCAAGGTATCTGTCATAAATATAAAGGGAAGGGTAAACCCCTTTGAAATCCCTCCTGGCCGGGGGAAAGCTCCTCTCACCTGTAAAGGGTTAAGAAGCTAAAGGTAACCTCGCTGGCACCTGACCAAAATGACCAATGAGGAGACAAGATACTTTCAAAAGCTGGGAGGAGGGAGAGAAACAAAGGGTCTGTGTCTGTCTATATGCTGGTTTTCTGTTGGGGATAGACCAGGAATGGAGTCTTAAAACTTCTAGTAAGTAATCTAGCTAGGTATGTGTTAGATTATGATTTCTTTAAATGGCTGAGAAAAGAATTGTGCTGAATAGAATAACTATTTCTGTCTGTGTATCTTTTTTGTAACTTAAGGTTTTGCCTAGAGGGGTTCTCTATGTTTTTGAATCTAATTACCCTGTAAGATATCTACCATCCTGATTTTACAGGGGGGATTTCTTCATTTCTATTTACTTCTATTTTTATTAAAAGTCTTCTTGTAAGAAACTGAATGCTTTTTCATTGTTCTCAGATCCAAGGTTTTGGGTCTGTGGTCACCTATGCAAATTGGTGAGGCTTTTTATCCAACATTTCCCAGGAAAGGGGGGGGGAGGTACAAGTGTTGGGAGGATTGTTCATTGTTCTTAAGATCCAAGGGTCTGGGTCTGTAGTCACCTAGGCAAACTGGTGAGGCTTTTTACCAAACCTTGTCCAGGAAGTGGGGTGCAAGGTTTTGGGAAGTATTTTGGGGGGAAGGACGCGTCCAAACAGCTCTTCCCCAGTAACCAGTATTAGTTTGGTGGTGGTAGCGGCCAGTCCAAGGACAACGGGTGGAATATTTTGTACCTTGGGGAAGTTTTGACCTAAGCTGGTAAAGATAAGCTTAGGAGGTTTTTCATGCAGGTCCCCACATCTGTACCCTAGAGTTCAGAGTGGGGGAGGAACCTTGACAGTATCTACAAAGCAAGTCTCTACCATCCTTTTAGCTCAGCTTAATCAGAAACTGATTCGCTACTGGATCTCCCTTCTTATACAGATTCCTGCTTCCTGATATAGGAATCATCATCACCTGGGCTCATCCCCATTCAGTAGTAATTTCTCTGTAATCCCTGCAGTGAAGCAAGACACCTGTAACTCCCTTGTGCTCAAGGACTGGTTTCTCTGACCTTCTCCTCGTCAAAGCTGAGCCATGGTCTATACACCCTATAACAAAGCATGCTTCTGTCTGAATGTTTATCTGACCCTTTCACTGCTCAGCCTGCACTACTTGTGATACAGATTAAGAAACCATCATGATGTGGTGTTATGCATATGACCCCAGGCCCTGAAAGAATTGAAGCTGCTAACTCTCATGGGACTTAAGCACCTACATACCTCAGAAGATCTGGGACATGTTATATTATGATTGTAAGCTCTTTGGGGCGGACACTGCCTTTTCAGCCTGTTTCTCTACAGCGCCTAGCACAATGGGGTCCTGGTCCATGACTGGGGGTGCTAGGTGCCACTGCAATACAAATAATAATTACTAATGTAATATCTCATTATACTCAATGTATAGTAACAGATCACAAGCCAATGGCAAGGTTAATGTGCTGTGTTCACTATTTTATTCATGCTTGACACATGTTTTTAGAGATTGGGAGAGAGCAGCTGAAAGCAATAAATATGATTTAATGCAAATAGGAATAATATGGTAACAACAGAATCTGTCATTATTTACTGTAATGATAAATACTGTCAGTGACCCCTCTCATGTGAAAGGGTATTAACTGTTGTAGTCCTGACCCATGTATGGTGAGTGGTACCAGAAAATGAAGTTTAGCTTTTTGCTAACATTCCTGTGACATCTTTATTTAATATTGCTCCTTATTTGTATAATTACTGAGTTTTACTCAAATTAAGGGGAAAATGTGGAAAGGAAAATAATAAGAAAAAATGGCATGAAAAAGCATGCTCTTTAATTATTGGCCAGCAACAGATGTACCACAGTTAAGTTTGCAGGATGGTTTTTATTTAAATATGAATTTTGCACCCTCTTTAAAATCAATCTGTGTGGTCAGGTAGGCTTGGAAATTAGTGTGTCAGTTCAGGGATTGGAGTAGAATTTGTGGTGCATATTTTATTCTATTTGATCAAGGTTTATTTGAGATATGACTCTTCAAAGTATGTCCTAATTTTAAAAAATCAATATTCTTACAATGCTTTTTTGCCTACAGGCAGAGAAAAAGCAAGGTCCAGGATCCCCCTGAAAATAGTTGAATGAGGAGGTCACTATAAGGGGAAAACAAAGAATAGTCACATGGTTAATATAAAGGACTAGGAGCAAGGAGAACTGGGTTCTATCCTTGGCTTTGCTGCAGCTCTCCTGTGTGATCTTGGGTATGTCACTTTAACTAGAACTTTTGATGTGGCCGCTATCTTTGGCTTTCACCTCTGTGCCTCAATCTCCTCTCTATAAAATGGTGATAACACTAGTTCCTTATTTCTCAGAGTTATTGTATAGATAAATTCACTTGTGTTTTGGAGATTTAAAAAAAGTGGAGCTGGGGGAGGGGGGTTGGAAGGGATGCGGGGGGCCCAGAGCTTTCTCAGATAGCTCTAGTTTTGTTGCTCTTCTCCCCTGTGTTGGGGCATATGGAAAATAGTGGGATGATAAGAACAGTGTCAGGGTAGAGTTAAAGGCTTGGATCTCTCTTACGTACGGGGGAAGTGTGGGGCCCAGAGGGACCAAGTAGCTATGGATAAAGTGGGCTAGGGAGCCAGGGGACAAACCCAGGTCCTTCCTTCGGAGGTCTATGTAGACTTTCTGAGGAAATAAGTTCTACCATGATGGTTTAAAATAGAAGCCATTGGGAGGAGGGTTCTGTCTGATATAGAAACTTGCAAAGAATCTTTTGGTACCATTTCCAAAGCACCTTAGGGCTTGTCTACACAGCACTGCAGGTTACTCTACAGGGGCGTAGAGTGCTCTAACATGTTGCACTCTAACTGCCCCGTTTAGACTCTGCTGGCACAAACCAAGAGGCACCTGGTGCATGTTAATGTAGTCCTGCTTGAAAAGGGACGACATCAGCGCAAACTGGGTACCTTTAGGTTCATGCCAGCAGGGTCTCCACAGGGCAGTTAGAGTGCAACACATACAGTTAACACCCCTGTAGAGAACACTACGGTACCATGTTGACAAGCCCTTAAGATTTAGAAGCCTAAGGTCACTTTCAAAAGCAACCATCTCCCAAATCCCCCTTTTGGTGTCTATACCGCACATTCACTGATGGCGGGGTGTGAGTACATGCACTGCACACGCCCTTCTTAGCATGGGTATAAATAGCCGTGTAGGCGGTGAGGCATTGCTTAGGTGAGTTGAGGAAAGACATGCCAGAATATTAGGACATCTTAGCTCCCTACTGCTGTAGCCTTTCCCCGCCACAGGGAAAGACTACAGCAGTAGGAAAAGGCTCTGGCAGAGGGGAGCTCTCAGAGCCTTTCGCTAACACTTTTAGCTACAGGCCACAGCATTGAGGCAGCCTGTGGTGTGTAGCTACATCTACCCTACACGCCACACCCAGTGTAGACAATGCCTTAGGCACCTTTGAAAATGCTACCCTTGGCTCCATATGCATAGTTCTGTGAATAAAACATCCCATCTAAATTGCACAAAGATATGTGTGCTTTCACCATATATATATATATATATATATATATATATATATATATGTTGTAGAAACTGTGTTACATCGTGACTGTTCTGGAAAGGAACAGGCAAAATGCATCATAAAGAAAATCCATCCTGGGTAACCTAAGAGGATACATTTTACATATGAAAATAATAGAATTCATAGTCTGGGAGCTATGCAGCACTGAGATGAGCACAATTAACCCTGATGTTTGTCTAAGAAAGAATAATATGAATAAGCAAGCCATTCTTATGGTGTCTTGTGGCAGAGAAAGTTTTTACTTTACACAGGGGCATGTGAAAGGTGGGGCAAGCAGGGGCATGTCCCCCCAAATAATCGGCGGGGGCACGAACTCCTCCAGCCTAGGGCTGCTATGGGGAGAGTCAGCTCCGTCCCGGGGCCACAAAACATGCCCCTCCAAAAGCTGTGGAATGTCAATTCCTATGCATGCCCCTTACTTTACAGGTGTGGGTGGTGTACCATTCCAACATTCTGTGAGTCATGGCTAATTTTCAGGAAGGTCATATGAGTTTCTGCAACAGAGGAAACTCACTCCATTCCCAAAGTGGTCAATGTTGAATTAGACTTCTAATTTTTTTTATTTTATTTTTTAATTAGTAATAATAAATGTGTAGGGTCTGAATAGCATGTTTCTAGTTATATAATGTAGTCCTGTCTTAGCTCTTTAAAATTCCTCCTGCCCTGCAAAGAATTTCCTGCCCTGGGCTGTTGTATGAACTTCATGGAACAATGCTGAGTTCCTGTTTGGGAAAAAAAAAAACACACTTCCATCACGTCAGAAGGAATTTTAAAGGGCTAGGACAGTATTTTGTAAAATGGCAGCTCTCTCCCTCAGAAGCAACTGTTTACTTTATGCATGGATATTCACAGCTAAACAGTGTCTAGGAACTACATAATGCTGTTGTAATTCCTTCTTTAGGCTACCACATCTGTAAGTGAAGACTTACAGTATCAATACAGGTTTCAGAGTAACAGCCGTGTTAGTCTGTATTCGCAAAAAGAAAAGGAGTCCTTGTGGCACCTTAGAGACTAACCAATTTATTTGAGCATGAGCTTTCGTGAGCTACAGCTCACTTCATCAGATGCCTACCATGGAAACTGCAGCAGACTTTATATATACACAGAGAATATGAAACAATACCTCCTCCCACCCCACTGTCCTGCTGGTAATAGCTTATCTAAAGTGAGCAACAGGTTAGGCCATTTCCAGCACAAATCCAGGTTTTCTCACCCTCCACCCCCCCACACAAATTCACTCTCCTGCTGGTGATAGCCCATCCAAAGTGACAACTCTTTACACAATGTGCATGATAATGAAGTTAGGCCATTTCCTGCACAAATCCAGATTCTCTCACTCCCTCACCCCCCTCCAAAAACCCACCCCCATACACACACAGACTCACTCTCCTGCTGGTAATAGCTCATCCAAACTGACCACTCTCCAAGTTTAAAACCAAGTTAAACCAGAACATCTTGGGGGGGGGGGGGGTAGGAAAAAACAAGAGGAAATAGGCTACCTTGCATAATGACTTAGCCACTCCCAGTCTCTATTTAAGCCTAAATTAATAGTATCCAATTTGCAAATGAATTCCAATTCAGCAGTTTCTCGCTGGAGTCTGGATTTGAAGTTTTTTTGTTTTAAGATAGCGACCTTCATGTCTGTGATTGCGTGACCAGAGAGATTGAAGTGTTCTCCGACTGGTTTATGAATGTTATAATTCTTGACATCTGATTTGTGTCCATTTATTCTTTTACGTAGAGACTGTCCAGTTTGACCAATGTACATGGCAGAGGGGCATTGCTGGCACATGATGGCATAAATCACATTGGTGGATGTGCAGGTGAACGAGCCTCTGATAGTGTGGCTGATGTTATTAGGCCCTGTGATGGTGTCCCCTGAATAGATATGTGGGCACAGTTGGCAACGGGCTTTGTTGCAAGGATAGGTTCCTGGGTTAGTGGTTCTGTTGTGTGGTATGTGGTTGTTGGTGAGTATTTGCTTCAGGTTGCGGGGCTGTCTGTAGGCAAGGACTGGCCTGTCTCCCAAGATTTGTGAGAGTGTTGGGTCATCCTTTAGGATAGGTTGTAGATCCTTAATAATGCGTTGGAGGGGTTTTAGTTGGGGGCTGAAGGTGACGGCTAGTGGCGTTCTGTTATTTTCTTTGTTAGGCCTGTCCTGTAGTAGGTAACTTCTGGGAACTCTTCTGGCTCTATCAATCTGTTTCTTTACTTCCGCAGGTGGGTATTGTAGTTGTAAGAAAGCTTGACAGAGATCTTGTAGGTGTTTGTCTCTGTCTGAGGGGTTGGAGCAAATGCGGTTGTATCGCAGAGCTTGGCTGTAGACGATGGATCGTGTGGTGTGGTCAGGGTGAAAGCTGGAGGCATGCAGGTAGGAATAGCGGTCAGTAGGTTTCCGGTATAGGGTGGTGTTTATGTGACCATTGTTTATTAGCACTGTAGTGTCCAGGAAGTGGATCTCTTGTGTGGACTGGACCAGGCTGAGGTTGGTGGTGGGATGGAAATTGTTGAAATCATGGTGGAATTCTTCAAGGGCTTCTTTTCCATGGGTCCAGATGATGAAGATGTCATCAATGTAGCGCAAGTAGAGTAGGGGCTTTAGGGGACGAGAGCTGAGGAAGCGTTGTTCTAAATCAGCCATAAAAATGTTGGCATACTGTGGGGCCATGCGGGTACCCATAGCAATGCCGCTGATCTGAAGGTATACATTGTCCCCAAATGTGAAATAGTTATGGGTAAGGACAAAGTCACAAAGTTCAGCCACCAGGTTAGCCGTGACATTATCGGGGATAGTGTTCCTGACGGCTTGTAGTCCATCAATACAGTGCTCAAGTGAAAGCCCTTTTCCAGTCCCCTTCTTCCCCCTTATGGAAACAGCTGGTGGTTCAGAATCCCTGCTATTATTCTGCTCTCCTTTGGTGTCTTTTTATTATTTCTCTGCCCTCAGTGGGGTACACACCTTGTTTACAGTCATTTGTGAACATTTAGTCCTTTTCCAGGTCAGTCATGGAGATATTACACAGGAGCAGGCTGAACAAATTCCCACCCCCTGCAAAAAAGTCAATGCATTGCTCTATATTGTAACTCTTTATCTTTGGTCTTTCCACCCATTATCAGTTCAGAAGGCAGCGTTCATTTCCAAGCCATTTTGAGTTATTTTCCCAAGTCAGACTTCATGAGACACTCTGTCAAATACTTGACTACAAACCAGGTCTATTACATCTGTTCCATTGCCTTCTGTCACTCATTTTCTAATTCTATCGTAAAAAACAATCAAATCTGTCCGGCGAGATTTGTTCTTTATAAATATTTGCTGCCAATTGCTTATTTGAACTCTGCTCCCCACTAGAGTTGTCCAGTCATGTAAATAAGGCTGTTGTGAATAGAAGTCTCCTTGACTGACAGCTGTCACAATCACAGTGTCATTTGGCCCAGAACAAGATTTCATATCGGGTTACAGTAAGTGCAATAGCTTAAAGACATGATAATTTATATATTCATTATATTAAATTATATTATAACAACAGCATTATGACAATCACTTCATTGACACGTTTCACCGCTATGGAAGCAGATTGTAGTGAAGTGTGACAAAGTGGGTATTTTCCTTTGTTTTGTGGCATGTGAATCTTACGGTTTTGCATGAATGCTGTGTGTGCCTCAGTTTCCCTGAGTATTGCACCAATGTCTAGGTGGTGGGAATAAGGATGTGTGACTTTTGTGGGGCTGCTCTAGCTGCCTGCACGGATGCTATGGCTGCCCCCTCGTAACTGGAGACCCAGGAGAGGGATACGACCAGGTGACTTTTGGCCCGGGAAGCGAGACAAAGGCTGGAGGAGGAGCAACGGGTAGGGCAGAGGCCAGGCAGCTGGAAGTGAGTCAATCTCCTCTGGCTTGGGGTGCAGGGGGATGACCAGAGCTCTGGCTCTGGGCTCCCCTCCCCCCAAGATGGACTTGGCTGAAAGTCACTGATTTCTGTGCTAACAAGTTCTGTTCTATGCTGTGTTCCTGTCAACTAATAAACCTTCTGTTTTACCGGCTGGCTGAGAGTCACTGCCGACTGCAGAGTTGGGGTGCAGGGCCCTCTGGCTTCCCCAGGAACGCACAGTGTGGAAGGGGATGCTGAATGCTCTGAGGTCAGACCCAGGAAGGTTGAAGCTGTGTAAGCTTCTTACCCTGGAGACAGTATGCTCAAAGAGAGGAGGCTCCCCCAGAGTCCTGACTGGCTTCATATGGAGTAGTTCCAGAGCATCGCCCTGGTGCCTCCGTTACATGGGGTATTCCAGAAAATAACTTCGGTGCTATGGTGTCTCACGTGACTGGCTTCTCAGTTCAGGTACAAGTCAAGGTGCTAGTGACAATCACTAAAGCCTCACATGCGTCCTGCCATGCTGTGTGACATCTGCTGAGGCTTCTCCGCTGTCATTTCATGCGTCTCAACTGTCCATGGCTGGCAGCATGATATTTTCAGTGTAAGGCTCCTGCTTTTGAAACTTGCTCTCCTGACTGTTTAGCTGAGCCAGAGAATGACAAGTGTCAGACCATGCTCAAGCTTTTCCCTGGACACTGCTGAATTGTTGTTGGCTGTTTTAAATCAGTTGGCATAAGAGGGTGGGACACTATTGATTTTGCTCATTGACAGTTGGATTCTATAGGTTTGAATACCGTAGTACAACTCTTGGCTACTTCTCATTATAGGTGCTATCTAGGAATAAAAAAGCCCAATAACATTCTTCATTCTTGTCCAAACCTATTGGGAATCCAGTCTCAAAGAGATCAGTGCTGACTTAGCCTGGTATTTTTTTTACTGGGTGTTTTATTTAGTAATAACAACATGCCAGGGTTTGAACAGTGAGTTTCTACTTGTATACTGTAGTCCCCTGTCCTCTGACCCCTGTGCCCTGCAGAGCATTTCCTGCCCAGTTGAATTTATCCTCCCAGTAGAATTTAAAATGGTGGGTAAAGTGGGACGGGGGGCATACAGAGCCCCTGGCATGAGGAGAAAAATGGGGGACCCTGGCATGGAGGCAATAGGCACCCCTGGTACAGAGGGAAAAAGAGGGGGAAACACATAGCCCCTGAGGGGAAGAGTGGGAGACTCTGGTGGGGTGTGTGAAGTGAGAATGGGAGGGCACAAAGAGCCCCTGGCCTAGAGGGAGAAGGGACAGCCTGCTATGGGTGGTAGTGGGTATGGAGCACCTCTGGTATGAAGTGGAAGGAGGAAATAGGGAGCACACAGAGCCCTTGGCAAGGGAGGGAGAAGGTGAGGGGCTTGCAGGGAGTCCCTGAAATAGAGGGGGATGGGAGGGTAGCACACAGGGAGCGTGTGGGAGGAATGGAGGGACACAAGGAGTTCTGGGTATGTCCTATGAGCTCTGCCTATAGAAGCTACAAAGTATGTATCACCCTCTAGGGCAGGGGTCGGCAACCTTTCAGAAGTGGTGTGCCGAGTCTCCATTTATTCACTTTAATTTAAGGTTTCGCGTACCAGTAATACATTTTAACATGTTTTAGAAGGTCTCTCTCTAGAAGTCTATATATTATATAACTAAACTATTGTCATATGTAAAGTAAACAAGGTTTTCAAAATGTTTAAGAAGCTTCATTTAAAATTAAATTAAAATGCTGAACTTATGTCGCCGGCTCGTTCAGCCTGCTGCCAGCCTGGGGTTCCGTTAGAATCATAGAATATCAGGGTTGGAAGGGACCTCAGGAGGTCATCTAGTCCAACCCCCTGCTCAAAGCAGGACCAATCCCCAATTAAATCATCCCAGCCAGGGCTTTGTCAAGCCTGACCTTAAAAACTTCTAAGGAAGGAGATTCTACCACTTTCCTAGGTAACGCATTCCAGTGTTACCTAGGCCGGCAGCGGGCTGAGCAGGGCCTGCGGCTGGGACCCCGGCTGGCAAGAGTCTGGCAGCCAGAACCCCAGACCAGCTGTGGGCTGAGCAGCTCAGCCCGCTGCCGGTCTGGGATTCCATCCGCCGGCTCCTGCCAGCCAGGATCCCAGCTGTTGGCCCCACTCAGCCCGCTGCCGGTCTGGGATCCCAGCCCTGCCCACATAGAGTGGGTACCTACCTTCTGCCTGGTTCTAGCCCATTCTCTTCCTCTCTCTCTCTGCACTGAGCTGAGGGTGGGAATGCACTGAACACAGGGCTGGGGGTGAAAGAGCAGGCTGGGGGTTGGGGTGTAAGGTCTGGCCAGGAGCTAGAATGAGGGAGGGGGCTCAGGGTTGGGGCAGGAGGTTTGGGGGTGGAGTGCTTACCTGGGCAGCTCCCATTTGGTGCAAGGGGTGGGGATGGGAATGTGTGGGGTGCAAAAGTCAGGACATGGGGTATGGGGGGGCTGGGTATGTGTGGGGGGTGCAGGGGTGTGGGGGGGCTGGGGGCGTGTGAGGAGGGTGCAGGAGTCAGGACTGGGGGCGTGTGAGGAGGGTGCAGGAGTCAGGGCTGGGGGCTGGGGTGTGTGGGAGGGGTGCAGAGATCAGGGCAGGGGGCTGGGGTGTGTGGGAGGGGTGCAGAGATCAGGGCAGAGGCCTGGGTTCTGCAGCGGGCTGAGCGGGGCTGGCAGCTGGGACCCGGCAGGCAGCAGCATGCCATTAAAAATCGGCTCCCGTGCCGTCTTTGGCACGCATGCCATAGGTTGCTGACCCCTGCTCTAGGGGCAGTAAAGCCTAATCAGGATGAATTCACAAGCAAATTTATGCCACAAGCCCCACACAGTCAATGCTACAACTCAGAACAAAAGTCTCATTAACATTGTCTTCCACAGAGATGATATTTCAGTTTATGAGGAGTGCTCCAGTTAACGCAAAGTGTGAAAATAAGGACAGTGGTTCTATATTCCCAGATGTCTCTGTGTGCAGAGGATAAGAAAGTGAGCTGTGTCCAGCAGGAACTGAAGCACTGCTATTCCCAGAAAGAAAAGGAGTCCTTGTGGCACCTTAGAGACTAACCAATTTATTTGAGCATGAGCTTTCGTGAGCTACAGCTCACTTCATCTGATGAAGTGAGCTGTAGCTCACGAAAGCTCATGCTCAAATAAATTGGTTAGTCTCTAAGGTGCCACAAGGACTCCTTTTCTTTTTGCAAATACAGACTAACACGGCTGTTACTCTGAAACCTGCTATTCCCAGAGTACATTGATATAGGAGCACCACCTACAGGCTACATACTTAACTCCAGTTCTCTTCAGTTCTCATCAGAAATGGATGAACAAACAGTAGGAATGTCATTGTCTGTGGCTGCGATTATGTGCCGATTCCCTGGAGAAGGGCATATTACATGCAGACAGAAATAAGCAGATGTGGAATTTCTGTACTCCGTCATCCCAGAAAGCATCTCAGATCAAAAGGATTTTTGTGTTTGCCTTACTGCTTTCTTTTTTTAAATCTCTGAATTGCTCAAGGTCAGGCTATCATTCATGCAGCTATTTTATCTGTAAGCAATAGTAGTAATAATAAAGTTTAAAACCCCTCTGTAAATTTTTAACCTCTTGCTGAAAGGTTGCAAACCATTTCCTTCAAGCTGCTGTTACTCAAGTCATGGCTGGAAACCAGCATTTGACAATAAACAGGATATTTTTCTGTTGCTCTAAATTTAAAATGCAAGCCTAACCGTAAGAGGGGAAAAAACATCCAGTGTTTTCTAAATGTTTCAGCAGAAGCCAGATTATCCAGAGGATCCAAAACTCTGTAATACCTGTGAATATAAAGTCTGAATTACAGCATTATTATTCAGTGCTTGAAAGTATTGTCAAGAATAAATTAAGAGGATATCCAAGTCTTTTTTTCTCTTGTATCTATCTTAAAACTGACAGGGTTATAATGAATCACAGAATCATAAAAATATAGGGCTGGAAGGGACCTCAAGTGATCATTTAGTCCAGCCGCCTGCAGGGCCACTGGAACAATTTGTGTAGGGGGGGTGCTGGGAGCCATTGAGCCAAACTGTAAATCTTGTATATGATGGAAACCACTTCAAGCCAGGGGTTGCTGTCGCACCCACAGCACCCCTAGTTCCAGTACCTATGGCCCCCTGTGCTGGGGCAGGACCAAACATACCTATGCCATCCCTGACAGGTGTTTGTCTAATCTGCTCGTAAAAATATCCAGTGATGGGAATTCTATAACATCCCTTGGTGACCTATTCCAGTACTTACCTATCTTTAGAGCTAGAAAGTTGTTCCTGATATCTAATCTAAATCTCCGATAACTTCTTGTCCTAACTTCAACAGTCAGGGAGAACAATTGATCACTGTCCTCTTTTTAACAGCCCTTAATGTATTTGGAGACTATTATTAGGGTCCCCTTTTTGAGTCATCTTTTTCTCAAGCCAAAATATACCCACTTTTTTCTAAATTTTCTGTCATTTTTGTTTCTCTCCCTTGGACACTGTCTAATTTGTTCACATTTTTCTTAAAGGGTGGCACCCAAAACTGAGCCAAGTACTCCAGCTGAGTTCTCACAAGTGCTGAGTGGAGTGGGACAATTACCTCCCTTGCCTTACAAATGACAGTCCTGTTAATACGTCCCAAAATGATATTACAACTGCATTACATTGTTGGCCTCATATTCAATTTATGATGCACTACAACCCCCATATCCTTTTCTGCAGAATTACTGCCTAGCCAGTTATTCCCCATTTTGTAGCTATGCATTGATTTTTTTTTTTCCTTCTTAAGTGACGTACTTTGCACTTGTCTTTATTGAATTTCGTCTTGTCAATTTCAGACTAATTCTCTGCTTTCTCAAAATCCTTTTGAATTTTAATCCTGTCCTCTGAAGTGCTTGCAGCTCCTCCCAGCTTGATGTCATCCGCACATTTTATAAGCGGAAGGCTGGGCAGCAATCTCCCCAGCACAGGACAGGAGAGCAAGAAACAAGGGAAACTCAAACAAAAAAACAGCATGGTTGCAATATTGATGTGCTTAGATGGCAGCTCACTGGGATTTAATATCCCCTGCCCATTGTGGAGAATCTCACTGTATTTCTTCAAAGGGAACTAACAGCTTGTCTACGTTTACGGCTAAATCAGCACTGCTGCGATCGATGCAGCAATGTCAATTTAATGGGCCTGGTGAAGACCCGCTAAGTCGATGGCAGAGTGCTCTCCCATCAATGTCTGTACTCCAGCTCCCCAAGAAGCATAAGGTAAGTTGGCAGGAGAGCATCTTCCATTGACATAGCACGGTGTAGACACCACAGTAAGTCAACCTACGTTTCGTCGACTTCACTTACATAACTGAAGAAGAGTAACTTCGGTCGAGTTACAGCTTTAGTGTAGACCAGTCCTAAATGTGTGAAGCCAGCACTGGCATTATTCATGGATATTTAATATTTGAGCTCAAAGATTTAATGCAAAACTAGAGTCAAATTTCAGTCCTCATATGTTTGCGGCAACATCTTACAGGACCCCCCTCATTTCCCAAACTGCATTTTCAGCCACAGTTTTATATGTGAAGGCCCCCAGATGTGTGAAGTATTAGCAACTCTCTCTCAAAACCTGAATAGGGCTGATGTGGTAGGAGTGAGGGGGCAGAAAAACAGAGAGGAAGAAAAGCTGAATGAACTAAAGTCTGAACTTACCTAAATTAATGTTAACTGAATTTTGAACTTAAAATGCTGAGGACTTCAGCCATCTACCCCTTTGAATAACCATTATTAATACGACTAGACCGGGGTGGGCAAACTTTTTGGCATGAGGGCCACATGTCGGTATGGAAATTGTATGGAGGGCCAGCTGGGGCAGGGGATTGGGGCACATGGGGGGGATGAGGGCTCCAGCTGGAGGTGCAGACTCTGGGGTGGGGCTGGGGATGAGGGGTTTGGGGTACAGGAGGGTGCTCCAGGCTGGGATCAAAGGGTGTGGAGGGCAATCGGGGCTGGCGCAGGGGGGCTCAGGGGTGCAGGATCCAGGTGGCGTTTACCTGAAGCATCTCCTGGTGGTTCCTGGCCAATGGGAGCTGCAGAGCAAGTGCTTGGGGCAGGGGCAGTGTGCGGAGCCCCTGGGCTGCCCCTGCTTCCAGGAGCCGTGCAGAGCTGCTGTATGCACAGAGCAGAGCAAAGCAAGGCAAGCCTCTGACCCCGCTCCCCAGCTGAAGCACTGGAGCAGGGAAAGCTCCCAACCCTGCTCCCCGGTGGGAACTTCAGGGCTGGCCCACCCCTGGACTAGACCCATCTCAGGATTGGGCCCCAAGAGAGGGATTTTCAAAAGCTCGGAGAGTGTGACAGATTGCTGTTACCAATTTGCCTGAGGTGTCAGGTGATCAGGCTGAGGCAGCAGGATCGTTAGGGGAGGAGATGAAGGAACACACCAAGTGACTAAATTTTAAAGCTTTATTAATAAAATAACAGCGGTCAGAGCTTGGCAAAGCGCAAACAGGAGAGGAGGCCCCTGGTAAGTGGCTTTGATTTTGGGAATCGCTGAAGCGAGTTGTTGAGGGCAGGAGGGTTGCAGAAAGCAGGCTTGTGTCTGTATGATATGTGGTCATTACACCACATGCCTATCTGAGCAGCAGAACAGGGTGTTGATTGACTCCCTCATTTAATGGGAATCTGCCTCAGAGATCTCCAGGAAACTCTCATGGAGATATTGGGCAATCCGCTGGTGCAGATTCTTGCCTCATTAAGGGTAACTTTCCCATGCCACTCTGCCATCACTGCGGGGGGAGGGGGGAATCATTGTTGCACACAGGTGAGCCGCATAAGGGCCAAGGCGGAAGCTGAGGTCTTGGAGAAGACCCTCCCTTGATTCTCTGCTCACCCTCAGCAGTGAGATATCTTCCATAATGAACACAGCCTGTGGAAAATGGGGGGACAGGAATGATTATAAGGCCCCCTCCTACAGTACTGGCTCTCCCCAAGAGCCATGTGCCCAGCGTACAGTACGGTCCTGGAACACTGATTTCCCCATCTCCTGCGGCTACTCACCATTTTGGGAGTCTTGTGGCTCATGTGTGCTTGCCTGGGGTCAGCCAGTTAGTGACAGGTATGTGAAGAGTGGCTGTGTTTTAAATCACTGAATCAGTGGTCTGTGTGTTGCAAACAATACTGCTTCTGTAAAATGTTGCATTTTGGCTTCACAGATGTGACCTTGGGAGCCCAGCCTCCCTCTTTATCATCGCTGACTGAATGGCTGCGCAGAATTAGAAAGTGGCCGTGAAGAACTAACGAGGACTTTCTGTATGAGGTCATGATGCACTCCACCACCGAGAAAACAGGAATTGAAGGAGTGGTGGGACAGCAAGAAGAGGGACCAAAAGGAGAACGGGGCATGCCAGAACGAAGTCACAGAGCAGCTTTTAAACTTTATGGAGCTCCAAGAGGTCACATTCCAGGTACTACTGCTACTAGCTACTAGCACTGAAACCAAGCAAGGAAAGTTAAGCCTTTCTCTTCAGCTGCTGTTGCAAAACTCTTTCCCATGCACCCCCCAGACCCCGCCAACACACTCTTAACAACCTCCTGGCTCCAGTCTGTACCCGCTGCATTCTGCTCCTCCCCCATCACAGACTCCCAGTAGCCACTGCACTCAACACCCGTCCCTCTGCAGTTTAGCCCTGCTGAAGTACAGTACCCGCTGCCCTGTACTCCAAAGGAGAAGATTGGATATGATACCTGGACATACAGAAATTTTTAATCATCCCGGGACCTTCCCTCTTCATGGGACCCCACCTTCCCCCATCCCTCTCAATGCTGGTGTGTTTTTTGTTTGTCTCTCTCCTCTGGTTGTTGTTTTTTAATAAAAGAATTGTGTTGGTTCTAAAGCACTCTATTCCATTAACTGAAAGCAAACAGAGCCCAGCAAAGCAACAGGCAATTTTCTTAAACCTTCACAGTGCATCGTTTGCACCAATCACAATCACCTCCCAGCATTACAAGCACTGCACTCCCAAGCATAGCCACAAATATTAGTGGCTTTCAGCTTCAAATTGCTGCCTCAAGGCATCCCTGATCCTTATGGCCCTGTGCTGCGCCCCTCTAATAGCTCTGGTCTCCGACTGTTCAAATTCAACCTCCAGGTGCTGAGCCTCAGCGGTCCAGCCCTGAGTGAAGCTTTCACCCTTCCCTTCACAAATATCATGGAGCGTACAGCATGTGGCTGTAAGCATAGGAGTATTGTCATCGGCCAGGTCCCACCTCCTATATAGGCAGTACCTGTGGGCCTTTAAACAGCCAAAAGCACACTCAACAGCCATTCTGCACTTGCTCAGCCTGTTGTTGAACAGCTTTTTGCTGCTGTCAAGGTGCCTTGTGTGTGGCTTCATAAGCCACAACATTAAGGGGTAGGCAGGGTCTCCCGCGATCACAATGGGCATTTCAACTTCCCCTATGGTGATCTTCTGGTCCAGGAAGAAAGTCCCGGCTTGCAGCTTCTTGAACAGGCCAGTGTTCCGAAAGATGCATGCGTCATGCATCTTTCCTGGCCAGTCTGCGTTAATGTCAGTGAAACACCCACAGTGATCCACAAGCACCTGGAGAACCATAGAGAAATACCCCTTCCAATTAATGTACTTGGTGGCTATGTGGTCTGGTGCCAGAATTGGAATATGCGTGCCATCTATCGCCCCTCTGCAGTTAGGGAAGCCCATTTGTGCAAAGCCATCTGTAGTAAGATGAGGCCCTGAAACATAAACCCTTGATATCAAAGCCCCGCTATGGGACCTAAGGCCTGAGCTAAAGTAATGGTCAAGACGTTGCTAACATAAAGCAAAGTTAAGCTGTGAGCCAGAGGCAGGCCCTGCTCACAGAAGCTGGCAAGGAAAGGGCTGATGTTCCATAAACATATGCTGTTGCACAAACAAATGCCTAAAGTGGATTAGATATCAGAGCCGTACACAAATGGTACAAGAACATTCTTCTACCGTCCACATAGATAACAAGGACAGGGGCAAAAGGCTAGTATGATGGATAGAGTTGTTTTGTTCGACCCACCATGTACAAGGTGAGAGGCAGCACCTTACTGCGTAGAAGGGTGGTGCATTGTTACATAAAGGGGTTGCACTTCAATACGTCAGGAGTGTTATGTAACTTGGTTCTACCTGTGTATAAGAATACATCTCTGGGGCAGTGTCTTTTGTCTGGCCTAGGGGGTAGTGGAAAATCCTGCCACTGACTAAGCTGTGTCCATTGTCAGGGAGCACATAGGGACAAGCAACAAACTGTACATAAGTTATATGAATCGGGGAGTTAGAGATTGTGTTTCTCTTCGACAATAAACCTGGCCAACGTGCCTTTGTACCTTACTAGAGTTTGTGGTCATTGGGGGCTCTGTCAGAGTCTGCTGTGATAGCAATCTGCAGAGCCGGGGCAGCACACAGAGGGACCATACGCATGCAGCTAACTGATATCAATATCGAGCAAGAGCACACCACACCTGTGGCAACTGACAACACCATCCACAATGTCACACACGTTGCCCAGAGTCATGGTCTTTCGGAGCAGGATGCAATTAATGGCCCTACACACTTCCTTGAACACGTGTCCAACAGTAGACTTTCCCACTCTGAACTGGTTAGCGACTGATTGGTAGCAGTCTGGAGTAGCCAGCTTCCACAGTGCAATTGCCACACACTTCTCCAATGACAGGGCAGCTCTCATTTTCATGTCCTTGTGTCGCAGGGCTGGGGCGAGCTCATCACAAGGACCCATGAATGTGGCTTTCCTCATGCGAAAGTTCTGCAGCCACTGCTCGTCATCCCACACATGCATGATGCTGTGATCCCACCACTCAGTGCTTGTTTCCCAAGCCCAAAAGCGGGGTTCTACTGTGGTCAGCACCTCCGTGAATGCCACAAGCAATCTTGTGTCGTAGCTACCATAGGCGCCAACTTCTCCACTTTCCCCTGGGTGCTCGACCCCCCCCCCCCCCGCCCCGGGTCCCACCCCCACTCCACCCCTTCCATGAAGCCATGCCCCTGCCCACCTCTCCCCACCCCTTCCCCACCCCCATTCCAACCCCTTTCCCAAAGTCTCCGCCCCAACTCCGCCCCCTCCCTGCCCCTATTCCAACTCCTTCCCCAAATCCCCACTCTCGCCCTGCCTCTTCCCCTCCTCCTCGTCCTCTGAGCATGCCACGTTCCTACTCCTCCCCTCCGCCCCCCCCAAAGATGCTGTTGGCAGCAGCCGGGTGGGAAGCACTAGGAGGTAGGCGGAAGAGCAGGGACGCGGCACGCTCAGAGGACGAGGAGGAGGGGGGGTGAGGGGAGCTTGGCTTCCAGTGGGTGCAGAGCATCCACAAATTTTTTCCCGTGGGTGCTCCAGCCCCGGAGCACCCACGGAGTCAGCGCCTATGGTAGCTACTACGAGTGGTGAGATCAATGTCGAACTCCTCTTGCCTCTGTAGTTTAAGGAATAACTCCACTGCCTCTCATGACACGTTAGTCAGAGCGAGCAGCATACTGGTCAACAGTGCGGGATCCATTCCTGCAGACCGAAGAGGCAGAGCACGCAGTACACAAACCGTTGAAAGATGTCACCAAATGCAGATGGAAGCACAGAGATTGCTGGGACACGAAGCAATGCATCATGGGGTATTGGGACAGGACCCAGGATGCCCCGCGACCCCCTCCACCTTCCCACAACTCTTAGCGGTGGAAGAGGAAGAGATGCTCTGTGGGGTAGCTGCCCAGAGTGCACCGCTCCGAATACCACTGCAAGTGCCACAAGTGCCATGCTATTGTGTAGACAGCTGACAGTGTGAACACACAACAGTGGTTTCCCTTCTGCGCTCTCTGAGCGGCACTGTAACTTTCAGTGATGTAACTCTGACAGTGTAGACATACATTGAGACATACAAACTGAGTTAAAGCCACTTTAATTCTAAATAAGAGTGTCCACACAGGGGTCCAAAGTGAATTAAGCGAAAGTGAATTAAGAGCACTTTAATCCTAAATAGGATCTTCCATAAAGGGGTTTAATATAGTTTAACTAATCCACTTTGAAAGTTAATTCAGATTAGCTTTCCTGAATGCCTCCATGTAGCCAGGCCCTTAGCGTTAATTCAGTTAGGGCTTGTCTAGGTTTACAGTTAGTGCAGGACAGACTGGGGTATAAATTTACACCGCGCAATGACTATCCATGTGGAACCGACTGCTCCAGAGTAAAAGTTTCCTAGTGCACTTTGATCTACCCTGCTTTGAAATGGGAGTAGATCAAAGCACACTAGGGTACTGTTAGTACGGGGCAGCAACATCCACGTGGGCAGTTAGTATGCAGCACACTAGTGTAAGGTAGATTTACACCCCAGTCTGCCACACATGAACTGTTCCTCTAGAAAAGCCCTTAGTGTTAATTAAGGAATCTTCTTGGGACAAGTCCCATACTCCATGTTCAATAGAACACAGAACACACTCTTATTGTCCCCAAATACACAGCCATTAATAATAAACTAAAGGAATTAGAGATCACTGTTCCTCCTGTGCCATCTTTGCCTTCCTGTGGTTATAGTCAATGGGGAAAGAGCTGCACTTTTTAATATCACACAGGAGTTTAGATGAGGCACGGTTTCCAAATGCCCAGAGCAATAATTTTATTACAGAAGCAATAAACCATGCAAACATCCTGAAGTTATTAAAACAAAAATATCTGTGAATTGACTATAAGGAAGTAGACTAGAGAAAATATAGATTGTGAGTGTACCCACTAGGGACATGAGACTTCCTACAGGGTAAGCGTCTAACTCCTTTTCTCACAGTAAGTAGTGCCTTACTTCTTGAACAACTCACCTGCTTTCATTGAGACCGTTCAATAAGTTAGGTACTAGAGAACGGGAGCAAGGTTGCCTGGATTTGGCCTATACTGAAATTCGATGGATCAGAAGAATGGCTTCTACACTGATGGGCACACAAAGAGCCTGTGTCTCCTCTCAAACATCAGAAGTAACTGGATTAAAATCAGTGGAGTTATGCAGTTTAAAAGCAGTATGAGTGAGACCAGAATCCAGACCCAGTGAGCCGCCAAAAAAAAAACTGCAGCGGCAGCTCTTGTGTAGCCACAGGAGACGGTAAGAAACTAAAATAACAACATATTTGAAAAATAGTTGGAGGCCTTCCTTTATCTATAATAGTTTAACATACAAACACCTTCCATCACAAAAAAAATCACAAAACAGGTTTTCTACTTTTACAAATTGTCAACAGAGCACACAAAACATTTACTGGTCTATTGAAATAAATACTATCGTCTCAGTCACTGCGTGCTCAGGCCTGCCCTCCTGTACCCTGCTACATGTACATTATGCTGCAGCCATCTTGCTATGGCAACTGTGAAATTCAAACTTTATAGCCTGCGAGATTTCCCATATTTGAAACCTCAGTGCCAAACAGTGATGCTCCTGACAGGATAGTATTATGCACAAAGCCACCTCCAGGTGACCCAATCTGGCAGGTGGTTTTGGTCGTGGCAAGTCATTTTGCTCATGCAGCATTTATAACTCACAAAAGTGTAATTATTCTTTTTGCAAAAGCTCCTTAATTGTCACATGTTGTTATAGCTTTGCAACATATCTGGCAGATAGCAATACAGTATATACATGTAAATGTGTTATGCACATAGATCCATTAACCTTATTGGCGTATGTAAACATCCCTCTTTCCAAAGCATTTAGAGCATTGTGTTTATATGGATCTAAGTATTTTACGAATGAGCATCAACATTAACCTCTTGCTCCCTAAACCAAAAGGGTTTGAGCTGCCTGAGGTTGTATTGCTCCCAGATCATGAGAATCTGAGCCTCATGTTGCTCAACAGTGACACCCGCTGGTCATTGAAGCAAAACATTGATAGAGCTAAGAGGGAGCTGCCGAGAGACGCCTCGAAAGAACAGACTCAACCATCTAAAAAATTCAGTATTACATACAGCAAGTCTCATTTTTAATGTTACCAAATTGCTTCTACATAAAACAGTGAACTGAGGCTGATTGTTCTTAAGAATCTTACTACTGCTGCAAAATTACAATATTGAAAACCACATATTGATTTCATATTAAAGGAATGGATGCTTTTATGTTTTCAGATGCTTTTTCTATTTGAAAGTAGAGTGCAGACAAAAGAGCCTAGTCCTGATGGAAAATTAGAAAATCATAAAATCATAAAATCCATGTAGCGCTCATGGTTACAGATAAAGGCAAACTGATCTATCTATAGACTAGCTCTTTAACTCTTCCTAGAAGAAGAATATTTGTAAACAGGGGCATCATTTCAGCAAAATTCTTGTGGGAGGCATTCTATGTGATTATGTTATACCCTGCAAAGCTGGGGCTGGGGGGGGGGCGGGAGATGGAAAACATAATAAAGCAAATAGACCTATGAAAGTTGAGGGGGCAACTGCCCCTGAGTCCCCTAGCAAATGATGCTCTGGTTAGTAAATTACTCAGGGAGTTTTATATTTTTTTTAAATTTTGTTTTTTAAATGAGCCATGTTGTTATTGGTTAATTTTGGTCAGCTGGCTAAAGGAAGGGTTGATTTTTGTCACAGGTGAAAGATTTATGGTGTTTCTTTGAAATCCCTTTTAAATTCCTCACAATGTTCCAAAATGGTCTGTTATCAACATTGGTATTTCTGGAAGATGCATTTCTCTGCGAAGCCCCAATAGGAATGCTTATTCCTACCAATAAGACCCTTGAATGCTGGAGTACTGTCTTCTGATTTATGTAAAGCAGCTTTCTCCTAGCACAAATCACTGAAGGGCCCATATCTGTACAACACCCTGCCTGGCTAAGTAATTTGGAGGCTGTTGATTACCTGTCCAGAATTTCCTTGAGCCACATTTAAAGATTTTGACCCATTCCTCACAGAATACCAGGGATAGACTCATTATTCACATTTCCGACCACCCCTTTTTGCACTTGCACCATATAAGAAGCTGACCTACAGCTAGTTTAAAACACTCTGTACAGCATATTTGTAAGGGCACCTGTTACATCTGTAGTAGTGTAATATCTCTAGTAAAGTTGTCAATCACTTGTGCTGCACTAAGTTTTTTGTTTCAACCTTTGTGTTTCAAACATCTATCGAGTCAAAAAAGGTAAGAAAAATACAGGAGCTCAATATGCTCATGGTGATCTGTTTCAGTCTCCTGCTGGTACTCTGAATTTTTTAAGCTGTTTGGATTTTCTGAAAAATACCTATGCACAGAGCTGGAGGGCAAATTCCCTGCTACGCAGAGCTCTCTTTTCTTTAGGGCCTAATCCCATTCCTCTCAAACTGCATTGCAAACCTTCCATTGACTTTAGTAGCATAGGAAAACGGCACTGAAATACACCAGAAAAGGACACACCAGCATTCTAAGTAGCTCTTCTTCCCAAATCAGATTCTAAAAAGCAGAAGCAGTACTGAAGAAAGATACACACAAGAGCAGGAGACTGGAATATTCCATTGCTGCGGTAACTTCTATTTTTTATTCTTCTTGCCCGTTCACAAAAACACATTTAACTGAAAATTATACACCTCCGTCTGTGTGTCAGTGCAAATCTGCTAGAGTTGCCCTGTCGCACACCTGTCTCTGAGATTATAAAATGTTTTAATTTGTTATTTGATGGATAGTAAGAAGTGCTCATTTAGGTCCTGATCTGAAGCCCATCAAAGACGACGGACTCCCCTTAATGTCAATGAACTTCATATCAGGCCCCTTTATTGTACTTAGCATTGGACAAACAGCAGACACAGGCACTTGATTATGCCAAGCAGAGACAGACAGGCTCAAGGTCTCTTATTTGTAAAAGTTCTCCATGCTCACAAGCCAAGGAAAAGTGTAATTAATGTCCCTGTGGACATCTTCAGGAAAACAGTGAGCTCTTAAGTTAATTGTTATTATTTATAGAGGGACTGACCCATCCAAAGCACTTAAACATGCATGTTACTTTAAGCAAACGAGTGGTCCCATTGAAGTGGGGCCATAGTACTCAACATATGCTAGATGATGGTATTTTTATTCTGACACGTTACAACTTCTTTTTAACGGGGTCTCTGATATACAACATTGGCTTATAATGCACTTCTTACACATAAAAAATCCTGATGAAGCTCTTTACTATAGTTCTTTTCCATGCTTCAAGTTTGTGTCTTTCTCCGTCTGGGCTCCATTAGTAAATCATTTTAATGCAATTAGCCCAATTCAAATTGAACTATAGCACTGCTGATACAGTAGTATATGGTTTTAAAAAGTAAACTAGCATGATGCTGTGTACTGCACCATGGTAGATGTGGATACAGAAGAGATTGTTGGGGGTCTGATTTTGTGGCCCACACATTAGGAACATGATGAAGAGAAAGGAAGAAAGGGGAGGATGAGACAGGAAAGCAGAGAGAGGTGATGGTGGCCTTTGGTTGTAGGAGCATCACTTGTTGGGCAAACCACAGAATGTTCTTGGAGGAAGCTGCCCATCCTGCAAGTCTGGTGGATCCTTCTTCAGTAAGGGTCAACCTCAGTGGAAAAAGAAAAACCACACAAACACACACATTCAGATGCTGAGGAGAGGACACTATTGCAAAGAACCTGCCCCTCCTCCTGCCCCTCAGCATTATCTAGACAATTGTCCCTTTCCCTTTCTGTTCTCAAGGAACAACATTATTATAGAGGTACTTAGAGTGTAGTCAAACCTTCAGAATATATCAGAGATGTATCAAGTACAATCTCATGCTAAGGAAAAGTCATTTAATTTTCATATTTTCTCACACGAGTCAAATCCTGTGGTCCTTCATGTTCAAAGATGGTTGCTCTATATGGGGCACTTGAATCCATATTGTTGCACATAACTGATGATTTGTGTACTTTGTTTAGTTGCCTAAAATGGATATATAGGTGTCAAAATATGGATTTAGGTGCTAAATTTTAGGCACTCATTTAGTGACAGCTACAGTCTGGCTGTAATGATAACCCCCAGGGATGTTAGAGGAGGAAGAATGAACTGTATGACCTTTTTCTGTCTAAACATCATTCAGCCACTGAGTTGTCATGAAGTCCACTATTAATAATCATTTCAATTGTCTAGGGCTGGACAATTCCCATGCTACATGAAAACTGGGCCTTCGGCCCTTATCTTCTGAAGTCAATACGAGTTTTACCTGAGGAAGGGCTAAGCAAAAACTGAGTAAGAACTTAAAGATTTTGCTCAGAGTTTGTTATTTACCAATTCAACTTGCTTGCAAATAGGGTTGGCGCCTTCAAGTCCCAACTCTGTTATATTTATCTGACTCTGTAATTAAGTAAAAAAAACTTGAATTGACTCACAATTATTTGCCTGGCAACAGATTTTGAGGTCACAAGGAGATGACTTCACTATAGGATCAAGAGAAGGGGAAGGAATTTTGGGTGTGAGAGAAAGCTTTTGTTAAACCACAAATATCTTCTGAGACCAATTGTCGCAATAATAGCTCTTGCATTGTGATGGAAAAGGGACACAGGACTAAATATATCCCAATTTTTTCTCTCACTATAAATATTCTCTTTTTTCTAAGTTGGCTCTGGTGTGAAAGTCTTTCTTTAAATCCTTCCCCCTGCCCCCTTCTTACCAAAGAGAGAGAGAGCAACAGCACAACCAATGACTTTTTCAATGAGGTATTATTCATCAATCCAGTCCTGTCTAGCTTGAGACATTGGCTACTGTACAGTAAAAGCTCCAAGCAGCAGATCCCCAGCCTGTGTAAATTGTCAGAGCTCTAGCGTCTTCAGTGGAGCTAAGGATCTGCCCCTTGATGTCATGTGGCGGGGGAAAGGGGAGAGACACTGAATACCAGCAGCTGCCCTTAAAATTTTTCCAATACCTTTGATAACTAAATAACATGACTTCAGCTCATGCAGAATTCTCTATCTTAAGTACAGGGATACTTTGTATATTTTGAGGCAATAGTATGTAGTTATCAAAGACAAAACTGAAAATGTATTAGGGCAACCACTATAATTTTAGATTATTAATGGTTCAGATAATCAAGGGGATTTTCTACATAATTAATATGGAGACACGGTCCTGTTTTGGATAATGAAGCGTTTTAGGTAATGAAGCTTGGACACACAAAAATGTTCCTGAAGGAGGAGGGGGGGTCTTGTACAAACTAGTTAAGTGATAATACTCCGTACACACTCCTATCTGTCATGTTCAAACTATTCATCAGATATGAAAAGAATCACCATCAGAATGAAATAATGAATCACATCCAATGATCTCATTGTGGTCCTTCAGGCATGGTCCTGGCATTTGACTATGAGCTACACAGCTCATAACAATTTGATTCACGCTTCATCCACAGCTCTAAGAGTTCTTATTTTAAACTGGCCATCAATGACAAGATACTCTCCAGCAGACAGGGGATACTCTTTTCAGTCTATACCATCTATCTATCACTAATATCTATAAGTGTCTGTGTACATTTGGCCCTAATCATTTTCTATTTTTACTGAATTATATCCTGCTCCAGAATTCAGCTGAGTATATGCCTGCCATTTGTCTCTACTTCCCATAGTGCTCCTGGGACGGTAATGGTCAAGGACATTGGATCTGCCTGGTCAACCACAATAATGCATATGTAATCCATGGAAATGCTCACTTCCCAATTTCAGGTCACTTAATCTGTTTCTTTATATTAGAGAAAGACCTTGGGGAGTCCTTGAGCATGCTCAATGGAATTCCTGTGATGTAATTGCCAAAAGCCTGGTTGCTATATATGGCAATTGTTCAAGACAGATTAGATGGCATACAACAGATGGGCTGTATTCTGGACTTGTCTACCCACTCCCAACCTCTGCCCCTCCTATTCATTATTGTGCAATGACGTTCAGATTACTGCTGGAGTAACATTGGACTTTATGCATATTCCATGTGGGTGTCAGTGTGGATTTGAAGCTGGACTGAATCATGGCATTATGAGCCATGAGCTCTCTACTTCTTTGGCTTTGACTATCTCACATGGAACACCTGTTTAGGTTGATCTGGGTTCAGGGAAGAGATTCTGTAGCAGGTTGACTATCCTACTCAGTATATCGCCATTAAAAGGAGCCAAGATCCAAATAAATTTATGTAGTTTCCATGTTTTGGAAGGCTATGGGTATTTATTGTTCAACTGACCCTCCCAAAAGCTAAATGTTTAAGAGCAGGGCCAGCTTTAACTACAAATAAAGTAATCTGTACCTTAGGGGCACCGTTTTTGAAACTTTGCAGAGATGACCCATGCCTTCCGATGGTGCGGGGGAGGTACAGTGAGGGCAGTGGCTTCAGCAGATGTTACTGAGCATGCTCAGTCCATGTAAGCATGCTCATTTGCTCAGTACAAGCCAAGCAGCAAATTGGGGAGCCATGTGACCCCCCCCCACACACACACATCATCTCTTTTTACATGCCAGGCAACCTCCTAACTCATGGGCTAGGCCTATTTCCTTGTCCAACAGTGGTCCTAGAGGGGAAGGCAACTGGTGGTCGGATCCTCCCTTGCAGAGAAGCAGCATGATCCAGTAATTAGTACACAGCTGGGATTCAGGCTCTGCCAAGGCCTTGTTGTAGGCAGATCAGTTAACTCCCCTGTGCCTCAGATTCTTTATCTTTAAAACAGGGATAGTGATACTTACTCACTTTGGATGAAGTACTTTGAGATCTATGGATACAAATTATTCCTACATATTGTTATTATTCTGGCAGCTCTGGGATCTGTTCCTCCTGAGGCCAGCCCAGTTTAAGAAGAGATTCTGTTTAAGAGGCTCCATTTTTAAATTGTAAACCAGTACTTAGTTTCTAGTTTTTAATTAGTGCATTTTGTGACAGCTACTCTGGCTATAATGATCACCCCTGGGATATTAGAGGAGAAAGAATGAACTGCATGACCTTTTTCTTCCTAAACGTCACTCAGCCACCAAGTTGTGAGGCAATCCACTACAAATAATCATTTGAACCGTCTAGAGATGGACAATTCCCATGCCTCATTCGCTATCCAGTTTACTTTTCAATTATTTATTCATAATTTCAGCTAAACCACAGTTAAAATTGTCCAGAACTTGTCTGCCAGATCAAGTAACATATATCCCTTACCATCAACGCAGTTCATTTTGAAGGGCAATATAACTAAGAGACGGAGAATAAAATGACACAATAAGCAGTCATATGCAGGAATGGAGCGATCCTGCTTCCAAATGTCGACTTTTGTAGAATATAGTTCCTCCAGCAGATGGACCCCCGTTGTTCTCTCTCTGTGTCTTCATTGTTCACTGGCAAAAAAAAAAAAAAACTCCCATCAGTCCTTATTCAAAACTCCCAGAGCAGAAGAAAGGCTGAGCCTGAAAATATACCCCCCAAAGTATCCTTTCAGGGGGAAAAAAGGGTTCATGTCTCCAGGGTTTTGTCTTCAGCACAGACCAGCAGATGGATGTCTTTGTTTTCACAATCAGCACAATCCAGGGCCCTGGTGTCTTTCATTTTCCACTTCTCAAATCCAACCCAGCTTGATGAGTCCTGGTTGTAGGAATACTTTAATAGTGTGCTGGTGAGCTCTCAGTGGCTGCGATTGCTTTCTGGGAGCAGTGTCCCCCCTCTCCTCATTGCAACTGGTGTCCCCCTAGGAGTTGCACTCTTCACAATGGCAGGACAGGATGTAACGGTACGTAGCAGTGAGCCTCATGCCACCTGAGCAGCGCAACCTCATTGCTTTCAGCTTGGAGGTCTGGGGCCGGCAACAGTGGCAGGTAGAACGGAATGGTTGTTTTAGGACTGTGCTGAAGGAGACCATAGGCTCAGAGCGTGATGTCTGACTGCAGCGTCCCTCGCAGCGAGCCAGCAGCACCATCTGCAAGTTAGAACAGAGAAGGGTTAGGAAACGTACACACTGTGTTAGTGTGTGGCCAGGGAATACAGACATGGAGTTCAATCAAATGTAATTGAATTGAAGTGTCTCAGGATTAACTGGGAAACACCTGGTGGTGGCTTTTGACTACCTAGTATGATGCAGAACAGTAATAATGGACTATGTCCAGTCCAGATTGTTCAATGTTAAGTTGTATTTTATGTACAGTCGTTTAGAAGAAAGCATCATCAGCGTCCTTGAGTTCTGGACATCATCATCCATTGGGGATTTGGGGCCTGGTCTTCAGAAAGCCAGGGCTTGTGTTTCAAATACAGTTGTATGTGCAATTACTGCAACTGTGCCTTGGCCTGAGCTCTCTGAAAATCAAGCCCTGAAATCATAAATGACCAATCAGGTCGTGACTCTTAGTTGGCTAATATTTAGCATTTCTAGTTAATAAAACAGGTGGTCACCAGAGCTAGCTTTTATGGTCTGTGCATCCCTTAGAAAAATAAAGGAGAATTTCAACTTTCTTATTTTTTAAAGTAAGTTTCCAGACCTTTTCTTTGCAAAGATCTCCTTAAAGAGGTAAATCAATATAATGTAATGAAGATATAATGTAATGAAAATATAAACCAATATAAACTCTTTGCTGGGTTTGAAAGCTTATCACTGACTTTTCCTAACAATATTAAAGGCCCACTGGTCTTTCTCTTCTTCCACTGAATGAACTGTGAATAGACGAAGACATGTTACAGACCTGGAAAGAACTAAAGAGCTTCCATGGTGATTACCCATTTATTTCCCTTCCAAACAATCTGCTGTCCAGCTGTGGAGAAGAGTAGAAACTGTGTTAGGCCCTGTCTAAAGGACAAAAAAAGGGTGCTTTTTAAAAGCATGTTAGCTAACTCGAGTTAAGGGTTATTTCAAACCACAGTACAGTAGTTAACAGTTTGTGTAGACACAGTCAGTATTTAACAACTTTAAACTTATACCATGGCCAACCAACATGATTTTACAGCTGGTAATTGCTATGCTTACACGAGGTGTTTCAAACTAGATCAGCAAACTTCAGTTAGCCAAGACAGATTCATAGATTCCAAGGCCAGAAGGGACCATCGTGGTCATCTAGTCTAACACAAGCCATTGAACTTCCCAAAAATTCCTAACTTTGTCTAGCTCCAACTTCCAGCCACCAGACTGTGTTATACCTTTCTCTACTAGACTGAAGAGCCTTCTGTTATCAAATGTTTGTTTCCCACGTAGGTATTTATAGATTGCGATAAAATCACTCCCTAACATTCTCTTTGATTCGAAACAGATTGAGCTCCCTGAGGCACGTTTTCCAATTCTTTATTCATTCTTGTTGCTCTTTTTCTGAACCCTCTCCAATTAACATTTTAAGTTTAATTTTTTCCCCAGAATCCTGAGAATGCCTAATTGTGCCACTATATCTTTTATCTGATTGCAAGAATTCTTTTTCAATGATTAATACAAAAGTATTTCAACTGAAATGTTACATGATCCATCATGGGATACATTACCATGTGGTGAAGAATAGCTGCAAATGATGGTGTTCTTAGCATGGGAATGTTTATACATTTTTGGCTCCACTGTCCTAAAAAACAAAATCTTTAATCTCACCTCTCTCTGCCTAATCCTGCCGGTGTCACCAGAAGCACCAGAAAACAATGGAACTGGGGAACGGAACTGGGGACAGGATAAAGATTACACAACATAACTGCAAAGCAGAATTTTTCATGTGCTCGCAAGAAATCTATTCAGAGCTGACACTAATACTAGTCTTCCACAAAAAAGACACTTTTTTTCAATAAAACTGCATTGTAATTGTTTAGTTAGCTTAATACATTTAACATAGTGATTTTAAAACAAAGCATCACATCACACTTTGCAGATCTTACCATTGCAAAATTTTGCTCAGGTATCAATGGAAAGATAGGCTTCCTAGTGCATGGTAATTTTTAAAACTATGTTTTTCCTTACAGCCCCTATTTATAGATTACAGTGTACATTTTAAGAGTGGCACTGCATCATGGGAATCATAAACTTTGCTGGAAAAAAAAGTAATCAGAATTCACATTTAGATGGCCTTTTAAACTCTTGGACTAACCTGTAACTTAACCGACTCCTCTTAAATTCCCAAACAGCACCAGTATATTTTGGCAGGTGTGCAAATGAGCTGGAAATAGCATGTACTTCAGAAGCTTTGCTTTGCATTTAATCAATTGCAGCAGCTGTTTATTGCATTGTATACTATAGTGAAATAGAGATTATTACTCCATTAAATAATTAGTAATGATATGATGGCACAGCACACTAATAGAGTAAGTATATATTTAGTAGAAATATATGGGTGTTTTGTAACCCAATATCCAGGTGTGAGTTCTCCTCCTCCCCTACATAACCATGTACATGTCATATTTTAATGCTATTCCGGAAGTACTGGGGTGACCATATTTCCCTATGCTGAATATGGGACACCTGTAAATAAATAAATAAATAAATAAGAATGACTCGTATTCAAGTGAGTTCAGTGGCAATCAATCAGAACTACACAGTACAAACATTCAAATTAAAATCAAGTTGACTGAGCCCCTGTTAAAAAGAAATACTGTGTAGTTGGATTCTTTTTATTTACCTTCTTATCTTTAAGGCTTTAGGGTTCACACGAGGAGGGGTGACATACACCCCTTAAATGCCCCACACACACATGAGGAGAGGAGACATACACACACTCCCGTACACCTCTCTCACATGGGGGGAAGGGGGTAATCGATCAACCCAAACCTCCCTGCCTGGTGCTCCCTGCCGTCCACACCTGGCTGGGCCCCCTGGACGGACCCGTCTCTCCTGGTGCCTGGTGCCATGTCTTCCTGAGGCAACACGTGGGGGGGGGGGCACACAGGGTCACATGCCCCCTGCCCCCGGATTTCTGCAAGGTTCACACCAGAATGTGGCCAGCAGCAGCCTTTCAGCACTGTGTGGGATGGAAGGGACGGGAGCTGCTTCCAGCCGCAGGGGAGGAGGACAGGGGGAAGGGATAACCTAGTATGTATCTTTGCAGAGCTCATCTCTTCCCTCCCCCCACCCTCTGTGTGGCTGGAAGCAGCTTGTCCCTTCCTGCCCTCACAGTGTCGAAAGGCAGCTAATACCTCCAGGCTGCTGCTGGCCACCGACATAACCTAGCTTAATCCAACTACAGCGTGGGCAGGAAGGGGTTAAGCCCTAAGGCTGCACTGTGCACCAGGGCCCAGGGAACCTGACTGAAGGGGCTTCAGTGAACCCGGCCAGAAAGGTGGCTCAGCAGGGGAGGGTGCCTAGGGGATGGTGCGGCCCCATGTTCCCTGGAGGCAGGACCCAGGGTGGGGGCTGAGGTGCTAAACCCCTGCCCCAGTGGCTGCTGTGGAGCCTGAAATTGCTCCCCCCACCCACCCCCGCCACTCCAGAGCTTAGCCGAGGGGCGGAGAGGCTTCCCCGTGCCAGCGCTGTGCGGGGCTTTGGCACACACAGGGCTCGGCTCCTCTTGGCCAGTGCCCTGGGCCAGAGAGTCTTGGGTTTTCCTGGGGTGCCGGCCCAGCCAGAGGCAGTGGGGGAAGGAAAGAGCCTGCTGGCCAGGCTGTTGGTGAGCTCAGCGCTCAAACCGGGGGCTGGTTCCCCACACAGCACTGGGAGTGGGACGCGCCCCGCTGGGGGGGAGGAGGGGAATATGGAGGAGCAGCAGAGCGGGGGCGGGGGTGAAGGGGCAAAGCAGGGAGAGGACAGCAAGAGGGGAAGCACATAAAGGGCCGATGGGTGGGCAGCCAAGGCGACACGTAACTGGCTGCTGCCTGGCGCCTGCCCGCACACAACAGCCACTGCAGCATGCAGCCAGCGCTGGCCAGAAATGGGATGAGGGGGAGCCCAGCTGGCCAAGAGCTGGCACGCAGAGGGACTGTGCTGAAGGACCAGCAGGGGGAGTGGCCATCCCCTCGCGCTGCAGCTTTGCCCCGCCACCAGCCTTGCATACCCACCCCCATCGTTGCCCACTGGACAACTGGATCTGGCCAGTAGTACTGATGGGGGGGGGGGAGACAGAAAATATGGGACAATTTGCCCGTTTTTAAGAACAACTCAGGACACCTGCAGGAGGGCTTAAATACAGGACTGGCCCTTTAAAAACAGGACGTCTGGTCACCCTAGGAAGTACAGTACCACTTTTCTAATGCAATATAGGAATGACGGGGAGGATCATGATTGCCCCTCTGTACTGGGATTGGATGAGCTAAGCAAAAACCCCATCCTAACTTACAGTCAGCAGAACTCAACTATTCTGAAGGTTGGTTGCAAGGAGCGGGAGTAGTTCTTATAACAAGTTCAGAGATAATTACAAAGGGGCCTAGAGCTTTTCCCTAACGCAAACCATATCCTTTTTGGAATTCAAGCTTTTATTAGTGGTAGTATTTCTCATTTGCACATTTCCCGTGACTGGCTGGGCCTGATGGTGGACATGCTGAAATATGTGTCCTAATTTTACGTCCATAGTACTTCTGGCCTGGCATCGAGCTGGGATTACTGCAAATCTCATGGGATCTTTTTCCACTACCACTATTATCTTAACCATACACTAAAAACTCTTCTTACAGTATGTCTGTACCCAGCCTGGCCTCATTATTCCCAGATGTCACTTGCAGCACTCTTTTGGCACATCCAGAAAGAGTGCCTTATGACAGTAAAGTAATTCAGGAGGTACTGATTTAAGAGTCATTGGGGATTCCGTGCCTTAGGGTCCAATAAGTCTTGGTGGCAGAGGTAAGATGGAAGCTAAGACTGGTCAGGGAATTCGATTCATTATGAGCTGAAACAAATACTTTGCTTTAGGCCAAAATAGAAGAACCTTGTCTTTTAGGGTTGAATGACCTTCTAGTGCAGGGGTGGCCAACCTGAGCCTGAGAAGGAGCCAGAATTTACCAATGTACAGTGCCAAAGAGCCACCGTAATATGTCAGCAGCCCCGCATCAGCTCCCCCCGGCTCTTCTCCCAGAGCCTCCTGCCACCGGCAGCCCCGCCGATCAGCGCCTCCTCCTCCCTCCCTGCACCTCCTGATCAGCTGTTTAGTGGCATGCAGGAGGCTCGGGGGGGGGGGTGGGGGCGAGGGCACAGCAGGCTCAAGGGAGGAGGTGGGAAGGGGTGGAGTGGGGGCAGGGCCTGTGGCAGAGCCAGGGGTTGAGCAGTGAGCACCCCCCAGCACATTGGAAAGTTGGTACGTGTAGCTCCAGCCCTGAAGTCGGTGCCTATACAACGAGCCACATATTAACTTCTGAAGAGCCGCTTGTGGCTCCGGAGCCACAGATTGGCCACCCCTGTTCTAGTGTCTCTTCTTGGTGTCTCTTCTACATACTGTATATAGCATATTACTATGTTAGTTTCTCAGTCCCGAGGCCTGTGTTCAACATCTGGTTGAGGTCACAAGTAAATGGGATTTGATCAACTGAATTGCATTCAATGGACATATTAAGTGTCACAGAAACACCTTCCAAATGGACCCAACTGGCAGCCTCGAAGGTGAAAACAAAGCACTTGATATATTTTAGGACCTAATCCTGCATTAGCCCAGAATGGAGAAGAAAACCTAATAGGGATTTTCCATCTCTAATTTTGATGATTGTATGATGCAGTAGCAGGGTAACACAGATCAGGATATAGGCCCATTAGCAGAACTGTGCAGAAAAGGAGGTGTGCAGTGGAACAAAGCCATCACAGAAAAAAGGACACAAATCTATGGTTGAAATAGATTATCAGTCTGTGTTCTACAAAGAAACAGTACAAGGGGTAAAAAACACACAAAAAACACACAGCTAATCCAACAGAAACTCAGTGTTTCTACACTAAATATAAAGAACATACCATACCTATATATTTCAAACTACTATTTTATCAGACCATATTTTAAGACAGATTCTGAGGCCAATCTGCATAAGGGAATCTAATACTGTGCTAGTAGTGTATGGTAGCTTCAGAATAGTCACTCTCACAGTAGCAATGTCCTGGATCTACAAGATCTTAACAATATGAGCTGGTTGAAAAACAGTTTCATAGGAAATTTTCTTTTTTTTTCCATTTTGCAGGGTTTGAAATGGACCCATTTTCCAGCTTACGTGAAAGTTCCCACAAGATTTTTATAGAAACTTTTAAATTCAAATGTTTAACAAAACCATTTTCAAAATTATTATGGAACTTAACGATTGCAAACAAAATTTTGATTAAAAAATAGATGAAGATGTCATGGAAGCTTTTGCGAAATGAAAAATTTCAAAGATGTCACCAATTGTTCCACAAGAAGTTCTGTTTTTGAAGACTCATTTTTCATCAGAAAACCTTTTTGTGCCAAAATATTCCCCCCAACTCTATTAATAGTTAAATAATAAATCTATTAATGAGGCCAGAAGAAAGCAGCACTACATCATCCCAGTGACCGTAAATGCATTATCCAATTAAAAGGGCTGGTATCCCTAAAGATTTAGTGTGAACACATTCCATTTACAATCAGAGAAATCAGATAAACTTTGCAAGATCTTGGACTGAAACCAGTATTGTCAACCTCAAAAATTGAAAAATCATGAGTCACATCCCTGCCTCCCCACAAAAAATCATGCCATTGGCTTAAAAATAATGAATTTTTCTAAATTTGCCTTTTGATTTCTGAGTCTTTACACTATACTCACTCCACATTGGCTTTTCTCTGCCACCTGGAGGACTAGAAATTTTTGCTTTCAAGTGAAAGCAGAGATTTTCGTGTGGTCTCTCATCTCCAACATTGGGGATTAAGAAAAACGTCACAATAAAATTGCAAAAGCTGGCAACATTATGAAACTCATACATTCCAATCCAGGATGCCCACAGGGTAAGGGCATAGCAGAAAGAGACACCCAAGCAATAATATAATGAAAAGTGCTGGCTCCTTACTGGCAATGGAATTAATCCTGGTGGGCTCCAAAATCCCGGCAGCACAGGAAAGGGAAGGACTGCCAAAGGGGACATGGCTCAGGAGGGAATTAAAGGCTGTGAATGAGCAGGACTAGTAGGCAGGAGCAGCAGCCTAGGAGCTGTGGCTGAGGCTGGGCATTTTAGGTGTTGAAGGGCTGACAGCCTGGCTAGGAGGGACAAGTAGAAGCTGTGGCTGATGGTTAGGGGACCCGGGGACAGGCCTGAATGAAAGGACTAGACTCTTTCCAGGCGATCTGCAGGCCAGTATGTGATTGCCTCCAGGAGAGGGACAGCCTGATCGGAATATCCCCAGCCCGAGACCTGCAGAGCCTCACCTTTATACTTCTGTGCTGAATTGCCCTACAGGCTGAGTTGGGAACCTATTGTGTTCATCATCTTTTGTTTGTAACTTGAACTGCACTTTGTATTTCTGGCAGCCCTAATAAAGCAACCCTTTGTTATTCATTAGCAACTGTGGGCATTTATGGAAACTCACTGAGGGGAGAGCTTGAAGGGCCTCTTCTCTTTTGTTGATCCAGGGAGCGGAGGAGGCCATTCAAGCAGCCAACAGAGAGCGGGGTGGTCAGCAGAGCTGGATGAAAATTTTTGGACAAAATTTTTGCCAAAAAATGCAGATCTGGGTCAATCTAAACATTTTGTGAGTTTGTGTGGAATTCGCTAACTTGTTTCAGTTGAAAAACGAACAACAATTCTGAAAAAAATTAAACACTGACATTTCCAACATGACGTTTCTGTTGTTTTATTCAAAATGACTTCTTGTTTTGAATTTTTTGGCAATTTTATTTTTCAAAAAAAGGTTTAAAAAAGCCTCAGAAACACAATGGAACATTTCTTTTGACACAATTATTCCCGTTCCCCGTTCCCCCAATTTTTTGGTTCAGTCAGTGAATCAAAAAAATCAGTTAGTCACGCAGTTCTAGTGGTCAGACCATTGGCCATATGTTTGAATGCGCGCTGTGCTAACTTTTTCGAAGGAAATTAGGACAGGGAGAAAGGGATCAGTAATGGTTCTCTCACTCTATGTCCTTCTTCGTGCCTCACTTATAATTCATGTCAGAAGCTAATGTAGACTATATACAGAGGCTAATATAACACTTTGGCTCAAAGTTTTCCAAGCTTGAAATTTCAAATGAAAGACAGAAACATGAGCGAATGCAAAACAGCCTAAGCCAAAAGTAGTGATCCCTCTGAAATTTGGTGGAAAAGCAAAATTGAGAGGTGCAAAAATCACGAGAAACTAAATATTAAAAAATTTTGAGTAAAGTTTTTCAGAATCTTTTTCATTACTTTTATATAGCTTAATTCTTTACCTCAAGCACAGCCTGTCAAAATGCATGTCTTTATGCAATCCATATTAACTGAGCTTGACCCAAACCAAAACTGGATCAGAGTCTGTAGGAAGTTTGGACAGTGATGATATGACCTTCACAGCTAGACCCCTCCCTGTAATGGGCTGTGTCAAAATCCTGAGCAGTGTTAGCTAGTGGTCAGAGCACTGGACTTGGACTCAGGAGACCTGGATTCTATTCGTGGGTCTGCCAGCAGCCTGCTGGGTGACCTTGGGCAAGTCACTTCACTGCTCTGTGCCTCAGTTTCCCCATCTGTAAAATGGGGATATTGATGCTGCCCTCCATGATAAAGTACTTTGAGATCTCCCAAGGAAGTTTCCTGGTACAGTCCCAACACCAAAGGACAGTTCAGATCTGGATGTGAATTCTGTGGCTCAGGTATCTGTCTACATATCACCATTTCTTCTCATTTCTTCAGAATCAAATATTCCCCCTGCGTGGAAAGTTGAAAGGTGATCTGAGATTCCAACCTTAGGAGCACTGTACAAGCAACTCAGCTTCAATCTTGCTCCTTTAAAAAGTGAATCTGATAACTACTTTGCACAAGTTCACATACTATGCTGTTGAGAAAGCACAAAACTTCTGATCTAAGCATTCAGGTTCCTGCTCTATGTTTTTTGGTACTAATATTTCACATCAGAATAATAATTATTATTAGTTGGTTTCAGAAATATTCTTGATAACGAAGTCCTGGTATCATTTTTTAAACAGGTACTTACCTTTGAGTTACACTTGTACAATGGATGACTGATGGAATCAACATAATGATGCCTCATACAGCGACCTGGGTCTGAGTCAGTCATGAATGAACTGTCCGTTTTACTGTCTGTGTCTCCCATTATTGCAAGAAGAGAGAGCATGGAAATTGAAGCCGCTAGTACATGATTTCCCATTGCTGAAGAACCTCTCAATAATAACAGCAGAGGGAGGTAGAGTATTAAAAGAACTCTAAATGCTGGGACTCAGTTCCTTTCAAGGCAGATGAAAAACCTGGTTTAAATCTCTTGGTTGTCATTGTTCTTTTTAAGTTGAAGTTTTGTTGGGGTTGTAATCCATCAAAGAATCTTCTATGTGGCTGGAACAAAAACAACATAAATTACAGTCCTGACCCCCCCCAAAAGCCTGCAAGATAAAAACAAACATAAATAAGGCTCACAGGATTTCTGCTAGCCAAAATATTTTTCACTGCATGAACATCATTTTCACTGTAGGTACAGTATACGAGATGATGACGGAGAAGTTCAAGGCCCTGTTACTTTAAGCACTGCTCTATCATTTTAATAATGATGATATTAACTTTCATTATCACAAGTAATACCAACGCTTTTTACTTTATAATGTCTCCAGTGGGTTCATTTCAATACTGACGGTTTGTAACACAATTTAGGATTTCTGCAAATGAAAGAGCCTGCCTTCACGTAAAATGCTGAAGGGCATATTTCAAGGGACTAAAATAATCTATCCTCTGCATTAAAAGATGGAAATTCTGGCTCAGGTAGCACGTGAAAATGTATTTGGTGGTCTCATCCCCGTCTCTAGTGGTCAGACATCGACATCAACAAGCCATCACACAATTTGGAATAAGCGTCAGTCTCTATTCAAGAGAGGCCTGTGACTGGAATGGAGGGATGTTGCAGGTCAAAGCTGAGGTTACATTAGCAGTGTGCTCTCAGGGTATGTCTACACGGCAATTAAAAACCCCTGGCTGGCCCATGCCAGCTGACTCGGGCTCACAGGGCTTGGGCTAAGAAGCTGTTTAATTGTGGGGTAGATGTTCAGGCTCAGGCTGGATCCCAGGCCCTGGGACCCTCCCCTGCTGAGGGCTCTTGGAGGGGTGGGTCCCAGAGCCCAAGCTCCAGCCTGAGCCCAAGCATCTACCCCTCAATTAAACAGCCCCTTAGCCCGAGCCAGTTGGCATGGGCCAGTCAGGGGTTTTTAATTGCAGTGTAGAGATACCCAACAGGGAAGGTTGCAGAGCACCTACCCGCATATCTGGTTCTGGTTAGTGGTCTTAGATCTTCACTTTCATGAGCACCAAATTCACCCACAGAAAGGTTTAATTTTTTTTACTTGTTTGCTCATCTGGTTGCGCTTCCTGAGCTTTACTCTCTCCCTGCCATTACTTAAGGAACAAGATCTGAAAAATACATTGAACTGCATAACCTCCAAGTACATCCCAGCGATGCTTTGGGAATACATATCTGCAGATGAAGTCACACAGATAGCCACATGGTCATCTGGATTTCTGGTCCATGTTGGAAAATAGGAGAAATCCCCTGGACAAGAGAACATAGCACCCCCACCAAAACTGTCTGGAACAATGTCCTTACAAGGTAAGTATGACACTTCCCTAAACTTCTCCATCACAATCCCTTGAAAGATCTGTTATGGAGCCAATAGTCTTGAGCTGGCCATTTAATTTTATATTTATTAGAGATATAACCTGATGAAACTGTAAATTATTGGACTAAACATAACTTTAGATAGCAAAGGAAGCTGGTAAGCAGCATTAAAATAGGTGGACTTTCTGAACAGATATAGTTGATGTGATAAAAAAAATATTTCTCACAGAGCTTGTTGCCCATTTGATAATATAACGTGGGTTTTTATTGCCTTTCTGCTTTGCTGACTATTTTGTTTAAAGGATGTTGTTAAAAAGATTTCAATATGAAATGAAATTGAAAGGCATCGAAGAACTGCAGAACTAAGTGTTTGTGTGTAGTCTTAGAGGCTGCTTTTACACTTTTGTAAAGAAAGGCGAGTGCATAGCTGTGGTAAGCTGTTCCAGAGTTTATATAAGTTTGCAGCCAATGTTCTTCAGGCTAAACCTGGACACATGAAGTCTCTACCTACAAAGAAATGTAATTCTAAAATGTGAAAAATATTAGTCGGGCTATTCTTGTATTAGATGTAAGGGAAAAATGCTTTTTTGCTTTCACGGCAATGTTCACTTGCTGATAAAGAAAAGGAAGGATAACTTTAATGTAAACTTGCATATGTTACAGACACCAACTCTTTCCCTTGCCTTGAGATATTTCCCAAGCAAATGGTTTTCAGCTGACGAGAACTGACATTGAAAAAGAGATATTGTACAAGCAAAGCAAAAACTTGAAAACCCTAAAGTCTTTAGGAACTCAGATTTGCATCTGATGAAGTGAGCTGTAGCTCACGAAAGCTCATGCTCAAATAAATTGGTTAGTCTCTAAGGTGCCACAAGGACTCCTTTTCTTTTTGCGAATACAGACTAACACAGCTGTTACTCTGAAACCTGTCAGATTTGTTTGTGAACTGTCCTACTGATGTCAATGAAACATTTGCCGAGAATTTAGCAAGATATGACCGAAATCCAAGACATTGAGCTGATCCCTGCATAGAATAGGAATGTGCCATTGTTTGTCATTAAGATGATCCCTGAGCATTATTTATCACAAAGAATAGAGCACGCAGTCTTTTACTCTTCTTCTTAGCTCCCTCTGCTTACCTAACATAACCAAGCTGGCCAATATATTGTTCTTGGAAAGGTCTCTCTCCAAAATAATTAACTTGTATTACTCACCCAGAAATTCCCTCTCCACCCAAATACATTTACCTCTAACCCCACACCCCCATTTGCACCCCCAGTAAATATATGCCCAGAGGGCCTCAATTTCCACTATATGGGTCCCAACACATTTCCCACCTACGAGCTGCCTTCCATGTCTTCACATTGCTTTGCATGTAGAGTGGTATGACTGTTGAAGTTAATAACTATGGCTAAGACTCAAAGTCCAGACTTGATTTGTGAAGGCCCATCTCCCTGTTTTTTAAGAGATGCTTGGAGGACACAGAGACTAACTAGAAAAACACGACTCATGTAAGCCAGTATCATGGAAAGTAATAGATTGGAATGAAGGGGGAAAAACAGGAAAGGAGAAAATCTGTTAATAAAAGGATATTTTAGAATCTCCCTCCACATTGTCCACACAGAGATCACTTACCTGTAACTGAAGTCTCCTGTAGTCATCAGTATACACAGACCTAGGCCCTCCTGTGTCCAAATTCAGCAGCCTGTATGGAACTGTTCCCTACCCCCACCTTTTTGGGGCCCCTGCATACCTTTCTGTCCTGGGACAGGATAGGCCGGGGACAGGAAGAAGAGGCCTACACATTATTTGTACCAACATAGTACACTATCCATGCAAAATGGTAATATAGCTCTCAGTTTGTATTAATATAGCTCTAATAAAGTGATAAAAGGGGAGCAACTATCTTAGGAAATCCTGGAGACACAGCTCCACTGGAACAAGAAGTTACATTTTAATTTGGATGTATGTAGAAGTACATATTTTAAAAAACAAACTAAAGCTATGAACTCATACCTGAAAAATATCTGATTAAAACTAGTTTTCAATGGAGCAGTCAAAAGCACTTCTCAATAAAGGCTAGTTCCCTGCCAAATTTAAATTCCCTGCTTGTAGTATTACAGGACTTTGGTATTATTCCTTTTAAGAGTTTGTGAGCCTTCTAGTGGCACTCAGTGTGTTCTAGGTTTTAGAAGCTGGCAGAACGCAGCCAGAGCAGCAGTTTGTATTCATATTGAGGCCTTGCATATTGGGTATATTTAGTAGACACAGTTATTTGGATCCCATCATGCCATGTGGTTCTTTCATTTTGAGTTTGTTGTGTACACAGCAAAAGACAAGACACTACTCAGAGTTGTGTCAACACTACAGCTGTACAGAAACAAAAAATGTCACAACATTTTCGTTATTATATAAAGAATATATTTTTCACTGTTCTTATACTCAGAAATGATGCACTGATTTTGGTCAGACTTTTTTTTTTTTTTTTTTTTTTAATGACTTATGGGCAACTTCATTAAGCCTGGAAAAGCTTACATCAAAAAGATTAAAGTTTTGGAAAGTTATAAACTCCCCAAATCTGGGTGAGAATGGAACTAGTTAGGCTGTCTAAATTATATAATATATAGTTTATATAGCTATAATTATTTCAAGAGCGAGGCCAGTTAAATAGGCATTATCAAGTTGCATCATAATTCATTCTTTTAGGGTGCAATTCTCAGTTCCCATGCAAAGAGCAATTAAATGGGCTTGGGAGTGGAGGGAGAGTGAAATTATACAGACGTTGAGATAGATAGAAGCAGGACATGGGATAACCATACCCCTTTCCACAGTTGCTGTTACAGTCAATTAGCCCCCAGTAGTGGCATAGCCCGTTGAGCCCCCATAAACTGGATTTGTGGCTAGTTGATCTATGCGGCTGATAGACTTATAGATGGCCCTCCACAACTCTGCACTCCAACCTGCCCTGTATGCTCCCACAGTGAGCTACTGGGACTCAGCTTTGTGATGGGCTGCAGAGTCCCCAGCTGCAGCGTCTCTATAGCCTTACTCCCACCACTGTACTGCTGCACTTGGTCCTTCTATCACCACAAGGGGGCAGCAGCAGCAGAATTTCCCCCTTACCAGAAAGAAAAGGAGTACTTGTGGCACCCTAGAGACTAACCCTTACCAGATTTATTCTTTCAGTAGTTATACACTTAAGGTGGGAGTCATTGCATATGTCTGCTTCCGTGAATATGCATTTATATTTTAAAATATTGTACCCAATCCTGCCCTCCCTTAAATTAATGGCAAAATGCCCATTGACTTCTATGGACCCAGAGAGTTTTTTTTTAGTTCTATAAATAGATGATGCTGTCTTTCCATTTATTTATTTTTGCATTTCAAATTGTTATGCCCTACAAGTCTCTATATGGTCAGGGATGTGATCCTAGCAGTGCAGTCAAAACCCCTGTCCTGTGTTGGAGTCAAATTTTAAAATGCCCAATGAGGTCATCTTAAATCAGCTGTGCTACACTCAGCATGAAACAGGTGAATATATAGAACTGACATGGTATAAAAAAGATTTCCATTCACAACTTAAATAGTTTTCCCCCCCCCTACCTGAAATGGTGCAAATACCAAATTAAACATCTGAGGCCAGATACTTGCTGGTGTAAACCAGCATCTCTTCATTGATGTCACGAGGCCTATACTCATTTACATCAGCTGAGATACTGGCCCCACACTGACAAATGGCAATCCAGGATAAATTCTGGTTGAAATCCCTGCCTCGTTGAAGTCAATGGGAGTTTTGCCATTTATTGCATGGAGCAAGGATTTTACCTATTGTATACAACATTTCAATCAGTGATACTCAGCCCTCAGTGGTTCAGGAACCAAATTAGTGATCAATGTTACCCAAAAGAACCACCGTAGTGTGAATTCATAGTTTTATTTACTATATATATATATAATTCTCGCCGCAGAATAGCTGACCGAGTATCTATTAACTACAATTGGTTAATAATTAAATCACATTGCTTTAATATCATGGGCTGCAAAGAGCGGCAGGACACACATTAAAGAGGCACTTGCAGCTTGCAAGACTCAGTCTGAGTATCACTGCTTTTAATAATGCACATTTGTTTAGACAGTCCAAATGTGAAGGTCATATCTGCTGATTTCTGCCCACTCTGCTCTCTGTGACTACCCCTGCTCCGGTTTTAATAAACAGATTTCATTTTCCTCGGTAGTCTGCTTTTCAACATTCCTACCATGATTTTGTTTTTAATATATTGAAGTTGGTGGGCCTGATTCTCATTTGCACTAAGGCCACTTGACAACTGACAATGCCCTAGCCATGTAAAGGGCCGTATGTTGGGTATAAATAATTTACTTCCATTTTAACGCCCTGTAATACGAAATGGCCTTAGCATAACTGAGAATCAGGTCCAGCAACTGTAGAAAAAGAGGCTACTCATTTTAAAATACTTTTTAAAGCCCCCTGCTCTGGAATGATGAAAATGTTAGACACATTAAAGCCTTTTGAGCACTGTGATTTTTGAAAGTCCGTCTCGGTATCTTTAGGAATCTAGTGAGGGATACCGAGAGCCTCAGTCTCCATCCTCTTGTACCAGTTTGAGTTCAGTGCCACCAGCAGAAAACCAGTGTAATGGAATAGTGAAAAAGGCACAAAGGCTCAATAAGGAAAAGACCACTAATTGAAAAGCTAGAGCAGAGAAAATAAGAGCTTGAAAGACAAATAAAGACAGGAGAAAGGTAAATGGGCTAAAGGATCATCTCCTCTAGCAAAGGAAATACATCTTCTAGCAGTACTGCGACAGTACCATAATTTTCATTGTACCAAACAGTAAATGTAGAATGCTGGGCTTTTAAAAATGGGAAGAAATGATGGACTCTAATGCTGAAGATTCAGAAACTTGAATGTTATGACAGTAATTGAAAGAAACCTCACAGATTTCATTTTCTGATTCAAGGCTTATCTGCTATTCTAATATTGCAGTTCAAAATACCAGTGCATACACATGGACTAGAAACATTAACGGCACTGTCATATTACAGTGAGAGGAGTGAGGGAAAAGTGAACAGTATTTGCAGCAAATATAGCACAGGGATCCCCGTGCTGCAAACACACATACACATAACTGTATGAACATGAGTTGTGCCACTGAATTTAACAATACTACTACCAAAGACAAAGTATAAGTGTTTACAGTTTTGGGGCCTAGTGCCTGAAGTGGGCCAAACTAAGGTGAATAGCTCTGGAACCAGCTGAATATCATTCTTTTTAAGTTTGCAGGGGTATTGCCCATCCTTTTGTTGCTGTGGGAAACAGATACAGTCCTTCGTGACTGCAGTCTTGAAATGGTGACCAGAAGCGGGTACTATGGGCTGGCACACTGCCAGTGGACAGAGCCAGACAGAAATGTAGAAAGGGTTTTAATATACTCCCAAAGAAAACCATTGGTGGACAAAAGAGGGGTTGTATTTTTACCCTTTCCCTTCATGATGCCAGGAATCTTTAAATAGATTCCCCTAGTGACTTGTATACAATAACTCCCATTACAGCCCAGGAGCTGGTCGAGCTTTGTGGCAAAGCCTCAGGCAAGTGCTAATTTTGATAGAGATGCACTAAACTTGTATACTTGTATTATTCTAATTTTGAATGAATTTGGGGCAGTTTAGTAAAGGGTGATCCAGCTCCCACAATGAGGAAAAGTAAAGGGAAGAATACATTTTCACACCTTTTAGTACAGAGGAAATGAACAGCATCATTTATGGGTGAAGCTCGGTGCATAGGATTGATTTTTTTTTTTAATAGGGAATTCTAGCCCTGCATTGAATACACTCCTTTACAATAACTCAGACAAGTGTCTGTTCTCCTAGTGAAAATATTTACATCCAAACTTTTACTTTGGCTTTAGTTTCTATAATTGCCTCTACTTTAGTCTAACAGCTCAACATAATATTTGTACAGTGCCTCTCACAATGGGGTCCTGGTGCCCCGAGGGTCCTGGGTGTGATGGTAATACAATTAATAAATAGTAATAATAGTGTCATGAAAAAATACTGTTGACAGAGTTAAAAGTTGCCCTGAGGCCTAGCACTGCTTGACGGCATTCAAACATGTCTATGGTTTATTTTGGAGTGTTACAAAGAGATGGGAATTTCTGATTCTATGGTATTTATTAGGCTAGATGCCTGTTCAGAAAGATGTGATTTTATTTATTTATTTTTAGGTTCCGATCTTTAGTTATTAGCAGCCATCAGAAACACCTTTTCTTCTATCCTCTCCCTAACATGTTCGGGTCCAAATCCTGTACTCCTTAATACTCTCAGTCCTTATTCAGGAAAAATTCCCATTAGTGTCCATAAGAATTTGACCAAGTGAATAAAAAACTGATTAAGAACTGCAGGATTTGGCTCAGGATAGCAATTCATGCATTGTAATAAGAGGACCATCTAGTTCCCACTCAATTTGAATCCCACTGCTATGACAGTGATGCAAGTATCACTGTCCTGGTATGTTTAACCTTTGCCAAACCAAAGCTGGAGCATTAACTCCAATCCTAAACTCACATGTCTTAAAGGGCAGCATAACCCACACCGCCTCTACATTGCCACTCTAAAGTGGTTTACAGCTCCGTTATAATATGCATGCAGATCTCAGCAGCAGAAACCTTAACAATGATTGATGTAAAAAAACCACGTTACTAGAATAATATTGGTCTTGTGGAATTTCTCATAGCTGTGTTTCCCTTATATCAGCTGGTCTAAGTACTCTTGCAGACAAATGGTGTGATACCGGAAGACAGACTATGTTGCCTACAGTAGAAGGGGACTCTAGTCAGATATACCACGCCGTATAAATCCAGTAAATAGGATGAGAGCTGATGGTGTTTAGAAGTGGTAGTACCAGTGCTACCCGAGTTCTATTTGAATTAGATTATGTGAAAAAAGAAGGAATATATAGACTACCAGCTGCTCAAAGGCTTACTACAACCTTGCTTTTATTGTTCTGCTAAGTTAGAGATGGGGCATCAGAGGGATTCCAAACATACCATTACTGAGAAATGTTAATATGTTCCACACTGACACATATAAAAAGGAAATAACAGCTGATCAGAGTCAGAGCAGGAGACAGCACCTCTCAACATGCGTGTACAGAATTGTGGGAAATTAGGACAATCCAGTCATCCGCAGAGAGACATGTGAATGAATTAATCTGATTGCATCCAAACTTTTATCCAGGAATTAACATGAGTTAGAATGCAATAAGCATCCAGTGGAAAAGTCAGACAACAGTAAACAAAATAACAAAGGGTAGAGAGAATTTGAATTGGGCACTACTATTCACTCTCACATGAGCCAAGAACAGGAGGACATTCCATGAAATTGAAAGGCAGCAAATTTGAAACTGATGAAAAGGAAACACGCTTACAGCATACAAACAACATACAACCAGCCTGTGGAACTCGAGTCCCCAAGGTATCATTGAGGCCAAGAACTAAGAAGGGTTCAAGAAAGTTTTGGCCATTTATACAGCTAATGTGAGCATCCAGCATTATAATAATAAAGATTTTTAAAGACTTTTTGGAAGGATTACAAACCCTCATGCTTCAGGGCATAAACCAACCTTTAACTGATGAAGTTAGGAAGAAACTTTCCCTGTCGGCAGGTTATTACATAGCTGCTCACTATGGAGTTTTTGATACCTTCCTTTGAAGTAGATGGCTCTAGCTTCTGTCAGGGACAGAATACCCAATAAACTGGGCCAGTGGTCCAATCCAGAATGATCATTCCTATGGTACTAAAACCAAGAGTGCCAATTATCTCCCGAAAATGGCCAAAGTGCAAGGTATTAGAGGCACAGGGACTTTCAATTCAATTCAATTTGAAAAATATGTTTGTTTTTTTAAATCTACTATAACATTTGTAAAGATAAATGGCCTGATGACTTAACAACAGCACTGCACTGCAAGCTCGTGTCAGAGACATCCAGGTTCAGGAACAATCTCGAGCTTGTCACTTCCTCGTTCTTTTCAGAGCAGATAAATCAGAGAGGTGATGTGATCAGACCTCAGGGGATACAATGAATGGAGTTGACTACATGAGCACTTCTTGTTGAATGAGTCATTGAGCATGCCTTACATCCCTCCCACCTAAAGGAATGGTGTTGCAATCCCACCAATCAAAGTAGAAGGCAAGGATAACCTGGTGATTTCATTGACCCCTAAGGCACATCTGAACCTATGTGAGTTAGACCGACTGCTACTGTGCAGATTACCCATGCTTAGATGGCTGAATGGAAAACTACTACTATAAACAGTAAACAGTACTGGATATAATGAATGGTGATATTGCTATGCTATCCAAGCAAGGGTAATTTACATACATGCATCTGTTTAAAAATAAGTGGTGTGTGAAAAAACTGAATTCTAAGAAGCAGCACTGGCAGGCGATGATCTGAATAATGATCTCATAAAAGAGTGGCACAGTAGCTGGCTGACATCCATAGTTAATTGGCTTCATAATAATAAAATTCCATTTTCATTATGTAAACTTGTAGCAACAAAATCTATTTAATCCCCTTTATGTTTTATCTGAAAGATACTCAATAAGATATTTATCCTAGAACTAAGATTTCATTATTCCAGCAAGAGAATGTCATTTTATATGTCATATGGGCCAGATCGTGAATCTCTAATTCAAGCTGGTAAGCAGCTACTCACCAAAGTAGTTTCATTGAGGTCCATGGAGCTATTCATGTGCATAGCTGCTCATTAGCATGAGTCACAATCTGAGCAAAGTGAGTAGTACTAGCAATGAAAAAAGTAGAGTCCACGAAAACAAGTTGTTCTTATAAATAAGGACAAATGCCAGAACAGTATCTGTTATACCCACATGTAGTGACCCTAACAGGCATCTGGGCTGCTTCCATTAGGAAATCATTACATGATGCAGCACTGGTATGAAGTGAATTTGTACTTACTGTTGTTTTAATTTATCACTTGAAATGTGCTCTTTAGTTCCAGTACACACTGTCCCTTGCATGCATCAGTTATGACAGGTTGCATTGGAAGTTACTACAAATTGCTAATAATACTTGGCAGCCACATGACACTCTTCTTCTTTAAAAAGCAGTACAGATATTAACAAATGTACCTTCCCAACACCCCGATGAGGTAGGTACCGTAGAGATGTACTATTATGCCCTTTTTTTTACAGACCAGGAAATTGAGGTAGAGAGTTTAAATCAGCTTCAGAACGAGATTAGAATTCTGGCCCCATGTCCCATGCCCTAATTGCCAGACCACCTCTCTCTCTCAAAAATGAATAGTCAACCCATGTAAAACACTTTTCTCACCCAAGCTTTCTTTGCAGGGCTGCTTCATGAATTCCAGGTAATTTCATTAATATAATTAAGGTGAAAATGGAATTCCACATTTTCAGCTGTACATCTCTGTTAGTGTGATTATTGCTATTTAATCTGCTGATTTCAACCTTCCCAGAATTCTTGCGCTCACCTGAATCTCCGCCGCTATGTGGGATTTTTTTCTTTAATCAAGTTCTAATTGGACTTTATCCATTACAATGGACGGCAGTTATACTGTATTCTGATATGTTATTCGGTTCACAGCTATAGTCTTCTTTTGTCCCAAGCACATAGACAACAGTTATGTTCATGCTTCTTACAGTGACACTCTTCTTAAAGAGAAATTTTACCCTGCAAAGCAATGATTTCAGTGTACTGAAAGATCCTTTATACCTCCTGGCAAGCGTTTTGAGGTCTTGTAGATTGTCACTGAAAGCAGTGCCCTGCCTTAGCATCCTCCAATTGGAGCTACTGAACACACATCCACACTGCATTATTTGTTGTGCTGAAGGGGTAAGCTGACTACTAAATATACCCCTCTGTGCTCCAGCCAAGACAAACACTGTGGATTTCCTCGTCGCTTTTAGCCAATCAAATATGTACATTAAATCCATCCTAATCCATAACCAGTGCTATGCAATCCATGGCAAAGCTTCCCAGAAGTTTGGTTAAATAATAATGTGCAAATTAAAATTGCCCCTGCAAAGCATGACACACAAAGCTAGAAATAAATATTGCCTATTGTTTCAAATTATTCTAAGCACTCTGGCAGATGACTGGCAAGAGAGCAGCATATATAAGTAGTAATAAAAGTAAACAGTTCCATTTGAAACTAGCAGGCTTGCCTGTGTCCATAGAGCTCTATTGTAATGGGACAAAGACAGTCCTGGAGTTACTATAGTTCTTTCTATGAATTCAGGACAGAATCGAGTGCCTCCCTTCCTCCCAAATTCATACAAATGAGAATCAATGCAAAGTTACAGAAAGAAACGTATTTGATCATTTTATCCAAAACCACAGTACACTGCCTGTTTTTCTTCCCAGAGATTTCACATAGGCATCCTCAGACAGACATGTAATTAAGGAAATAATAATAAGATGATGTAGGTAGTAAAACTGAAGTCATTTTTTAAATGAATACACTTTATTTCAAACATGCTATTTGGAGAACATGTATTTGTCAGATAAATAAATTAAATGCTCAGTTTAGTAATACCCAAAATATGAGTAAGTGCTTATTTGTGTGCTTACCTTTGGAAAATGTGCCTCTCCTTCCTTCCCTCACACTCTTCTGAGAGTGAAAGAGAGGTCCTGTTACTTCCAAATGCTTTTGTTCTTCTGTCCCTCTGTCACATGGCTTGCCTTTTATATTTGCAACACACAAAAGTTAGGGCTGTTGTTTGAGCGAGAGAGAGGGAGCGAGAGAGGGAGAGAGAATGTCAAATGGAAAAGTGCCATTGCAGTCATATATCAATCAGGCGAGCGGCAGCAGCAGCTCACTGGCAAATGGGAATTCCACAGAAATGTGAAGCTCTTGTTATCTGAGAAATCACTGAACACCACCAGCCAAGCTTGCCTCTTCGGGGACTTCTTATTGGAGAGCCAGGAAAGAAAAGTAAATGCACTTTTTCTCATTTAAATTCAAGCGCTATCTTGTTGTGGCATAAAAGGGAGTGCAGTAAATGTCCTGAATTTACTTCCCTCCTAAATGAACGTACAGTAGCTGAGATAATACAATGAGCATGAGGTGTAAGATAATTAGAGCTTTGCAATACATAATTTGACAACTTAAGCCTCTGTTTGTGTTTGGAAAACATCCACAAGACAATTGAATTTCCCTGGGTTTATTCATTATCCTTTTTTTTTTTTTTTGGCCAAAAAATTTTTTTTGGAATTTTTTATTCTACGGTCTGACTCCAGATATTCTAAATTCAAGCTGTGTGTTTTTACTGCAATTGACCAGATAAGTCACACTGTGTTCTATGATTGAATGAGCAGGCAAGTATTTCCAAAATAAATACATGTGTGTACCAATCTAAAATTCAGTTTCTGCAAATAATCTTCCCTGCAATTTTGAAATTTGCCCTCAAATGCTTGCATAAAGGACATAAGCATTGCCAAAGTGAATTTATTTAAAATTGCAAACAAATATTTTCATTTTTTTAAATTTTCCATTATTCACCCTCTTCTGAAGAGTGTAACCTTTGTTAATGAAAAGGGGTACTTGTGGCACCTTAGAGACTAACACATTTATTTGAGCATAAGCTTTCGTGAGCTACAGCTCCGATGAAGTGAGCTGTAGCTCACGAAAGCTTATGCTCAAATAAATGTGTTAGTCTCTAAGGTGCCACAAGTCCTCCTTTTCTTTTTGTGGACACAGACTAATATGGCTGCTACTCTGAAACCTTTGTTAAATGGTGATTCTTCAATATGTTTTGTTTAGGCATTCTGTCTGAGACATGCAAACATAACCATTCATTCCCTGAGAGACTGAAGACAGATCCAAACTACTGAAAAAATGACACAAATAACAAACGCATCATAAATTTGTCTAGTTACACTCATTTCAGTAGTTGTGAAATCATTGTCTTGCCTTCCCCTAAGGTAAAATATATGTTTCATTCCACTGCCACAGAATGTTAGGTTCCCTATTATTAATCCTATGACATTACAGAAGTACAACAATGCACAAGTAACAACAAAGCTATCTTGCTAATTAAAAATAAATTGATAACCTTGGCTATGGTTCCGGAGCACATCTAACCATTCATAAGATGTACCTGATCAGAATCAATGACGATAAGATGGATGGAGTCCTGAGTTGATAGTGTTTAAACACTAAAGGAAAGTTGGGATTTGATGGATGTTGTTATTAGCTAAATGTCTTATGCTGTAGAAGATCAAACAGCAGATGGAAGTTATGCCTTAAAAATAGAATAATCTAAAAGGGGGATGATTGATGTATGAGTAAGCATCATGGCAACAATAAACAGTATTTGGCTTAATTTTCCTTGGAGTCAGATTTGGCTGGAGGTTAAACAAGAAACGACTTTAGCTTTATATCCTCAGAATTTGAATTTCAGCCTGCTTTTTGTTTCTTATTTGTTCCTTTCTCTACATCAGCCCATCACTTCTCTCTGATGCCTTCTTGACATTTAACATGTGTGAACAAACTCTGTGACTCCCTCCCAGCTGTCACCAATATAGTTCCATTGATTACCTCAGTATGGGAAGATGGAAAACATACCCTAGAATCTCTATCTAGAGCACCTTTCATTTTATTTGAGTGCTGGTACTTCAGTGATGCTCAGGTACCTCAATTAACCTGACTAGAATAGACTATGTTGTTTTCTAAACGTACCATTTTTATTTAATATAGTTCTTATAAACTTGTAAAACTAAATGTACCCAAAGATTTTTCTTGTTATTGTTGTCAGATCTATAATACAAATTCAGGTCTCTTCAGTTTTCCAATGGAAAGAGAGTGGTACAAGTTTCCATGCTCTGGCTGCTTGCCACAAAGGAATTGCAATATGGAAGATGAGAAACTATTTAAATATTATAAGAATGAAATCTTTCATGAGACATCAGAAACTCATGAGACAATCATTACTAAAAATAACTTTTCCTAGATTCTTGTTTCCTAGATTGATGTTATCTTGGTATGGAACCTTCATGTATCCTATAGCAGAGCCTATCTACATTGACTGATAGTTGTCTATTAAGTGCCATGCACACTTATGGTATTAAGTAAATAATAATAGGGGTGTCAGTATTGCTGACATTTTTCACCTAATTTTTAAAAAAAGTTTCTAATTTTTCACCTCCAATTTAGCATCTATTTCTGGGCGCAAATGAGAACATATTGACATTTACCTACCTACCTGACCTTGAAAATCATGTGGTTAAGACTCAGTATATGATAATTTGCCATCCCAGAATTGCATTTCTAGATGATTGCAGGGACAAAATTAGTAGCACAAAATTAGAATCCCCTTTAAAAATATGGTCCATATTTGTTTACAACTCCTAGCTCTTCATGACCATCAATCATTGGTGCTAGTCCTACCATATAAAAAAGGAAATGAGGAGGAAACAAATTAAAAAGGAAGCCTCAAGGACTTGGGGACGTATTTCTAAGGGTATTTAGGCATCTAAGATGCAGATGGATGGCTAGTAAGATTTTCAAAAGCACTTAAGTAGGTTAAATGCCTAATGCCCATTGAAATTTATCTGAAAAAATTGGCAATTTAAGTCCTGATCCTGCAATAAACATTCTGGTGGTGGACGCTGCATCCATACGGAGTCCCACTGACTGAAAGGATTCTATCTACCCGGAGTTTCTTGCAGGATCAGGGCCTTATTTTCTGTTCCGGTACATTCTTCTGTGGCATATTCTTGTACTTGTAATAAACAACTCATATTAACCTATAGAAAGTCACTATTTCAGAATTGCCTATAGTACAGTAGGGTGAAATCATGGTCCCCACTGATATCAACAGGGCCAGGATTTCACCTTCTGTGCCACAGATTTATTGTGGTATGCATTCAGACTTCTACAGACAAATCAATTTGTTTTTAATGTCAAGTAGTCTCCTACGTTGCCATTCCAAACCCTTTCCTGTGGCAATTTTCCTCTCTCAGCTGTAACATCTCTTTTTAGTTATGGAATTATTTCTCAGAACTAATACCAGGTGTGCTCAGATGGCAACCATTCATCTTGAAAGACACTGGTGTAAGCGCCGGAGCAATTCAGTTATTCTGTCATGCTGCAGCATCACGAGTGGCTAAAAAGTCCAGTTCTCGAGCAACTGTTCTTGCCGCAAATAGCTCAGGCACAAGGCGCAAGGCCAGAGGATGAAACCTGCATGCTACTAGCTTGAGGCCTACTGTACTCTCCTCTCTTTGCTTTCCTCTTGTAGGCTCTTTGACTCCCTGGCACAGTGCAACCCTCCAGCTAGCAAAGCTGCATTTTCTCAGCTTGAGGTGTTGACGCTGAAAGTTTTCAATTTCTTCTTGCAAATGCCCCTGAACCTGAGGCTAGGTCAACGCAGTGGCTTTGGAACATCTGCAAGTTCTCCACACAGGAGATCCTTTCGAATCTGTCCAATGTCCATCCAATGACAAAGCCAAAAGAGACATCTGTATTTGAGAGTAGGGACTAGACTTGGCAATTTTACTTTCTCATGGACTTTGTTTTGTTTCCCACTTGATATTTAGAATACAGCCAACATAGGAAGGTGGAAGGTGTTTAGCCTTCTCTCATGCCTGCTGCAGGTAGTCCAGGTCTTGCCACCATACAGCAGAATGCTCAAAATGCACATCTGGTAGACCTGATTCTTGGTTTTCAATGTTATCCCACGTACACACTTGGTCAGTTAGCCGAATGTGGTCGCTGCCTTTCTGATGTGAGAATTAAGCTAGTCATCTTGAGATAAGGGATCCAATACAGTTGATCATAGATAGCAGAACTTGTGCACAACTTCTATCATGGGGTTAGCTATTGAAATCACTGCAGCAGTCAACACACCTTGTGCCGTCATCATTGTCTTCTTTAGACTGCTGCTTAAGTCCAAATTCATCACAAACTACCACAAAGCTATTGCAAAGTTGCTGAAACTCCTCTTCACTGTGTGCGATAAGCACTGCATTGTCACCAAAAACCAACTTTCTTATCAGCAGGTGTTTGACTTTGCTTTTTTCTCCGATAAGTACAATTTTGAACAGTTTTCCACCTGATGTTGTATGTCAATGTACACCCTCAATGCTAGGTGAAGCAGCGGAGAAAAGAATATACTGAAGAGTGTTGATAGACATGCCTGTTTGACACCACTGTGGATTTCAAAGTTGTCAGATTGATCACCATCATATTAGACTGTAACCTTCATGCCATTATGGAAGGATCAAAATCAGACTGTGGAGGATGCGGGGTGGGGGGAGGCAAACAATTCTCTCTAGCAATTGATGACTAGTCTACAGCCATAGGTTTTAGAGCCCAGAGAATGGAAGGATTCAGATAACTAGTTATCAGTTGAGGAGCCTTTCAACTCTAAATCACTAATTCAAATCCATCCTAGGTCAATACTGACTCAAAGTTTTTCCCAAGGTGGAATATATGGAATCAGTATATTGTTGGTGTTTTCTTTCGTTAGAGAACAGTAGATCTCTACAGCATCCAAAGCACCATCATAACTGTTGTTAATCCATACACTTATTGGTTGCATCAGTAGAAAGGCCAAGAATTGGACAGATATACAGAGCCGTTTTTTAAAATGCAGAAATTCACTTATGCCAAGAAAAAAAATGCATGCCCAGAAAATAATGTGTGTACAATTGGTGCAAGCATTTGAAGATGGCAGGATATAGACGGGTAAGACATGTAGTGGAGTGAAATACTGGTTTGTTATTGAATTGATAAAGGGTGGATTGGGTTAGGGTTCTGAGGTTTGTTTAATTTGTATATCTAAATAATGGCAGGGCATGCAGTGCTCTTGGATGGGCTCTTTTCTATTATTGTTATAGATCCAAATAAATAAATACAATAACATTCCACATCTGCACTTGTACATGCAACTGCTACGACCATGTATACAAGTCAGATGTTGGCAGGTGTAAATATCTAGTTAGGAACCTAGATAATCATGTAAAAGTTGTATCATTCAGTTTGCACTCTCATTTAAATTGCAGTATAGTTGCATGTATATTCAGATCCCCAACTGCACATGAATTTTTGTGTATCCAATTAGGCCTCAGTTATTTGTACAGGCCCACAGGTATGCATTGAATGTCTATGAGTTTCCTAGGGGAGACGTCTACTTTTCAAAACTTCGGTAGAAGAAAGTGTTTTGAAGAATTTATTTAGCTGTCTATACATCTCCTATTATTCAAGGAATAAGATTGCCCTGGATGACACTGGTGTGAAAGTTGGGTCTGTTCTTACTACTGCTTTCTTAGTACAGGGGCCTGTATTGCTACAAAAGTCAAGAATACCTATTACCTTTTCCAGATACCTGGAAACTCCACCTGTTTCTCACTTATCATTCAGACTCACTTTCACTAATCTCCTAACTGAGATTCCCTTTGAAAAGGAGGCTCCATCACTTCCAGAAAGAGGCTTTCCATTTGCTGTTTCAGACAGGAACAAGGGAGTCAGTTATTCACACCTTGCATGAGACATGCTGGCCAAAGGATACAAATGAAGATCTGGGTGTTGGTGTATAAAGACAGATGGAGCACCCTCCTCACTAGGCCCATAATGTCTATGTGATGGGGCGGGACTCACCCTGTGGCACCGCCTGCCGGTCGTCCAGGGAATTAGCTCTTTCCAGCCCCGGAGCACCCTCTGCTGGTGTCCTGCCATCGCTGGCCCATGTGTCCCTTCCGGACCCCAGTGCCCTTTTACTTGGGGTGTTGCCCCCTTGCAATACCCCCACACACTTCCTGGGTCTCCCCTCCCTGGGGATCCTCCCACATCCTCTATGCCCACTGGGCCTCAGCCTATGGGCTACTGCCAGTCACCATCTAGCCCCCTTTCTCTGGGGCCAACTGCAGTCTGTACAAGCCAGTCATCATAGGCAAGGGAGGTTTGGACCGGCTGCCTTCCTCTGGAACCTAGTACCTCTGTGGGGCCTTGAACAAGGCCCTGCACACTGGGGAGTTGCTGGCCTGGAGCTCCCCAACCCCTCTGGCCTTTCCCCAGCCCCGCCTCACTCTAGGTACTCTTAGGCTTCCCCGGCAGCTAGGCCCATCTCCCTCCTTGGCTAGAGGGAGACTCCTCTCAGCTCCTGGCTTCCCTAGCCTTTCTAGGTTGAACTGCTGGCTCAAACTGAACCAGGCAAGATGGAGGTCATGCTAATCAGAAGGGGAAAATGTCTTGGAAAACAAGCCAAGTTGCTGACCTCCCTTCCCATCAAAGGCCTCTGTCCCCCATTTGTTAAAGTCAGGTTCTGCTGGACTCATCACTGAGCCTGAACAATCAGAACAAAAAATACATGAATAAAGATGTCATTTTCTGCCTTCATATGCTAGGACATTTGCCCCTTCCTCTCAGAAAGGGTCTAGCCATAGTGATCCATGTCCTCATCACCTCCAAAATGGATTCAGTAATTCATTTTATTTGGGGCTGAAGGTGAAGCAAGTGTCTTCAGCTTGAACTCAATGCAGCAGTCTGCCTCCTCAGTGGGACTAGCCACCATGAGCACATCACCCCTGTGGCTCTGAATCTTTGACTGGCTCCCAGTCTTCTTCAACTGCAAATTCAAGACTTGGGTCCTAAAGTTAAGTTCCTAAAGCCATATTCAGGAGCCTAATCTTAGGCACACAGATTTCAAATGTTGGCCAATATTTCTGTTATATAATGATTACGATTCCCACATTGATCATTGTTGTGTTATTCATTTAATGGGGGAAAGAAAAAGGTACTGCATGTCTATGAATAGGGGACTGAGACTTCTACAACCTCACTATGCCACGTTTTCCCTTCCACTATTCAACTGATGTCGCCTTCCTGAAGTTACCATGAAATAATCAAAATGGTGGAGGCATTAGTATCAGAAAGTAAAATCACCATTCCAATCTGTCCAGGCCTTTGTTTCACATGGTTGCTGCACATACAAAACCATACAATTCAACAGAAAACTAAAATCAGCCTCAGTTAAACAATTCAGGTTAAAATTGATAGCCCATTTGCACTGCCTACAATCATTGACATGAAGTGCTATTGGAGCAGGAAGTCAGTGATTCTTAATTGACATTAAATGGGAACATCTTTATTGTCAGCTGATATCAAGTGTGCACACTTGTACTTAATGTAAAATAATTAGAGGAAAGGAAATGTCTATCCTTTAAGTGAGTTGATATTATAGTTTATTTATTAATATTATTTAGACTATTAAAAATAATTGAAATTAAATTGTCAGACTTCCAAAATCACACTAGGCATATATGTGTGTAACCTGTGCATGTGAATACACACTGAGCCTTTGCCCTTCAGGTACTTGTACACACACATATGGCCAGTAAGGCACACTGAGAGAAATCTTGGCCCCACTGAAGTCAACAGCAAAATTCCCATTGACTTTAATACAGCCAGGTTTTCACTCATCCCTTATTGGCTATGCATGTGTGCAAATTCACAAAGTTCCAATCTTGCAGATGATCATGCAAGAGATTAACTTTATGCAGGGAGAAGAACACTGAGGTCAAATGGACTAAACACATGCATAACTGTTTGCAGGATCAGGGCCTCAATTTGTGTACATCTTGCCTTTGCACACATGAGCTTGATATGCTCAAATATTTGCACATAATGGCAAGCTTGCAAATCTGTCCCTTAGTGATTCAGACTATAGAAGATGACATTGTGAATCGGCAAAGCTTCATTGATTTCAACAGAATCGTGGAATTTTACACCAACTGAAGACAATGGCCATTGTTTTCTCTGTGACTGCTGGATACTCTTATACCTATAGAGGTGAAAATCATTGAACTCTTTTGGAGTATTTCAATTTATTCAGTCAAAATAAAAATGTGAACTTAATTACTACATCATAATATAAGCCTAGAACAATGAATTGAGTAGAAGCTGTTCTGTGTTTCATTTCGAGTGAGTGACCTTTTTTGGCAGCTTGTCCAATTTTTATGAGAAATTTTCAATTTTCAAAGAAAAGGAAGAATATCTTTCCTTTTGACACAGAGTACCTCTCAAACTGCAGCCATAAATCAGAGACAGGCTTTAGGAAGAGAACCAGAATAAAGACTCACGTGACTATAAATGTAGGCATCTTTGAACTTCAAAAAAAAAAAAAGCACTTTAAAACAAGGCCACATGGTTGCTTTAAAAAAAACCAACATGTTGTGACTTTAAGAAATTAGTGGTTTCCATCCTTTTTGGCTTCCTAAGGGGCCAATCCTGTGAGGAGCTGTGCATGTCCTGAGAGGTTCTAGGGGCCCTCAAGCCCCATGACAGTTAACATTAGGACTCCTCGGTATCTCCCACAAGGTGCTGAGCACTGTGCTGGAGCTAGCTCTAAATCCCTCTCTCCGTGAGGTGCACCGCAAATCTCGTAAGAAAACAACCCATTTCAAGTGTTCCGTTAAGGACAACTAAATACATACACTTTCAGTATCCCAGAGAGGAGATGTTGAGGTAAAAGCTGCCCTAAAGCTAGTGTAGCTATTCAGTGGAGGATTCACCTAGTGCAGGAGACTCCTCTGGTGGCACGGAGCCACCGTAGTAGCTCCTTCACCAGCCCTCATTCCTGCCTCTGGTGTAGTGGGCATGTGCAGGGAAAATGGGGCAGAGCAGGGGCATCCTTGCAGCTCGGTGATCCCAGGATACTGAACAGTGTCCGGTGGGTGCTGTTTAATTTAAACATAGTTTTGAGCAGCTCTGTACCCTGGACTGGATAAGAACTGATCCGGTCCAAAGATCAAAGGGAGTGCAAAAAGCACATGTTATCCTCCGCTCCTTCTCAGATTTGCCCATTGTTCCTCGGGCTCAGCTGAGAAACTGGCCCAGTGTATCTAAAAACGTATCGAATACCCCCTTGTCTGAGATTAGATCAGTAGCATTTTCATAGTAAATGACATTTTTCAGAGTTTTATAACTTGATCTTAAAATTCGCACCAGACTAAAGCTTGGAATAAAGTGTTACACATCCAACACAAACAGTTTGATGAATTTAAAAAAATGTTTTTGAAGTGCCACGTTTTGCTCTCCTTATTCAATGGGAAATCTAGAGGATAAGGTGAGCAGGTTTTGGCCTTAAGGCTGAAAAACAGTTAGGACTAGATATACATCTGGTGTAAATCAGTTTACCTCTGTTGAAGTGTAATACCACTTGGGATTTGCCAGCTCTTGGAACTCTGAACTGAGTGGAGTCCCTACCCTACTGACTACAAAAAATAATGGCTACCACAGCTGTTTGACACCATTTCCCAGCAGGCTTGTAGTCATGGGTGGGGGCAGAATGGACTAAGGATGGGTCTTGGGACCAATCTTATTTAACATTTTCATTAATGACCTTGGCACAAAAAGTTGGAGTGTGATAATAAAATCTGCAGATGACACAAAGATGAGAGGTATTGCCAGTACGGTGGAGGACTGGACTATCATACAAGATAGCTGGATGACCTTGAAAACTGGAGTAGTAGAAATGGAGTGAAATGTAATTGTGCAAAGGGCAAGGCCATGCATGTAGGGACTAACAACAAGAATTTTTGCTACAAGCTGGGGACATATCAGTTGGAAGCAAAAAAGGAGTAGAAAGACTAGGTGTATTGGTCGATCACAGGATAACTCTGAGCTGCTGATGTGATGCAAATATGAAAAAAAGGCTAATGGCATCCTGGGATGCATCAGGTGAGGTATTTCCAGTAGGGACAGGGAAGTGTTAGTACCATTGTACAAGGCACTGGTGAGCCCTCACCTGGAATACTGTGTGGAATTCCAGTCTCCATGTTTAAGAAAGTTGAATTCAAACTGGAACAGGTGCAAAGAAGGATGACCAGAGGAATGGAGAACCTACCTTACAAGAGGAGACTTAAGAAGGCTTATTTAGCCTAACAAAACAAAGGCTGAGGGGAGATATGATCGCTCTCTATAAATACATCAGAGGGATAAATACCAGGGAGGGAGAGGAGTTATTTAAGTTAAGCGCCAGTGTTGGCACAAGAACAAATGAATATAATCTGGTCATCAACAAGTTTAGGCTTGAAATTAGATGAAGGTTTCTAACCATCAGAGCAGTGAAGTGAAACAACCTTCCTAGGGGAGCCGTGGGGGCAAAAACTTAACTGGCTTCAAGAATGAGTTTGATAAGTTTCTTGAGGGATGGTATGATGAGACTGCCTATCATGGCGTGAGGCCCATCTGCGGCTGCTCGTACCAATAGCCCCAACAGCCGGTGATGGGACCCTACATGGGGAGGGCTCTCTACAGCGAATTCTTTCCCAGGTGTCGGGCTGGCGCTCAGGGTCTAACTGATCGCCATATTTGGGGTCGGGAAGGAATTTTCCCCCAGGTCAGCAACCCAGGTTTCTTTTTCATGTGCCTCTACAGCACGGGGAACGGGGCACTTGCTGGTTTAAACTAGTGTAAATAGTGGGGGGAATTTTGTAACTTGAAGTCTTTAAACATGATTTGAGGACTTCAGTAACTCACCCAGAGGCTAGAGGGTCTATTACAGGGCTGGGTGGGTGAGGTTCTGTGGCCTGCGACGCACAGGAGGTCAGACTAGATGATCATGATGATCCCTTCTGGCCTTAAAGTCTATGAGCCTATGAAACTCCTGCTGAGGCCAATGGGGATGTTTCTGCCTGGTGTGATACGGACAAGCAGTTTGCTGGGCCAGAGATGAGCCAGGGCTACTCAGCCCCTCAGTGGCAGGAAACAGCCAGACTCAGAGACAAAGCCACTAATGTTAGTTTCAGCTTTGAGTTTGGGAGCTGAGGGGGAAGCAGAACAGCTCAGGGAGTCTCTGATTAACTCCCCTCCCCACAAAAGGTGACTTTGAATGGCTGTGGGATCTAGTGCATGGGTCAGGCAGTTCCAGCCCTGTGGAGACCAGCGGCCACAGTAGCAGAGATCTGACCTGGCACCAGCTACTGAGAACTGGTTGAGACTGCCACAGGACTCCAGACCAGAGATACAGGAGAGGACCCTGCCCATCCCAGGGTGAAGACTCTGTCAGAGGACCCTTTTTTGTTTAAGCCGGCCAACATTCACAGGGCTGCAGCATTCATCTCCGGAATCATCCTCAGTGTAGCACCGACCTGGGAAGGTAGAAAGGAGGGAGCTGGGGGTTGGGGAGAGGTGTGAGTGGTGGGAGAAGAGGAATTGGTTGATTTGTTGATGGTTTAGTATTTATTAGTTAACCTAAACCTTTCCCAGACCCTATTTTCCTGCTCCCACTAAAGTCCCCGCTTTGTTATGCTGTTATTTTGGGTGTGTCATTTCTTTGCTAGGGTTTGTGTTGAAGTACTTTGTTGTTTCCCGGGTACTGGGTTTTATACTTCTTGCCAGCAGTGATAGCATTGTTCATGCATCCTCGTGCACCGTGAGGAGTCACCTTGAGAGGAGACATCAGGCTGCACAAAAACGAACCCAGGACCCATCCCTTGTGAGGAGAGGGGAGAAGTCACTCCAAAGAGCAAGGACCAGGCAGGAGGTTTGAGCCACACTTTATGAGTGGGGCTACACAAGTCAGTGGAACTTTGCCAAATACACCAGCTGAGAATCTGACCCTTTGTCTATACACAGATCCACTGAATGATGATATTTTCAATATAAATTTGCCTAATAAATCAGAATGAAAGGAAAGGAGCAGTTATACTCTTTGGGTAAGACAGACCCAGATTTACTATGTAAGATGAGGTTTATCATGGCAGATTTGAGAGGAAATCATAGCAAGATCTAGGTTTCTTCAAAAAGTTCAGAAGCCATGGGCATCCTAATAATAGATATGGAAACTCATTCACATGTTTTGTACAGCTGGTTGGAAAATGAAATTTTGTTCCATGGTTACATTCCGATATTTTGGGGAAAAAAAAAAAAAGTATTTTCCAAATCAGAGCAAAAAGCCAAAGTTTCAAAATTCCTGTGAGGTTCATATTCTGAAAAGTTTCTATTGACCATGAAAAATGCTTTGTTTCAATAATGTTGAAACATTATAATATTAAACATGAAATAGGATATTTTAATATAATATAGAAGTCAAGATGTAATTAATTACAATGACAAAAAGCTAAAGCTAACATTTTATCTTACTGAAACAAAATATTTCAGCATTGCCAAAACAAAATAAGAAATTCCAAATCATTGCAACTCTTTCCTATCAAAAATTTCTTTGAAATTGACACATTCCTGCAAAATGTTTCGATTTCAATAAAACTGCATTTTCTGATGGAAAACTGTTCACACAAAAAGTATTGACCAACTCTAATGTTTTGTGATAACAAAACTACAAGTCAGATCTTCAGCTGATTCAAATCAGCACAGTTCCATTTACTTCAATGGGCCAGTTTACAGCAGCTGAGAATCTGGCTCCATATTCACAGGCGTATCCAAATCACATTTCCATTTCAATTGTTTACATATTAAAGAAAAGCTGTCCTATTTTCATTAAGCATAGCAGCCTCAAACTCCTTACCATGCATGAGCATTAACACATCTCTAAAAACAATTGCATTAATTAAAATTGCCAGTTCTGATTTCCAGCAAAGGCAGCCACCTTGCTAAAATATGTATGTCATTTGTGATGCCGGCATTATGACGGCCCAGTGTAAGCGACTATAAACCTGTTGAAGCATAATTCCTTGCACAAGGAGATGCACACTGATCAAGAAGGTTGTTGATAACCTGGAGAGGATTCAGAGAAGAGCCACGAGAATAATTACAGGATTAGAAAACATGCTATATAGTGATCGATTGCAGGAGCTCAATCGGTTTATCTTACTAAAGAGAAGGTTAAGAGCTAACTTGGTTACAGTCTATAAGCACCTACACAGGGAGGGAACAAATATTTAATAATGGGCTCTTCAATCTAGCAGAGAAATGATTGGAAATTGGAACTAGACAAATTCAGTCTGGAAATAAGGTGTAAATTGTTAATGGTGAGAGTAATTTACCATTGGAACAACTTTCCAAGGGTCATGGTAGATTCTCCATCACTGACAATTTTAAAATCAAGATTGGATGTTTTTTAAAAAGATGTTCTCTAGGAATTATTCTGGGAAGTTTCATGGCTTGTGTTATACAGGAGGTCAGACAAGTCCCTTCTGACCTTCAAACCTATGAATTTCTGAATCAAAAAGTATTCCATCAACAAGGGCTGGTGGGAAGTCGTGCCACTAGCTTTGATGTTGTGAAGATCATCTGAAGTTTTCTTTATGCAGATATTTTCTAAAAGAAAAGAGAGCCAATCAGAGTATCACAGGAGTGGAATCAGAGAATATTTTCATAGGAAGCATAAAAAAATCTCAGTTATGAAGGGGATTTAACAAGGAGAAATTACTTCTTCCATAACAACTGTTGTTCCCAGGACCTCGAGAGTGCCTTGAGGTTGACAAGCCAGGATGACAGTTAAAATGGTAGGAAAAGAAAGATTACAAACTCTGATAAACAGCTATAAGATCCACCTAAGACTAGAAATCAGAGAGTGAAAAATAAAGCAAATAAAGCTAGCAATTTGTTCATGTACAAAAGACACAGGTCTTCAAACACAGCCAGCACAATCTCTCCAAACACAAGAGAACAGACAGGAGAAACATCAGAAACAACAGAAAGCAAGCTGCAGCGCTCATTCATATGCACAGCTCATAACAGTCTCTCTCTCTAACTCCTCAGTTACAGTTGCCACTCAATTAGTAATAAGTTCTAAAAGATAAAACCTGTTTTCCTTCACCAATGTCAAGACAGGCAGGGGCTAGATTAGACAGGAAGTAGGAAAAGCAGTGGCTGGTGCTGGGGAAGGGGAAGCCAAATGTTATGAGCTCAGCACCCTCCATCTCTGGGACTTGCATAGGCTGCAGTGGAGAGGCGATGGGAGTGAGAAGGATAGCCATTGCACAGCTTCTGAGCAACCCTGCAAATAGCAGCTTTTTAACTTGGTGTGCAGGCATTGTTGACCTCAGCTCAACTTTGCTGCAGTCAGATGGTCTGCTGCTGTCAGGATCCTCTACACCTGATGTGGGGAGTGCAAACAGGATTTGCCCTGGAGGGCTAAATCCTCCTCTCAGAGAAATCTGACCTCAGACCTCCTAACTCCCTGCAGATCTCTGCACAAGCAAGACAAGCTGCCACGCTAGAACCTGGATCTTCTTATAGGTTTAGAGCACTTTTCTCACTTCCTCTCCAAATCTGAATCACGAGGGAGTTTTCAACTTCTCTTCACAATGAAAGAAGCAGCTGTCATATTAGGATTTAGTCGGGGGCAACTCATAACATTCAGGTTCCACTGCAACACCTGGTGTCCTCATGCCCTTCCAAACTTCGCGCTGTAATGCTGTAACTTGTCTTGGTGTGTAGTGCACGAGAGGGGAGTGTCCTTCAATGCTGCCCAGCAGTACCTGTTTGGTTCCAACTGGTACAGGCATCATGCCGTTCTTTATGAGGTGGGGTTTTGCTGTAGAGAACCTCAGAGGTAATCTTAGTAACTGCAGAAATAGTAGTAGTCTGTATTTTCTGGGCTTCTCTTCATTCCTGTTCTGTGCTGCACGGTCTGTGCTTTTATATCTGGGCTTATGACATGACGTCCTGTCTTCAATAGCAGGCCCGTGCTTGGTTCCAGATCTCCTCTAGTAGTAGCAGTAGTAGGAGACATGGCAACAGCTTGTGAATCTAATTTAAAGTCTCTCCAGAGTTATCTCCTCTCCTCTGCTTTGTACAAGGGGAAAAAAAGTCTTCTCAGGACTGATCCAGCCATCATGCTGAAAAATCTGATCAGGGCCCCACAATGTTAGACCAGTACAAGTTGATGAAAATCTGGCACTGTTAACCAGGTGTGTCGGCCAACTGCTCTCTCCCCCATGATTGAACGTACCAGTAAAAAAACAGCTTCAACTGCTCTCCCCCAGGCCGTTCATCAGGACTGTTATCACCAACAAAATAGTGAATGCGATTCTGATGTCCAGATCCACTAACTGAAAAGAATATGCAGTTTTAAAAATTAATCAGAAAGGCTCCCACTTGTGATGTGACCTGTATGGCCTGTTCAAATGATTGCTCTTCCTGCCATCCAGGAAAGGGTGAGTAAATGGAATTACTTCATGTTTTAACATTTCCAATGGAATGACTTCAGTGACCATCCCTTCCAATGGAGGTCCAAACACCCCACTGAGCAGAGGTGCTGAGCATTCAGTACTCCCAGTCACTTCAGTGAAAGCTAGTAAGTCTCTCAGTGCTTCTGAAAATTAGGTCACTTATTTAGTTATCTAAATATGTATTTAGGAGACTAGTTTTGGACATCTATTTTTGAAAAACTTGGTCTGTGTTCAACCACTTCACTTCTGTTTCCATTCAAGCTGCCCCCTAGATCAAATAAAAAGAGAGGCTAACTTCTCCTTCCCTCCCTTCCTGCATGCTGTGATATTTTCACACAGAACAATACATCAGACACTTCTAAATTACACTAAAGCACAGTGTCAGTAACCATTAATGGAGATTACTCAACCGTGCCAAGTCAGCTGCTTTTTCCAGTAGATATTGCTTTTTTTAGTCCTTTCTGCTGGGAAGCCCAACCTACCTATTGTTGTTTATTTTTTCTGGTGCTGGGCTCCAGAGTTGATGCAGCAGATTTCATCTGAAATCAGAGTCATTTTTGCATGTTAGGAAATTGTCCAGGCACTAACATGCTTAAATGTCATCTTCTGTTTCTCTGATTTTTCTTGTAAATTACATTATCCAAATCCAGATTTCTTCACAAGACAAAATTCCAAGCTAATATATTTCATTTGTCCACTTTTCTCAGATTTCCGATTTCTGACGTTCAAGTTTGAAATTTGCTGTGAGAATGCCTTCGGGCAACCTCAGAATGGTTTATCTTGTTCCTGGGGTTCTGAGAACGAACTGTTTTGCAGGGGGAAAAAAACACAGAATTTTATTTATTGAATCCCTAATTCTCAAGCATCCAATGTCAAATTGTCATTACCAGCCCAGCTTGACATTTTCTTTTGACATTTGAAGATTAAGTAAGTGATATTTAAATTAGACAGGACCAAGAGACACCAGACACCAGCCAATCCACCCCTTCTTAGGACTTGTCACTATAAGCAAAACCATAGCAATATATTGGAAATATGGCATGGAATATACATATGTACAAGAGACTACAGTTATTAGGTAATCTCCTGTTTTAAGCAAGAGACTCAAAATATTCTCAGTCAATATAAGAAGACTATTTCAAGTGAGCAACTGATTTAATGGGGCCCATGTGTAGTTGCTTAATTATTGTTGTTTTGTATTTGTATTAGGTTTCTATGTGTATGGGATGGATAAAATAGACATTTAACCATTATTCTTGGAACTATTTATGATTTTGTTTACTCTCACATTTTAACAGGGATACAATTACAGATGCCATTTATTTGTTTAAAAAATTAAAAGGCAACAATTAGATCCACCCTTTTGAGGAATCTGACCCATAATACTCAGCTGCAGCCTTACTGGAAAAAAAAAACAAAAAAATTTACCCAAAGATATTTCACTCTACAACTGTCTCTGAGATTCACTCAATTTTCACTTGCAAAAGCAACAGATGACTATTTACTTCTATTTATTCGTTTACATTTTTATCCTGCTGCCTGTGGCTATGAATGCATTGCAGCAAACTGATTAGACTATACATTACCTGCATGAAAACATCTTTGCAGCTTTCTTTTAACTCAAAATTCCTATAGTACATAACAAATAAGAACAAATATATGTCACACTTTAATTTTTTAAAAAAGCACAGGTTGTTTTTATTATAACCTAGATTTAACATCAAACCTGAGCCAAGCCTTGGGGGCTTATAATAAGAGAACTACAGAGAGACCACGGTGATCTGATATAGCTTAAACTGTTTAGTAGCTTGCTAAAAATACAAATAGAAAGCAATGATAGCAGTATTGTCAAACTGTAAACTGTCTAGTGGAATGCGAAAATTATATAAAAAACCCATGATCCATATTGAAATTCATATATTTGTTGAATTTATCAGCAAAGGGTCGGGGGTTGTTGATTAAATCAAGAAGAGGCATGTAAACACAGACTATTGGAAAGGGCATTCCATGTGGTGCCCTTTGGACAGGACAAGAAGTTGCAGGCTAAAAATAAAAACAAAACACCGCCACCAAAACTTATTATATGAATCCACAATATTCTGAAAATGCAAAATGTTAAGGGAAACAAACATCAAAAAGTCAGCTAATCTATAAAGATAACGAAAGGCAGATTTGGTCTGTTATACTTTGGTACCTTTTGCCTTTAACACATCTCAATCAACAGACAGTAGACAGGTAACATTGCCGGAAGGCAATGCCCTTACGAAACCTGTGGTGCCTGCAAATTGCAGCTGATTAGTCTAATTCCCTATCAAAAACTCTCATAGTATGTAATGACAGGTTTCAGAGTAACAGCCGTGTTAGTCTGTATTCGCAAAAAGAAAAGGAGTACTTGTGGCACCTTAGAGACTAACGAATTTATTTGAGCATGAGCATGAAGTGAGCTGTAGCTCACGAAAGCTCATGCTCAAATAAATTCGTTAGTCTCTAAGGTCCACAAGTACTCCTTTTCTTTATAGTATGTAATATTATACATGACTGGATAAACATAAGTGCGGGGGCATGTCGGAAATATCCAACCTGGCAGGCTACCCACTAGTATTACTAAAGACAAGTAACAGGGCCCTTAGTCAGGAAAGCATCCCTCCTCAAGAAACCATTTCAACATGTGTTTAAGTTAAGCATAGGCATAAGTGCTTTAATGAACTGGGGCCAGGTTAACAACACCCAGCTCCTATTCGCCCAATCACATACACGCTTCCTTCCGACAATAAACAGGAAAGGAGAGGGGTAGAAAATGCACTTAACTTGCAGTTGACTTTGTCTCTTTAATGGGTCCATTCTTAACCATTCCTATCCTAAGCAGAACCACCAACATGTAGCTTTTACTGTGGCTAGATCATGAATGCTACACTGACAGCGATTTACATCTGGCATACAGGTGTTTGATTTTGGATTTGCTACCAGATGGCTTTTTTGGAGGGAACTCCCAGAGCTGGGATGCAGGAACAAAGAGTGGGGAGAGAGAGAGGTTGATTACTATTCCTTACTATTATTACCTCTCTCTTAAGTCTTATGTTGTAAAATGCAAGGCAAATATGAGAGAAATAGCATATCGGACGTTTCTAAGACGTGAGTGATGCAATACTAAATGCACTAAAAAAGATGCTGGGAACCAAGTAAGAAAAAGAACATCAGTACTATTACAATCTGTATGTGATCATACCTGATGGGAGATCAGGGTATTGGCTGTAGCACTGCCAAAGGTTGGCTCTTTATTCACCTTGGCCATATATTCTGCACAAGTGTCTAGTGAGGGGCGCCTTGCACCATGTTTTAAGTAAAGATAGGCAAGGTGCCTGAACACTACATAGGAGTGTTGTTATGCATCTTCTGTATACACTGAAGAGTCACCAGCATGGTAATTGCACAGAGCTTCACTTCAGCACTCAGAAAATTTAGCAGTAGCCAAGGGAAAAATCAGGTGTAGGCAGATTATGAACTACTCCATTGCATTCTCCCTCCCTTGGCACGAATTAGGAACGTACACTGTTCCTGCTTTCTACTCCTCATGGTCTATTTTAAAATATATTTTGGTCTTTCATCATATTTTTCTATTATAGTCATGGGAAATTAGCGGAGTCCTCTGCACCAGGATCTGAAATGGAGCAGAGGGGTTTAAAGATGTTTGAACATAAAGACATTGGCCCACCTGGTAATGCAGCGGCAGGCACAGCAGAAAGGTGCAAACCTAAAGGCTGCAAGGAACACGCAACTCCCTGTATCATGTTCTCTCCCCCATCAGATTGCCAGAAACCCTGGCACAACAGGGTAGATAGTAAAGCTGTGGAGATGAGGAACACATTCTGTAAGTACCAAGGACAAGACACAGGAAAGCAACCCATTAGTCTACAGCTGAACTAGAGATCCCAGGAGGCAGGCATATTAGAATCGAGGCATACAGTGTAGAGGAGCATCTTCTGTGCATGGGCAGAAGAGTTTCATAAAATTGGAAAATTATTATTTTTATCATTTTGACAGACATTGATGTTTATTTTTAAGCATTTTTCTCTATTTTTATCCATTTCAATTTTCATGGTTGTACAGAATCCTGGGAGGCTGGTCAGACAATAATTATTTAATGACAGCATCCACTGAGATTTAAAAAGTTAAAGCTTGACAACTGGTGCTTTAATGGCTGTAAATACCACATGTCAAATATATATAAGATAAATATCCTTGAATCAAACGCTAACAAAAATCCAGTCCTTCCAAGACTATTCATAAGCAACAAGTGATGTGACAGGCAGAGCTGTTGGAAAAAGCTCTTTACTTGGCATGCTGAGTGGCCAATATCATATGCTCATGTAATAGAGTTTGAGAGCAGGCAGTCAGGCCTCTGCACACTTGAGTCCTCTGGTTCCACACCACAGTAGATCCCTCCTGACACCTTGCTCTCTTTCTCTAGTTCCATTCATCATAGGACTGGAAGGGACCTCGAGAGGTCATCTAGTCCAGTCCCCTGCACTCATGGCAGAATTAAGTATTATCTAGACCATCCCTGACAAGTGTTTGTCTAACCTGCTCTTAAAAATCTCCAATGATGGAGATTCCACAACCTCCCTAGAGAATTTATTCCACTGCTTAACCACTTTGACAGTGAGGAAATTTTTCCTAATGTCCAGCCTAAACCACCCTCGCTGCAATGTAGGCCCATTGCTTCTTGTCCTATCCTCACAGGTTAAGAAGAACAATTTTTCACCCTCTTCCTTGTAACAACTTTTTATGTACTTGAAAACTGTTATCATGTCCCCACTCAGTCTTCTCTTTTCCAGACTAAACAAACCCATTTTTTTCAGTCTTCCCTCATAAGTCATGTTTCCTAGACCTTTAATCATTTTTGTTGCTCCTCTCTAGACTTTCTCCAATTTGCCCACATCTTTCCTGAAATGTGGTGCCCAGAACTGGATTAGTTGAGGCCTATTCAGCGCAGAGTACAGCGGAAGAATTATTTCTTTTGTCTTGCTTACAACACTCCTGCGAATACATCCCAGAATGATGTTCCCTTTTTTTGCAAGTGGTACACTGTTGTCTCATATTCAGCTTGTGATCCAGTCTAACCCCCAGATCCCTTTCTGCAGTCCTCCTTCCTAGGCAGTCATTTCCCATTTTGTATGTGTGCAACTGATTGTTCCTTCCTAAGTGGAGTACTTTGCATTTGTCCTTATTGAATTTCATCCTATTTCCTTCAGACCATTTCTTCAGTTTGTCCAGATGCTACAGGAAAGATGACTGCAGCCCCTCCCTGGGCGGATACAAATGCTGGACAAAAGGAAAACAAACAAGAAGTCAGCAATGGGTGGAGGTGACTGAATGAGCCAGGGCAGATTGGTTAGTTGTGTATGATGGCTGATACAGTGTTTTACCGTCTTACCCTTGGGTCTCATTAACTAACAGATGCATTCCTTGTTTACAGCAACAATTAACTAAATGGGATTTTAAATAGCAGATTCAAGCATAACGTCCTCTGTCTGTGTGTCAGCGCTCACTCCTCAGTCACTGGATTATAAAGGACTACACTTTGTTTTAGGGGAGTAAAGGGGCACACAGACAGAAACGCCACAGTATTCAGTAATCAATAGTACCCAGCTGCAGCTTCTTCCTAGAGTTTCTGAGAGTAACTCTAGGGTGTTTGCAAAGCCATTGCATATATTCTGTGATAAACAGACTCATCCACACCTTGGAGTCTGATCATTGGAAATATCTCTCCCATCAGGCCTACGGCACAGATCTGCTCTGCTGCAAGGGAGGCCCAGGAGCACTAGTCACAGCTTCATTGTGCCAAGACACTTCACGCACTGAAGCTTTCTTTGGTTGCTCTTAAATAAATGAGAACAAGTGCTGCCCTTTCAAGTAAGTTCTAGATTGCCTGGTGCAAATCAGGGGTTCATTTGCACGTCTCACTGCCGCAGGCATAGAGAGCGTAATAATGTTCAGTTGATGGTAGCACGTCGTTTTTACTTCCGGTGCCATGTGGATTTGAACACGGCAAAGGTTACCCTCTCTGCCAGGTGGGGGGGGGGAAGAGACCTTTGTCCACTACCATGATGACATCTCCTAACCAAGTTAGTAGGAAGCCATGCTCAAAATGGTTCCTCCTTTCAGCTGAAGGACGTTGTTTCAGCACCACTTCTGGGCAGGGAGCCCTCAGTAGACTTTCTCTAGAGGGGGTGGAGGGTGAGCGTAAAGAAGGAGAAATGCAGCATGTCAAAGGAAGCTGCGAGGCCAAAGACCCGACACCCAGTTCTGTGCACGCGCACGCACACACGCGCTGTTTAGTTCCTGGATTTTGGTTCCTGAAGGATGTCAGCCAGCTGCTCAATTGCACGGGGTTATGGAAGCCACATAGTCAATGAGGTTTCCCCTGACAGAAAAAAATACCAATACAGTAATGCATATGGAATACTGTACTTCACACCCTTTGTGTATATACCCTTCATACCATGACAGCTCATCTTGGCCTGTTGCTGAAAAGCTCAGCCACACATGAGCTTTGCTACGAGGCCCAGTGTCAAACTGAGCAGCGGTGGATAAACAGTGTTATGTTCTGTAGAAAAGGCAAGTGTGATTTAATCTTATAGGGATGGATGGGCACCTTGCAAAAAAAAAAAAAAAATAGTTACACTCCTCCCAGAGCAGAACAGGGACCAAATTGTGAATCTGGTCCCTGCTTCCAGCCCTGGCTCCAGGGGGAAGAACTTGGCCCAGCCCTTTGCTGACACTGCATTCTCCCCTGCTCCTGCTGGCCAAGCAAGACTGGCTGGTGCAGATGGGGACAGACCCAAAATTCCACCCATTCCCCACATTTGCCTTCCCTCTTGCACAGGAAGGAAAGGAGCTTGCCAGCAGTGGCTGCTCTCCCGGCCAACTCCATGCACTGTGTGATGATGGGGCCTCTGAACTCCCCTGTGCTGGTGCCTTAGGTGGCTCATGACCTGTAAAAAAACAACAAAAAAAGCCTATTCTGACTGTGGAAGAATGGAGGAAATGCAAATAGCAACAATCCTCACTGTCCCCTGATTTAGTATTGTGGTCAGTGAAATACCAGCTCTCAACAATTCACTCGCACGTAAGGGATCGGAAAACAAGTCAATTGCCTAATTTTTATCAACAGATCTGTTTTCTAAGTACATTAGCCAAGAACACTGCAGTTTTCATAGAAGGGTCCACAGGCCTGTCCATAAAAAAAAACAATGTTGGCAAGTCTAGACATGTGAATCATTAATACATGGGAGCTGCACCAAAAATTGGGCCTGATTCACCTCGGTGTTGATGTCAATAGAGTTCCCCTGGCTGAAAGATGGAGTAATGCCATGATGAATACGGTCTATAATCTATACTGAAAGCATCAGTCACACCTCGACATTATATAAGGAACACAATAACATATTAATAATAATCAGTATTTTGGGGCACATTCCCTCTAGAGAGATGACATTTTTGCATCCACACAGTCTTGATTGCAGTAGATTGATTGAAACGTATGGAGAATGTGGTGCTCCAGTTACTCTTAGGAATGAGCCTCTATCCCGGATGAAGCAAAAAAAGAAAAAGTAATCTGAATTTGCATCTGTATTAATGTTTGCATAGGCATGCCTGCCTCTAACCTGTCCGTATGCCAATACTAGACCTGCCAAGTCCAAAGCAAATCTGTAAGCTTGAAGGACTCATTTTCATGTTCCCCTGTGGAGAATGGGAAAAAGGGGGCGGACAGAGATGGCCAAATTCTCTGTTGGCTCAGTGTGTCGTCCCCCCACCCTTGTGCCTAATCTCCATGGGACAAGTGGTCTGACTAGTCTGCTAGGTGTTGCTCTCGCTTGCAAGCTTACAGCTATTTTGAACTTTACTAGGTCTATGGTAGATAATAGAATTATGCCAGCAGAGAATTTGGCCCAGAAAGTGCACTGGTTTATAAATCAGAATCGAAAGGGCTGTTTTAGATATACAAACCACTTGGAGATAGGTTACATGCTCTCAGACTCTGTATCCCATGTAAGTAGATCTGTGGGGAATCACTTCTTAGTTAAGAACACATTTTACTTAATGAGCCACTAGTAAAAGATTTGTATCTGCTTGGACTCCAATAAAAAATGTCATATCTTGGATCTTGAGTGCTTTCACCAGATAAGCAGCAAATCACCAGACCAGAAACATTTCTGAACAACAGATACACCACCATCCAGCTGGTACATTGTCAGGCAAGGCACACTTGCAGCTCTTCTACTGATGCTTTCAGAAAGGAGAAAAGATTCCGGTTTCTAACAAAAAGCTGTGGGCAGTGAGCCAGCTTTCAAGTCTCTAAACCCAGAGAATGGTTAAAGGCTGCTTCTCTGAGAGAGACGAGACCAAGAAGTATGGGCCCGGACCAGACAATGAGAGATTTAACCCTTTGGGGTGCTGATAGAGACCCACAGAGAAGATGAGCATGCCCTAGGTGAATACTAAAATTCACTAAAGATGCAGTTTCTCTCTTTAAGGAGCTGACAATGCTGGACTTTTTTCAGTCCTGCCCTCATGCAGTGAGTTCAAGACAGGTTGGGACGTGATAGAAGATAGCCATCAGTGTATGAACGTGCAGTACAATGTCATGGCAAACAATGCTATTTGAATATAGATAAACATTTTAATAGCACCACTCTACATAGCTCTTGTGCAACAGCACAGACAATACCATACACAGTTTCTGGTCCCTACAGTTTAATAAGGGTATAGAAAACGTTGAGAAATTACAAAGAAATTACAGGTTTCAGAGTAACAGCCGTGTTAATCTGTATTCGCAAAAAGAAAAGGAGTACTTGTGGCACCTTAGAGACTAACCAATTTATTTGAGCATGAGCTTTCGTGAGCTACAGCTCACTTCATTGGATGCATACCGTGGAAACTGCAGCAGTAAAAGAATAAATGGACACAAATCAGATGTCAAGAATTATAACATTCATAAACCAGTCGGAGAACACTTCAATCTCTCTGGTCACGCAATCACAGACATGAAGGTCGCTATCTTAAAACAAAAAAACTTCAAATCCAGACTCCAGCGAGAAACTGCTGAATTGGAATTCATTTGCAAATTGGATACTATTAATTTAGGCTTAAATAGAGACTGGGAGTGGCTAAGTCATTATGCAAGGTAGCCTATTTCCTCTTGTTTTTTCCTACCCCCCCCCCCGATGTTCTGGTTTAACTTGGATTTAAACTTGGAGAGTGGTCAGTTTGGATGAGCTATTACCAGCAGGAGAGTGAGTTTGTGTGTGTATGGGGGTGGGTTTTTGGAGGGTGGTGAGGGAGTGAGAGAACCTGGATTTGTGCAGGAAATGGCCCAATTTGATTATCATGCACATTGTGTAAAGAGTTGTCACTTTGGATGGGCTATCACCAGCAGGAGAGTGAATTTGTGTGGGGGGTGGAGGGTGAGAAAACCTGGATTTGTGCTGGAAATGGCCTAACCTGATGATCACTTTAGATAAGCTATTACCAGCAGGACAGTGGGGTGGGAGGAGGTATTGTTTCATATTCTCTGTGTATATATAAAGTCTGCTGCAGTTTCCACGGTATGCATCCGATGAAGTGAGCTGTAGCTCACGAAAGCTCATGCTCAAATAAATTGGTTAGTCTCTAAGGTGCCACAAGTACTCCTTTTCTTTTTTAAAGAAATTACAAAATGATACGGTAATTAGAATGTAAGACAGACAATAAGAGCCTGAGGGAACTAAATGTCTATAATCTAGGAAAGGTAAGGCGCAATGAGGACTTGAGCTGAATCTATACATACCTTCAGGAAACATACACGCAGAAAAGGAATGCTTCCGTCTCTGAAGGTGGCACAAGAAGACACAATGGTTAAGAAAGGAAACCTAGATAAGAAGCTATGAAAATGTTCTTCTCTGAACGTTCAGCTGGGTAGCATTAAGGGAAGTGACCCCAGGATTATTGCCACAGATATTAAAAATCAGGCTAGACTTGGCTCTTGTCTCATCCCATGCCTTTCCCTGCTTTGACATGCCTGCCCCAACCTCTCACCTTCATCATTTTCACCCCCTCATAATTTCACAATTTCTGTCACGCTGGAACAGGCCTGCCCCGAGAACAATCTTCCCATTAATGGGTGAAAAGCATCCTCCTTCACTGCACTTTAAAAGCTCCTGAAAACTCACTCTTCTGAGGGAGTGTTCTTTCTCCATTGTCCACTTGCCCCTCTGTGATTGTCTACTGAGCACTTACCTTTCCTAAAGCTATGAACTGATAATAATAACAAATGTTATCTGGCAATAACAGTGATTTTGGGCTAAATAAATACAGACATTAATAGACTAAGACAGGAAATGATCATTCTTCTTTATTAATGCTGAACAAATAAATTATGACAGAAGCCTATGCAGAGAGCCTTGCACCATAGATGTCCATACTCAACTTTCTCTTAAGAAAGACAGAGGAATCAATTTTAGTACTGCCAATGCAGCAAATTTTAGAAGCGTCAAATTCACATTACATTACAATGTCATTTAATCACTTTTTTAAAAAAGTAATTGATAGAATAAAATTTCCAATTACCAAAGAAATGGGCACAACCAATAGTCAATATTTATTCTGTGATCTAATATTAGTATGTCAATTGTGTCATTGCATAGGACAAGGGGCATTATGTCAGTACTGTATATTTTTAGCATATAGCCCTGACAAAAAATGTTTCTGTTGCACCTTGTATTATGCACTATGGTAAGTGTACCAATGGTCCAATTCATATAGAAAAACTTTACCTCTGGGTAAATTCCAGAGCACAGGTAAAAATTTAGCATTTTTGGAAATCAAATCCTAGGTATAAAATGAGTTTGCCTAGATCCAGATGAGTGTTAATGAGTGTGAATGCCTTTGAGAGTAATGTGGTGTTTTATTATTATTATTATAACATATGTTTGTCTTTTAAAATAGCAGTTGTATAGATGTAGCACATAAAACTACAGTAAGGTGGGTGATGGATTAGGAAGCTGAGGGAACCAGGATAACATCAAGTAAATTACACTCTCTCAAATTCAGAAATAAGTTTCAAGTGAACCAGGCTAATTCCACCAGTGGTGAAGGGAAGGATATTGCATAAACGTTTTAGGAGAGTCAAGTCCCTGTGACATTTTTCGACAGAGTATAGCGTTCTCCTGCAGTTTGACTGATCAGCATGGAAATTATTCCAATATCAAAGCATTACACTTTATCCTGTACTGATCCAGCCCTAATTAGAAAAATTCAGCACTCAGATTTATGTACTGGAACTTGACTCCAATATTCTGTAGCAATATTCTGGTTTTTTCATCAACAAGAGGAAGACAAACTATATGGCTATCAATAGCCGCAAAGTAACCATTAGCATGGACAGAGAAACATTAATAGAAGTCAATCATTTTACCTGTTTAGAGAGTGAGATGTGCAACAATGGTGACACCAGGCTAGATGTCAAGCAATTAATATCAAAAGCAGCAAACAACTTTCATAAACGTGAAAAGATTTGGAAAAGCAGCATGATTGGCCCTGAAATAAAAATATGAATGTTTAACCCAGCATCATGTCTATTCTATTTATGGAGCAGAGTAATGAAAAACTAGAATGGAAATTGGTAAGAAGATCAACTCATTCCAAAGTAAATGCCTTTGGAAGATCTTCAGAGTCCATTGGAAAGAGTTTCTTGCAACATCAGAAATTCTAAGCAGAGCAAACCAATCTAAAATATTAAATATGGTAAGACAATGATGAATAACATATTTAGGATACGCTTTAAGGTTGCTGCCAACATGACTTCTGTGGCAAGTGGTAATATGGACACCACTTGGAAAGAGAAAACCTAGAGAAACTTTATGTAGAACAATAGAGAAAGAAGCCAAATCCATCAACATGACTCTCAAAGTCTGAACATCCAAACACAAGACTGAAATAAATAGCAGAATCTGGGGGTGCAGGAGAGGAAGAAAGAATAAGATTCAGAGCAGTCCTCCTTTCCAAGAGAGCCTATCTGCTGTGTGTTGAAGGGAAACATAGTCCGGTTTAGGAACACACAGTTGCCTGAGGTCTGCCCACAAGAAAGGATCCTGTACTTATTCATTAGGTATTGCTTATTGTCCTTTAGCAGGTTTCCAGTTGACAGGACAGTGCACATATCTAGACAGATGTGAATTAATTTTGAGAGTGAGATTTCATGCAGTTTTAAAATTGAAATCCAAATACTTTATATTTGTTGCTTTCCCTTCATCCACTCTTTTAGAGCAAAGACGATGGCCTGGGTTTATTATATAGCTTTCTAAGAGTGTGGGAGAGACTAAGACACATCCTCTACACTCCCCCAATGTGGCTTCCCAAGTTCACCACTCAGAGGGGGCACAACAAGTTCAGGAGAACCATTCCATCCCCCATTCAGGTGGAGAGAGCATAGGCGGATAGGCACACAGATAAGATAGAGACTTGATTTTGCCCCTCAAAGTACCAACCAGCACAGCTGAGCTGGTGCAGGGGGACAAGTAGTCTGCTTACTGGTAAAGGGCAGGAGCTGATTACCTCTCTCTGAAAGCAAGCAGGGAGGGAACCATATTAACTCTGTAATTAAGTAATCAGATTAGTCTGTTAAAGTATGTTCTTTATAAACCCATGATCCTTATTGTTCAAGGTACTATTATTCTCTAGATTTTAAATTATTTTTTCTGTTAATGTTTGATCCATTAATTTACTGGGATAGAAATTCAATTTATATTATGGTAATTGCCAGGATCACACTTCCCTCTTTATTTTATTTTTGAAGATTGGTATTTCATCTGCTTAGCTCCAGCCTTCCATTACTTTCTCAGTTTTCCATGACTTTGCAAAAATAATTTTCAACCACACAATGAATTTGTTTGCTACATCTGTTAATCTAGGATGTATAGTATCTGGACTGGCCATATTGTACATGTTCAAAAATTTATATACTTTATCATTTGCTATTTTATAAAGTCTTTCACACTGACTAAATAGCTAAATTTCTTGTCTCTGTTATTCTGGAGGAAGACAGATTTTTAAAAGTTCAATATTTCAGCCATTTCTGAGTCCTCACTCAGGTCCTGATCCTACAAAGAGCTTCATGCAGGCGGACTGTGGAGCCTGATTGATTTCAGTGTGGTAGTGTCCAGGAACAAGGGTCCAGGATCAGGACCTTATTTTGCATAAAAGGTATCCATGAAAGGGTAAAGAGTTTTCCTATGCCATGTTGTGAGAATATTTCTCTTCCTTATCCAGTCTCCAGACTTGAGGCAAGCACTACAGCTATATACCATGAACTAAAGTTCTATTTTACGATGGGATAGTAGGAACTTAATATAACTGGGACTGCAGCTGATTAATCATAACTGTCTTACAGATACCATGTGCTCTCTGCATCTCTTTGATGCATCCTTCTGTCGTCTCTTGTCTTGTTTAGACTGTAAGATTTGGGGGGCAGGAACTGTCTTTTCATTATATTTGCCTCGTACAATGGACCTCTGATCCCAGAGTGGGGTGTCTAGATGCTGCTGTCATGGAAATAATAATGTAGAAGGACTGAGCTTCAGAAGGCGCTCAGAACAGTTGGTCTGAAAATGGAAAAGAAATGGCATTTGTTTTGTTTCTGATTTATATCAAAATGTTGTTTTCATTGCCATTTTCTGGGCAGCTCTATTCTTTATTCTAGAATGGAGTCAGACTGCAGAATATCATCTCACTCAGATATTGCTATAGCCTGAGGCAAGTGCAGACCTTCTCAGAATTCTCAGGACTGGTCTACACTAAAAAGTTAGGTTGACCCAGCTACATCACTCACAGGTGTGAAAAAAAGCTGACCCAACCCCTGGAGTAGACAGCGCTTGGTTAATGGAAAAATTCTTCCATCGAACTAGCTACCAGCTCTCAGGGAGGTGGATTACCTCTGCCGACAGAAGAACCTCTCCCATCAACGTAGGTAGTGTCTACATTGAAGCACTACTGTAGTTGTCCCACTGTACTGTTTCACATGTAGCCAAGCTCGGTTTTTCCTAGAAACCACCAGGATTCTGCTGTAAATCTGTATGGCCAAAGATGTGATCCTACATTGGATGAACATGTCATTCCCATCAAAGGAAATGACTGGCTCCACAGATCATCTGCACTTCTAAGCTATGTAAATGTAAGCAGTGTCAGGATGGGCTCCACCCTGACATCTGGTGGTGAGGTGTGGCAAGTTGTGGAAAAGAACTTCAGGGGCCAATCTCATTTGCCTAGGCACACCCACCCCTCCTAGAATGAGGCCATAGCTGCCCAAATGGTCACTTTGGCTGCTGTGGGATCCCCAGTGTCTCTGTTATTGGGGCAGGAAGAATAAATTGTTATTACCCTGATTATGGGAATCAAGGACAGGGAACTGTACTTGGCCTTATGTTATTCTGGAGGGACTCACCATCAACTTAGTAGCACTCGCTAGGCAAGGGTCATGGGTTCCAAAACTCTGTGAATTGAGAGAGGCTGGGGACAAGTATTAATACTTGGTGGTATGGGCCCCTTGGTGAGGGCCTTACATGCTAATTGCACTTCCCCCTCTCTCCACTGTGGAATATCAGAGCTAATTTTGATTCTATTAGGAGTCTAGTTACAGGCTGCTGAGCTCACTTTGGGCTAATGGTGCACCAGCACTGAGGCTCCCCTACTACAAGCTGAATTCACCTAAGAGCTGAAATCGCTGAGTGTTGTGTTAAGTAGTGGGGGAGGCTGAAGATATATTGTGGGACGCGGAGCAGTTTGTGGGATGGCAGGAGCTGCTTGTGGGCCGCGGAGCCGAGCGAAGCAGTTCGTGGGGCAGCTGGCGGAGCGGAGCGAAGGCCTATGGAGCTGTGGGGTGGTCAGCTTCAGATCATGTAAGGTGCCCCTTACCTCTCTCTCTCCCCTCCCCCCACATCTCCACCGAGGTTGGGAGGTAAAGCTCTGCAGATGAACTTTTGAACTCTGGGGCTGCCCTGGCCAGGGACAGAGACTTTTGGGTTGTTGGACTTTTGGGATTTTGGGTGATTTGGGGTTGCTGGACTCAAGAGCCAAAGGGAAAGGACACGCCCCAATTTGCTTGGGGTGGGTTTTTTGCTCATGGGTTGTGTTATGAATCCTGTTGGTGGTGTTTCCCCAACATAATGCCACATTATTTCCCTCTGTTATTAAAAGGCTTTTTGCTACACTCAGACTATGTGCTTGTGAGAGGGGAAGTATTGCCTCTTGGAGGCGCCCAGCGGGGGTGGTACATATTTGTCCCAGGTCACTGGGTGGGGGCTCGAGCCAGTTTGCATTGTGTTATTGGAATGGATCCCCTAGATATTGAACCCGGCCCTTGTTGCTGCCAACTCTGACAGGCAGAAGGGTTACATAAAGCATCATGTATTACCACTAATACACAATTCTGGGGTTGTGCATCTCTTTGGATGCCTTTAAAAGGTTTCTACTCATAAGTAGCAAAAATATCCTCAATTAATCGAAATACCCTCCACTTTTTTCTTCCTCAGGAACAAAACAGCCCCTGCAGATGAGGCCCAAATAAAAAATATTACCAGGATTTTTCAAAACAGAAAAGAGGTATGTGATATTGCACAGTATCTGTTTATTCTACCTCCCATCTTATGTGTTTGTTTCTTATAGCTGTCCACCATTTCAGACCAAGCCAAAGATTTGATTAGCATTCTCAGAATCCTGTTCCACTGTGTGTGGGTACTACTACCACAGGACAGAACCAATAAACAGAAAGCATTGTGGACCTCACAGTCCATGGATACACCCTGGATTGAGCAAAAGCAAACAGGGATGACATAGATCAGTAAGGTTAGCCAAACAGCTCAGGAGTCACAATTAACACAGATGCTGTTTCTAATAAAGTCCTTTCATCCAGTTGATTAAGGTGCTATATAAAACTCCCTTTGGGGTATGGCAGAATTCCTTTTACATTCCTGGCAACATCTCTGCACTCAAGTGGTGGATTAAATATTCAGGATTATGTAACAACTGTTCCTTGCTCTCCTTTTTGTGAGCTTGTTTTGTTGTGGTATTATGCTCCTCTTGTGCTTCATTTAATGGTGCACAGAGAGAACACACTGAGGCAGATCCTCACTGTATACCGGAGTCATTCCACTGAAGTCAGTGGAGCAGCATTGATGTACACCAGCTGAGGGTCTGAGCTTGTGCAATGTACTGATGTACCAAAAGGAAATATGAAGCTGACAGATAAGTTAATCCTCCAGTGTAGGTATCCTTCTGTCTCCATATTACATGTCTGAGGAAAAGGCTTAAATCAAATGGTGTCACAGATATCTTTGTGAAAACTGTAAGTCAGGCCATTAGTTTTTAATCAAAAAATAATATAAATTGCAGATAAAAAAATCCTATTAGGTCATCTTTTCCTTCTCCTTCTACCACAGCTCTTTTCCCGACAATATATATAAAATATTACAGTATAATATGCATTATACAATAAAATATGTATTGTGTAAAACAATATGCATTATACATTTTTAATAACCAATTGATTAATTTTCATTAAAATCCCATAACTGTATGGTAACTTTCCATTGCATATCACATTTCATATAAAGGCATAGTCATAGGTGTATTCTTTTTTTTTTTTTCTTCTTCTTCTTCTCTAGGACCTGACTGAAATACAGTTATGACTAAATTCAAGGTGACCTGTAAACAGAGCTGGCCTTACCATAAGGCGAATGGAGACAGCCGCCTCAGGTCCCAGATTGTGGTGGGGGGTGCCACTAGGACCCACAGTGTAGAAAATTGTGTCTGGTGCTGGCGCATATGTATTCTCTCTGCTCTAGATGCACAGAGATGGTGGAGTGCTGTGCTGGAGGAAGGAGGGCACAAGAGATATAACAGGCAGGCAGGAGAAAAGCTGAGAGGGAATAACAGAAAGCAGCAGGAGCTGCAGGGAGAGAGAGGAGGAGGAGCCTTTTATGTACCTCTCTAGCACCCCCAGGAACCTGGACTGATTAACACCAGCTTCTCAGAGAGCTTCCTGTTTCCTGCTGCTTCCCTGAACCCACTTGAGAAGAACAGGCAGTCAACTGAAGTAGTAGGAGCCAGCTAGGCCCTTAAGATGCTGATATCTTCCCTCACTCAGGCCCTGCTACCAGCCTGCTTATTTGTCCCCTTCAAATGAGTGTTGAGAGCCACTATAGCTGGCACACAACAGCAGTCATAAGTGAAAGAAGAAAACACCCCTCTGGGGCAGCATTCTGTTAAGGAAAAGTTAGCATATGTGACTTCATTTTGGTTTGGGGCCCACCATTGTCTAAAAGCAAACACATCACGCACCAGGAGGAGTGTTCCTTAGATACTGCATTCCTGTGAAAACCCGCCCCCCCTTGTTTCCAGCCTGTCTCAACTCCCAGTTTCTGTTCTTTGTCTGTTCCTAACTCCCTGCCTCCTGGCCTTGATGCGAGCCTCCCATCCTGATAAGAAAGGCTACTGGTGCATTGCTTTAGGACCATGTTGTGTAGTTGAAGTAGTGATTTAGCACGGGGGATGCACTTAGCAGGGATAGGTGGTAGATAAGGGAAGGGTTTGTCTATTGGCTAAGGTTTCCGATGCACGAGGCCAACATGCTTTGCTAAAAGGTATATAATCTCTGTATAACCTGCATTCGGGGTCCCCTCCTGATTAGCAGGGGGGCACCATGCTCGAGAGTAATAAACTTAGTATCTTTGGGAACTCTGCAGTTGTGGACTTTGTTCATGTGCCTCAGCCTAGACTCGAACTGTGCGTGACCTATCGGGTATAATTCGCAGCAGTTCTTGTGCGTGACCTATCAGGTGTAATTCGCAGCAGTTTGTGTGAGTGACCTGTGAGGTATAATTCACAGCAGTTTGTGTGCGTGACCAGTGAGGTATAATTCGTAACAATTCAGAAAAAGAAAGAAAGCAAAGGAAGCTTTTCTATCTAAGCAGGAAGGAGTTCTCCTGAGATACATAGACACGAATGTTCCCAGTGAGCCTTCTAGCCGCAGTGAGGATGTGAGTGGTGAGGAGATACCTGATCTTCCAGTTAGTCAGAGTGCAGGTGACCTGGCAGCTACTGCAGCATCCATATCTGCATCTCAAATGGATGTAACCATGCACATTCCTGAAGAAAAGTGTAGATAAGAGAGGAATGTGGTAGAGGTGCAAGAAACAGCTGCTGCTAAGTTTAGTTCCTTAAGTCTAGATGATCCAGGACTGTGGGACAACTTGAGCAGTAGCCTGAGGGACTTCCTTGTACTGCATGGGCCACAGCAAGTGAAAAACTTCATGTTCCCCAAAGACAGTGAAAATAGAAGTTTCCATCCAACACATTGCTGGTGTGACATCCCCAATGGTGACAAAGTGGAGAGTCCATGGCTTATGTACTCAAAAACCCAGAATGCTGCATACTGTTTTTGTTGCAAACTCTTCCAGTCTAATGTTCCAGCCACATTGGGTTCTACAGGAACAAAGAACTGGAAAAATCTGGCTAGAAATCTGGCATGCCATGAGAAGGCAGCAAATCACCACAGAGCATTCCATAGATGGAAAGAGCTTGAGATGAGACTAAGGTTAAAGGCCACCATAGATGATCAGCATCAAGAGAAGATTGCATCAGAGTCTCTTTATTGGCAAAATGTTCTGAAAAGGCTCATTGCCATTCTGAGAATGCTTGCTACCCAAAACCTAGCACTGCGTGGCACTTCAGATCAGCTGTATGTGCCAAACAATGGAAGCTTTCTTAAAATTGTGGAGCTGATGGCTGAGTTTGATGCTGTTCTCCAGGAGCATCTAAGAAGAGTCACCACCCAAGAAATGTACACACACCACTACCTTGGAAAAACAATTCGAAATGAGACCATTACAGTTACTGGCAACAAAAGTCAAAACAGAAGATTGTGGCAGATCTGAAGTCAGCAAGATATTACTCTGTTATTCTGGACTGCACACCTGACATCAGCCATATGGAACAAATGACTTTAACGGTGCGTTTTGTAACAACAACAGAACCTAGTGAAAATGTCCCTGCAATGGTGACTGTCAGAGAGCATTTTCTAGAATATATTGACATTGATGATACTACAGGAGATGGTATGACAAATGTGCTTCTTAAAAAGCTGGAAGATAACGGGAATTGCGATAGCTGACATGAGAGGTCAGGGCTACGATAATGGTGCCAACATGAGAGGAAAGAAGAGAGGCGTGCAGACACGGATCCGTGAGTTAAACCCTCAAGCTTTTTTTGTCCCATGCAGTTCTCATTCATTGAACTTGGTGGTCAGTGATGCAGCATCAGCTTCTAGTGAGGCTGCTGAATTTTTTAATGTAATTCAAAGCTTCTTTGTATTTTTCTCTGCATCAACTCATTGATGGCAAATTTTGAAGCAACGTCTGGGAACATCCTCTCTGACACTGAAACCACTGAGTGCCAAACGATGGGAAAGTTGAGTGGTGGCGATAAAGCCTATCAAACACCAAATTGAGATGATAGATAATGCCATAGTTGCCATTATGGAGGATAATGCTATGACAGGAACTGTTTGTGGGAGAACAGTGGCAGAGGGAAATGGAATCACCAGAATAATACATAGTTTCAAATTTCTGTGTAGCTTACTGTTGTGGCATGACATACTGTTTGGAATAAATGTTGTAAACAAGAGACTCCAAGGTGTTGACCTTGATATATCTGGAGCAATGGAACAACTGGACAAAGCAAAGTCTTCCCTACAGTCTTACTGGTCAGATGAGGGATTTCAAAACATTCTGAAGAGTGCACAGAAGTTGGCAGAGGAACTTCACACTGAAGCTATTTTCCCACACATTCAAGAATACAAGAAACACTGAATAAGAAGACATTTTGATTACGAGGCATGGGATAATCCCATAAGAGACCCCAAACAACAATTTGAAGTTGAATTCTTTAACCAGGTGTTAGATTGTGCAATACAGTCAGTTGAAGAATGTTTCATGCAGCTCAAGGAACACAGCAGTATATTTGGGATGTTGTAGGATATTCCAAAATTCCTCACTATACCTGAAGAAGACCTACACGAGTGATTTAGGTGATGAACTGAAAGCCCTTTCAAGATACATTTCAGCAGGGTCAACTCCAAAGGCTGCTCTGGAATATATGTGCACAAATAAGATGACCACCCTCTTTTCAAATGCTTTTGTTGCTCTGCGCATACTTCTAACACTTCCTGTAACAGTTGCCAGTGGAGAACGCAGCTTCTCCAAGCTGACGTTAATAAAAACACATCTACGCTCCACAATGACACAGGAGAGGCTGGTCAGTCTTGCAACCATCTCAGTAGAGCATGGGCTGGCCCAAACTGTGGACCTTCAGCAGGAAGCAGTTCAAATCTTTGCAACCAAGAAGGCATGGAAAGCACCACTTTGATTATTCAAACAGCTAAAAATGTCAGTGTTTACTATGCAGACAAGAAAAGTTACATTTGCTCTTCAGGCATTTGAAAGTTAAGTGTTACTTAAAAATTTTGAACGAGGCATTTTAAGTTGTTAGGTCTCCTTTATTGGGGTAAGTAGCAGCGCAGTACCATGAGAGGAGTAGACCAGGAAGAAGGCAGAATTGAGACCTTTCAAAGTTTTGGCCCAAGTGAGGGGGCATGGGGGCGTCATTTGAGCTCCCCGCCTCAGGTGCCAAAATATTGTGGGCCGGCTCTGCTTACACAGGATTATTTTTTAAATTGGGCTTTTATCCCTTTTAACTTCTGATGTATAAGAAAGGCCAGAAAGAGTTTGAAGATTTTTTTCTGCTTATTTCTTACCTTAGAAATATCAGAAATGTTAGATTTGGTCTTCCTTGGTTTTGTTGGAAGACCCTCAAGGCCTTAGGGAATAAAGATGGTTTTAGTGAACTCTAACACCTTATTGGAAAGGGTGCAAGGTTTGGCTCTTTTACAGCGGCTACTTTTGTCCAAAATGTTAAGTAATCATTGAAGTTCAATATAAGTTAACTAAAAACAAAAAGCTAAATTCTCTGCTGGTGTCCGTGGGTGAAAAGTGTAAATTCATGGAGTAGAACCCATTTATACCATCAGAAAATATGGCCCAAAGAATTCTAATGAGGCATCCTTTCCCGTCTCAGTCCCTCAGCTGTCACTCTCTTGGTTGTTGTGATGTCACCGTTTCACTACATCTCCAGTCATACAGGTGAGGGGTTGGAGAGAAGAGTAGTATAGGAAGCTTCTTCCTTTCCCACCCACAGTGGAGCTGTTACCTATACCTGACAATGGGGCGGGTGGGGAGGATATCACTCCAGATTGAAGGCCTGGCCAGGTTTTGATGGCCACTCCCTGCACACCTGCTAGCAGCAGGCAGAAGGCACTAATAGGAGCTAAGCCTGCTCTTTTCAAATGCAGCTGAAAGGCATGTAATGCGGGGTATATTCCCCCTGCCTGCCCTATATAGTCAGAATGCCACAGAACACAGATGTTTGGTCAGAGCAGTTCCACACGCCTTTCGCAGCCCCTCCCACTGTCCCCTTCACACACCTAGCTTAGTGCCCCAAAGAGGAGTGAGGAAACCAACTGAGCCTTTTAGTCCTGAGAGCTGTAAAACATGCCACATCGAAAGTCATACCTTACAAGCAAAGTCAGACACTATGCTTTAGAAAAGAGGGCAGCAGAAGGGTTTTTGTGGAAGGGGATGGTAAAAAGAGATAGGGACTATGATTTTTCCTCAATTAACCTATAACCTCTCAGGTCCGTATATTGTGTGCAGCACATTCTGTATGTGGTAAAAAAAGAACTTGGGGATGAAAGGTTAAATATATACAGTTGTAAAGTGTTGCTTGCTAGCATGCCCCTAAAGGAGAGTGGTATCTATGGCATATATATCCTAAGAGAAATTTGTCAGGCTCATTGTATATTTATTTCTAATTCTTCAAAGCCTGTCTCTATTCAGTGTAGACTCTCATTCAACTAATTCACTGTTACGCACAGCTAATGGTGCTGAAAAATATTACCATATCAAACAAATGGTGATTATCACATGAGAAATATTTGCAGTTGTGTGTGTCAGATATTCCAGTCACATCTTATGTAACACAGACTGAATTTAGGGAGAGTAAAGGACTGGTTTAAAATGTGATGGGTGTGCAATGGTTATATATCACATTTTTTCTTATCTTTTCACAAATTTTTGTTTTCATGGAAGATTTCTATTTTCTTGCCAACTTTTAAAAATGTATATGCACAGCATACAAATAATTGCATTTCCTTTGCTATTGCTTCAGATGATGTAAGTAGCACTAGAATTTGTTCTTTCATAATCCAGTTCCTCCTTCAATTTGATCCTACAGTGAAGTAAGAATCCAGCATTTGTGTCTTGATAATTTTGCCATGGAAATGATGTAAGTGTGATTCCACTCTGAAAAGTGACTCTCTGAAAGTGGCATGGGAGGGTTCTGTGTTTATAGTCTCACAGATCAAGGGCCCAATCCAATTTCCAATGAAATCATTGGAAACTGGATCAGGCCCATAATTTGCTTGGTTTATATATAAAAGAAGGCAGGTGAAATCCTGGTTCCATTAGCATAAATGGCAAATCTCCCACTGACTTTAGTAGTACCAAGATTTCACCCTGTGTGTATTTCCAAACTGCCTCCTACGCAACTTTACTTGAAAATCAAGCTGGGTTCTTTCTGGCTTAGTCATCATCAACAGCTCAAGAGTCTATAAGCCAAATTGTGCTCACTTACACCTGTGGAAAGCCATCATCTTCAATGGGGTTGCACAGCTGGTTCTGCAAATGGAATTTTGTTAACAATTATTTGGATGATGTACAAACCAGAATAGACTCCAGCTCACTCTCACAGAGCTGTGCTGGCATTTCAGAATTAACAGGAGGAAAAAGTGGTAAAAACTTATATTTGTCACTAATCTCAGCCAGCATGACTTTGAATGAACACAGGGAGCAGACAGTCACTTTTCAGAGCAGAACTGCACGTTAATGTTTCATTGGCAGAATACCCAAGGGGAAGAGTTGTGCTTGCTTAAAAACAAGTGTCAAACATGGCAGGAAAATGAGTGGGAAACTACAGCTAAAGTGTGATATGTTTGAAGGCTTCCCACAATACGACTTAAAATTAGGCTGCTAATAGTATATATTGAAGTTTGAAGGAACCTTACGCAATCAAAGAGAGAAATCAGAGTAATTTGCTCATTCTGGGAGGCCCACTCTGCTTTCTCATGATCCGCGTCCTTTGTTGTCTAGTATTCATCCAAACAAGAAAATATGATTTGGGGTTTAATCAGCTGTCTTGCTTCACTCACCTGAAAAGAGACCCAGTACGGCACTGAGGGCAGCGTAAATCTCTAAACTGGTAACTGGTGAGCAGGTGCTGCATTCCCTCATGCTTCCCAGGAGGCTGAGCGGCCAACCCTGGAAGTGAGAGAGCCTATTGTTCCCTAAAATTCAATGTCTCCCATGACATTATGATGAGCCACCTGTACTACCAGTGAGTTTCCCTGGCCACATGTTTTATAGTGAGTTATCACTATCTTTTAATTTTTTTGACTAGGAGGGAAATAAGTCAGACCTTAAATATGGACAGTGAGTGCTTTTCCCCTTCTTAGTGGTGGTGGGTGAAGATTTCAGCTGGAAAATACTGTCCCTAACAACCTGATGTGACTTATTTTATTATTCTGATTAAATTTAGAAGCCTCATTATTTTCCCTGGATGCTGAGAGCCCAAGTCTCCGCTGGCTGTCATCTCAGTCAGTCTGTTATACCCATGCAGAGTTAGTGCAAAAATTTGCCATAGCAGAATGGCAGTTTTTCACACCCACTTTCCACAGCTGTAATGCCCCAGTCCTGCAAATGTATTCCCTTATTTTTGAAAGCTTCTCCATTCAGTTTAATGAAATGTCACCCATCTGCCAGTCTTCCTTTGGTCAGACTACAGTGTATTTCATCCACGCCTTGCTATTGTTCTGACATTCACCAAGACCAACTTGTCCCTTTGCCATGGCACTTTGTAACATTCGGCACAGCCACTTCAAATGCAAACAGCTGTGGTGGCCGCCACTGTTCAGTAGGAACAGCAAGTAAAAGGTCAGCCCTAATAATAAGCAAATAGAATGGATGGTTGTGTCAATAAAAACAATCAGCCATCCCAAGACAGGCTCTAGACAACAGGGATCAGGCCAAGGCTCCTTGCAGCTTCCAGACAGTCCATAATTTTCATGCTTTTTTCATCCCCGTCTACCAGGGATCACTGCAGCTTGGCAAAGCACAACCCTCTGAACCCGTTTCCTGTATCAGACACAACAGCACTGCTTGCAACCGAAATTCTCTAGTTCAGGTCAGCAAAGTGTTATTAGCATCCCCTCTCATTCAGCATCTCTGCACCATGATTGTTCCTGACTCCCTGTTGCTTCCAGACCTGAGGAGCCAGGAAGCAGGAGCCAGATATAATAGAGAGATCCCACTGGGCCACAGTGCCTTGCCGTTTCAGCTCAGGGTAGAAGGTTTAGCTGGCTTTTCATGTAAATCAATGGCCTTTCAGCCTTTCACATTGTAGATGCTGCTGTGAGACATCTACTTCATTCCCCACTACCGTGATCTTGACATGACTTACTGCCTCTAGGAGGAGCAGGAAGAAGATGACATATAAATCTTAGCTGTGGAAAAAATTAAAAGGTACTCTCAGAAGTTGTAAGTTTTTCCCCAAAAGCTTGACCAAGGAAGTAACATCTTAAGTCATAGACCCAGAGCCAGTCCTGCTTTTGGTGCCTCACAGAGGTCACGTGCTGTGTGCAGATTCTGAAGGAGAGCCAGAAGACAGGAATGCAAGCATGAACAGGACAGGACAGTGAAGACCAAGAGCAGCACAGCACAACTTGAGCCACAGGGAGGTCTGGAGTCGCTGGTGCTGTTGCTGCACCCAGACTTACAGAAGTGAGGAGAAAACAGAAAAGACATCCCCGGACTGGTAACCACTGGCAGAGAAGAGGCTCAGAGTGGGCCGTGAGGAGCAGCACAAGCCATCACCTGGCGCCTGAGGAAAGAAAGGCACAGCAGTGAGGAACATCACATGGAGGAAGCTAAAGGAGACCTGGGCAGCAATAGCACCAGCAACCTGGAAGAAGAAGAAAAAGCAGCGAAAACTGTGGCTTGTGTGAATGTAACTGTGTAGTGAAGGAGACTGAGGGGTACGCATGGTAGAGAGGGTGATGTGAGGTGATGGAAGACTCTGGTGTGTACAGTGAAGGGTGGGGAGTTTTGTGTATGTTTGTTGGGCATTTTAATTAGCGTATCTGCCCTTTAACAATGAAGTGCTGCCCCCAGAGGCGTTTCTCACACCTCTTCCGAAAATTGGGAGGACTGACTCTGCAGAGACCTACAAAGTGCATTGGCCAAGACTTCTATTTCTCTGAGGTATGAACAAAAGTATTCTAACAGATGATACAATCTACTAATCCTGGAGGAGAAAAAATTGGCAATAGATCCAGTGAGGTAATAGATGTTTAGTTGATGAGGAAGCTGAGGGTATGTGGAACTCATTGCCACCAGATATCACTGAAGCCAAGTACTTAGTAGGATTGGGAGTAAAGACGAGCTATGAATATGTATGGATAAGAACATCCACAATTACATTAAATAATATTTTTAAATTGTTTTGAAAGAATAAAACCCCTCTTGCTTCTGGGCATAAGCCAACCTCTGACAGGTTTTAACCAGAAATTTACCATATGGAAGATTATTCCATAACTGTTCATTATGGGGTTACCTGATCCTTCCTTTAAAGCATCTGGTCCTGGCCACTGTCAGAGACAGGATACTGGACTAAATGGACCACTGGTTCAACCCAGAAAGGCAATTCCTATGTTCCTCACCCTCCCATCATCTCATTTCATTCCCCTAAGACATCAGAGCATGGACAGATCCTGCTGATGCACATGCTCTTGTGAAGAAAAGGACTGTTCACCACCAGGCCATGCTCTGGAATGACAAGTATGCAAGAATTAGTATCCTCAAATTCTCTATAAATGTTGGGGTTAATCTCCAGGGTTTACAAGGCCCTTTAAATGTGTTTTAATAAGAGAATGTGCTTTATAAAAGACCCATCTAACACTTCACTTATCAGCAACATTTAAGGGAAGGTAAACCCAGCTGTGATAATAATACAGATTTTGAGTGAGGGCCCTAACCAGAATGCCAAAGTCAAAGTAATAATTCTTTTAATTTCAGAATAACCGTTTCCCAAATGGCTGAAGAACATTCCATTCAATCAGGACAGCTTGAGGGCAACAGCTGGCAGAGTTTTAGTATTCTCTCTCAAACTTGGTAATATAAAGAAACAGGTAAAGCAACCTTGCACTCATTCTGAAATATGCCCGGTTACAGCTACCGTCTGCTACCTCAAATAGGACCTTATTCCATTAGCAGTCTCATTAAAATGATGGCACTACTCACCGATTATGGCACTACTCAACATGAGTAAGGATGGGTCCCTAAACAGTAAGATTATGTGAAACCAGAATAGTCTAATGTCCATACATGAGGGATTCAAGTTTGTGTGCCTTCTTTAGTCCTTCATTCCCTAGGTAAATAGGGGTTGGAGCATTTCCTTCCACTCTCTGGCAATCGCCTTTTGGGAGACAGCATGAGCAGTGTTAACAGACTATGGAAGGAGCAGCACCCAGCCCTCCTCATAGGCTGATCCTAACCCCACTGACACTGGTGTAAATTAGGAGTAAGACCATGGAAGTTAATAGAGTTACACCAGTTTTACAATGGTATTAGTGAGATCAGAATCAGGCCATTAGTCTTATGGGTAGCCCCTGGAAGACTGCACACACAACCAGTTCCACCTAGAAAATGGAACAACAAGAGTTAATACACCAAGTGTGCTGCATAAGCCAGGGCTTGGAGCCTGCTAAGTTCCTCTTGGCCTTCTGTCAATCTGATTTTCAATGTCCTCTTGTTATGCAAACCCTTGAGTGAGCTGAGCATGCCTCCGGGGAAATGGGAACTAGAAGCACATTATGAGCCTGGTCCTGGTTTTGGTTATGGAAAGGGGGTTTCAGCACTGATTTCAAAGGACTAAAGATTAGGCCCAGTATGAATACACTTCTGCAAGGCCACTGAATCAGGATCTTGGCAATCAGCGGAGTATTGATGGCACATTATAGATAAGAAAAATACTGATGAATTCCACTCTATAATTGGACAAACAAGTATATGTGTAGTATACAAATGGTAAAAAGAAAAGGAGTACTTGTGGCATCTTAGAGACTAACCAATTTATTTGAGCATGAGCTTTCATGAGCTACAGCTCACTTCATTGGATGCATACCGTGGAAACTGCAGCAGACTTTATATACACACAGAGAATATGAAACAATACCTCCTCCCACCCCACTGTCCTGCTGGTAATAGCTTATCTAAAGTGATCATCAAGTTGGGCCATTTCCAGCACAAACCCAGGTTTTCTCACCCTCCACCCCCCGACACAAATTCACTCTCCTGCTGGTGATAGCCCAAATGGTGTGGATGAAAGCTGTGATCTGATTAGTTGAAAAAGATTCCAACACAGAAGCTATATCATGCCACCATTCTCAATTGGAACTCACATCTCCAATGGAGATGTCTGTTTAAAAATGAGTGGCACAGTGTGGTCTTGTAATTATCTCCTAATAAACACATCAGTTGGGGCTTTTGGTAGACAGAATGAGCACCTTTAACAGACTGTGGACAGAGCACCCTCTTCACCCATTAGATCACTATGTAGTTTTCAGTTCATAGATATTTAGGTCAGAAGGGACCATTAGGATCATCTAGTCTGACCTCTTGCACAATGCAGGCCATAGAATTTCACCCACCACTCCAAGAGAATCCTCCAGCAAGTGACCCGTGCCCCATGCTACAGAGGAAGGCGAAAAATCTCCAGGGCCTCTTCCAATCTGCCCTGGAGGAAAATTCCTTCCCGACCCCAAACATGGCGATCCGCTAAACCCTGAGCATATGGGCAAGATTCACCAGCCAGATACTACAGAAAATTCTTTCCTTGGTAACTCAGATCCTACCCCATCTAATATCTCATCACAGGCCATTGGGCCTATTTACCACGAATATTTAATTACCAAAACCATGTTATCCCATCATACCATCTCCTCCATAAACTTATTGAGTTTAATCTTAAAGCCAGATAGATCTTTTGCCCCTACTGCTTCCCTTGGAAGGCTATTCCAAAACTTCACTCCTCTGATGGTTAGAAACCTTTGTCTAATTTCAAGTCTATACTTCCTGGTGGCCAGTTTATATCCATTTGTTCAGGTGGACTTTGATAGAGCTCAGTGACAAACCCAGAGTTAACTTATTTCTTCTGCACTTTTTTGTCTATGACCATCCAACATCGTGACAGATGAAAAGAAACATGACTAAGTCAGTCAGTCAATGGTGCTTGACAGTAGTGTGGGGAAAGAACCCGATGTGTGAGTGGCAAACCTTCTCACAGTGGCTACAGGTCCACTCACTGTATGGAGGTTGGAGCACACTCTGCTTCCTACCTTACCTTCGGGCCTCAGCCTGGACTCTCTGATGGCTCTCCGTGGTGACTGCACCAGCCTTAACCCGGCTTCTCCAGACTGAGCAGTTGTGGGCAGGATTCTCCCAGTTGTCAGTGGGAATGCTGAATTTCTTGAGACCTTGCTTGATCTTGTTGCTGTATCGGAGCTTTGGCCTTCCTCTGCATCACAGGCAGTCCTTGAATTGGCCACAGAGCACAGCCTTCAGCAGACAATCTTCAGGCAAATGCTCCACGTGTCCCAGCCAATGAATCCTGTGAGCATCCAGCATAGTCTGCATAGACTGTAGGCCTGTTCTCTCAATGATCTCATTGTTAGTGTACAGTGCATAGGGCTGAAGAACATTTCAATCAATCAGGACAGTTTGAGGGGAATAGCTGCCAGAGGTTTAGTATCTCTCTCAAACTTGGTAATATAAAGAAACTAATAAAGCAGTCTGACACAGATGCTGAGTAAAATAATGGAGCAGCTGATATGGAGGGTAATTTAATTCACTTTTTTGTATAGAAATAAATATCAACAAGGATATAAGCATTGCTCCACCATCTTGGCGTAAGAATCTGAACTTCACTGGAAATATTTCTATTAAATGCTCATGAAAACCAGCCAGGCTAGCACAATAAATCAAATGCATGAATTAGACATTCAAAGAAGTAGGAATGACTTTATGTTTGGCTATTTTATCATACATTTTCAAAGCACTCTATTTCTGTATGGCTGTGTTAAGACTCATGACCTTAATGCCTTTTGAGGGAGAAGGTGTTGTATCTTAGTTTTACTTGCAAATGTCTATGTTTATCATTTGGTATAGTTTATATTATGGACTGATTTTTATAAGTGGTAAAACAATGATCACTGTATTGTAGTAATTTGCTAATGAATTGATTTATAATATGGAAAGCAAAGAGATGTTTTGTCTTATTGGCAGCATTACCACTTACTATTTAAAATGTCAAATGTAATAATCCACAGATTGTGGAACACTGGCCACCTTCTATGGAGAGAGGGTTCTGTATACAACATGACCTCCATCTCAGTAGGGGAAACCAATCTTCTAGGGACAGGCTGACTAGATTAGTTAGGAAGGTGTTAAATTTTAAAAAAAAGAGGAGTGAGGTGGAGTAAAAGGGTGGGACAAATGAGCATTCACTTAGCAATAAATCAAGATGTCAAGAACAAAATTAATCAAGGGACACAAAGAGAAGAAATTCTTTAATTGCCTATGCACCAATGGTAGGAGCCTGGGTAACAAATAAGAGGAATTGGAATTGCCCATTTACAAAAATAAATTTGACCTAGTTGGAATTACTGAAAAATGGTGGGAAGATTTCCATGTTTGGAATGTTAAATCACTGGTTACACCCTCTTTAGAAATAATCAAGTGAGCAAAAAAGTGGGAGAGTGCCAGTGTGCCTCAAAAATGGCATTCCGTCTTTCCAAGTCATTGGCAACTTGGAAGCAAATGGTTTTGAATGGTTATGGACCAATGTTCTTAACAGATACAGCATAGGATGGGGCATTAGTGGGTGTCTGCTACAGACCACCAGATAACATCAGAGAACAGAATGACCAATTTCTTATGCACCTGTTTTAATGTCTAGGAAAACTGGGGAAGTGCCAAAGGACTAGAAGAAAGCTAATGTTGTGCCAAAATTTTAAAAGGGTAGATAGAACAACCCAAATAATTATAGGTCTGTCAGGCTGACACAGACCCTGGTTAAAAGAATGGAACTGCTGATACAGAGGTTAATATAATTCATGACAATCAACATGAGCTTATGGAAAATAGATCTTGTCAAACTAACTTGATATCCTCTTCTGGGAACTACAGGCCAGTCAGCCTCACCTCAGTCCCTGGAAAAATCATGGAGCAGGTCCTCAAAGAATCAATCTTGAAGTACTTGCATGAGAGGAAAGTGATCAGGAACAGCCAGCATGGATTCACCAAGGGAAGGTCATGCCTGACTAATCTAGTCGCCTTTTATGATGAGATTACTGGTTCTGTGGATGAAGGGAAAGCAGTGGATGTATTGTTTCTTGACTTTAGCAAAGCTTTTGACACAGTCTCCCACAGTATTCTTGTCAGCAAGTTAAGGAAGTATGGGCTGGATGAATGCACTATAAGGTGGGTAGAAAGCTGGCTAGATTGTCGGGCTCAACGGGTAGTGATCAATGGCTCCATGTCTAGTTGGCAGCCGGTCTCAAGTGGAGTGCCCCAAGGGTCGGTCCTGGGGCCGGTTTTGTTCAATATCTTCATAAATGATCTGGAGGATGGTGTGGATTGCACTCTCAGCAAATTTGCGGATGATACTAAACTGGGAGGAGTGGTAGATACGCTGGAGGGGAGGGATAGGATACAGAAGGACCTAGACAAATTGGAGGATTGGGCCAAAAGAAATCTGATGAGGTTCAATAAGGATAAGAGCAGGGTCCTGCACTTAGGATGGAAGAATCCAATGCACCGCTACAGACTAGGGACCGAATGGCTAGGCAGCAGTTCTGCGGAAAAGGACCTAGGGGTGACAGTGGACGAGAAGCTGGATATGAGTCAGCAGTGTGCCCTTGTTGCCAAGAAGGCCAATGGCATTTTGGGATGTATAAGTAGGGGCATAGCGAGCAAATCGAGGGACGTGATCGTTCCCCTCTATTCGACATTGGTGAGGCCTCATCTGGAGTACTGTGTCCAGTTTTGGGCCCCACACTACAAGAAGGATGTGGATAAATTGGAGAGAGTCCAGCGAAGGGCAACAAAGATAATTAGAGGTCTAGAACACATGACTTATGAGGAGAGGCTGAGGGAGCTGGGATTGTTTAGTCTGCAGAAGAGAAGAATGAGGGGGGATTTGATAGCTGCTTTCAACTACCTGAAAGGGGGTTCCAAAGAGGATGGCTCTAGACTGTTCTCAATGGTAGCAGATGACAGAACGAGGAGTAATGGTCTCAAGTTGCAGTGGGGGAGGTTTAGATTGGATATTAGGAAAAACTTTTTCACTAAGAGGGTGGTGAAACACTGGAATGCGTTACCTAGGGAGGTGGTAGAATCTCCTTCCTTAGAGGTTTTTAAGGTCAGGCTTGACAAAGCCCTGGCTGGGATGATTTAACTGGGAATTGGTCCTGCTTCGAGCAGGGGTTTGGACTAGATGACCTTCAGGGGTCCCTTCCAACCCTGATATTCTATGATTCTATGATTCTATGGGATTACACTTTTGGTTAATAAAGGTACTGGTGTTGAGAGAGGTACTGGTAGACTTACGTAAGGCATTTGACTTGGTACCACAGACCATTTTGATCAAGAAGGTACAATGATACAAAATCAATATGGCACATATTAAATGGATTAAAAGCTAGCTAACTGATAGGTCTCAAAATGTATGCAGTGTTGGTGTAGCTGTGTCGGTCCCAGGATATTGGCGGGACAAGGTGGGTGATGTAATAACTTTTATTGGACCAACTTCTGTTGGTGAGAGAGACAAGCACCTTGAACAGTCCCTTAGAATATGTGCTAATTAATTTTGCTTTTCTATCTGTTCAATCTTGTATTATCTGTGACACTGAGTACCTTTCCCTGAGCTAAGGAAGAGCTCTGTGTAGCTCAAAAGTTTGTCTCTTTCACCACCAGAAGTTGATCCAATAAAGATATTACCTCACCCACCTTGTGTCTCTAGGTCTCAAAATGTAATTTAAAACAGGGAATCATCATTGACTGGCTTGCATCTAGTGAGATCCCACAAGGATTGTTTCTTGTCCCTAAGCTATTTTTATTAACGATCTGGTAGAAAACATAAAATCACAACTGATAATGTTTGCAGATGACACAAAAATTGGGAGAGGGATAAATACTGAAGAGGACAGGTCACCGATAAAAAGCAAACTGGATAACTTAGGAAGCTGGGCTCAAGCAAACAATATCCATTTCAATATGACCAAACTTTAGGTCATGCATTTAGGGACAAAGAATACAGGGCATGCTTATGGGATGTGGGACTCTTTCTTGGGAAGCAGTAACTCTGAAAAAGATTTGGGGATCATGGTGGATAATCAGCTGAACGTGAGCTCCAGGTACAATTCTGTGACTTAAAAGGCTAATGAGATTCATAGATTCATAAATGGGAATATTGAGTAGGAGTAGGAAGATTATAGTATCGTTGTATTTGGTACTGGTGTGACCGCTACTGGAATACTGTCTCCAGTTCTGGTGTCCACAGTTCAAGAGGATGTTGAGAAATTGAAGTGGGAAATCAGAGAAGAGCCACAAGAATGATTAAAAGATTTGAGAACATGCCCTATAGTGATAGGCTCAAGAAGAAGCTCTGTATCAAAGAGAATGTTAAGGAGTGACTTGATCACAGTCCATAAATACCTACATGGGAAACAAAATTTTGGTAATAGAGGGCTCTTCAATCTAGAAGACAAAGGTACTACAAGATCCAGTGTCTTGAAGTTGAAGTTAGACAAATTCAGGCTAGAAATAAGGAAGATTTTTTGAACACGGAGGGTAATTAACTATTGCAACAATTTACCATGGATTGTGGTGGATTCTCCATCACTGGAAATTTTAAAATCAAGATTGGATGTTTCTTCTAGAGGATATCCTTGATTAACCATAGCTATTGGACTTGAAACAGGAATTAATTTAGGGAAGTCCTATAGCCTGTGTTATGCAGGAGATCAGACTAGATTATCACAATTGTGCCTTCTGACCTTAAAATCTATGTAAAAGATAACCAGGGACGAACCAGGTTTTAGCCATTTGTTTCTCACATAAGGCACAACTTTGCCTCTCAATCCAAGAAGCTCAACAGGACATCTGTGCACACAAAGGACACGGTAACATTCCCATATGTTATCATTAGTTTGCATGGTCTAGACTGACACTGCTAGGAAGGATGAATGCAAATATGCAATATATGTCTGTGTTATGTCTTTTCGATCATTATTAAACCTTCTTCCATTCATTTATTTCACCTCTGCTTTGAGCACATCTCAATTCCTCAGCTCTAGTGGCAGTTATGGATTTTATGCTTTGATGTGAGTTTAACAGTAAAGGGGCCACACATAACAAGCCTTTCATCAAGGCCCTTCTCACTGTTCAGTTCCCTTTGGTGGCCCTGTGTATATTTCTTGCAAAATGATTTTATGAAGAAGGGGATTATACCTCTTCTGGTTTAATGGATGCAGAACTGATTTGGAACATATCTTAATGCAATCTCGCAGCTTTCATTTGCAGAGTTTCAGTTTGCAGTGACTCTTCCATTGTAGTTCACATGGCTTTGCAACCCATGAATTCTCTTTGAGGTTGAACAAGTCCAAAAGCTTAAATCCTAACTCATTCAAAATAGCCAAGAATTTTCTGTTTTCTCATTAAAACTGTGTGAAACTACCAAGTCTCCCATGGTGTTTACTCAAAATCACAATTTGCTCCAAATTCATTCAAAGCTTGATCAGAAATTAAGCGGGATTGACAACCCTTCCAGTGAACATGGCCAAGTTTGAGGTTTAGACAGAGTAAAAAATTGTGAGGTTTCAAATCTCATTGTGAACATTTTGCTTGGCTCAAATAGTGAATTAATTTGCCTGAAATGTTTCATTAGAGATAGGCCCATGCCATAAAACTCAGTTCTGAAAACTCTAACCTTCAGTGGGGCTCAGATCTGGAATTATATTTTGGCCCACTATAAAGACAGGAGGAACCAGATGCTAAGGTCAGGACCTACTGTGTCCTCAAATTCCAAGCACAAAAAATTCACACTATTTGGATCAGTGTTTTAATTCAGATCCATTTATATTCTTCATTTACAACTCATGTTATTTAATTAGGATTTTCCCCTTAAGCCTATATTACTTTGCATAAATAAAGTAAGTGCAGATATAAAAGCAGACTGAAGATCTTTGAAGCCAGACACCACTACAGCTCTTTGCCCTTTCTGGATTTGCAGTGGTGTCTAGGCTATGCTGCAAAAAGATTTATGGCTTTTAATCTTCTCATGTACTACAACTGTTAAGTACAGTATAATATATATGACAGGAATTAGTCCTGAATTTATTTAGGTTTTTTTTCCTAGTTCATATGTCAGAAAATGGCCATTTTCAATTATTTATTAGGAAAGTCATGTTTTTCGAGGTGGATGCATTACTTTTGTTATCTGCTTTCAATTAGCTGGGAATTCACTGTGTTCAGCCAAATGTCCATTCATCAACAAATTCCAGATTCCTGGCAATCTGAACAAATTCCCAATTTTCTTCTTTTATGGATAAAATAAGTGAGGATGTTCATGCCTCATGCTAAATCATGGCTGGGGGTGGCTAACCTGGAGGGAGAGGGAGAAGCGACTATGGAAGTTAATGGATGTTACAAACTAAGTAAAGCCATAAACTCTCACACCCCTTTTTTCAGGCACATCCGATTATATATATTAAGCTCCCCCATTCTTTCCCAATCTGTGAACTGGTGTGAGAGTGCAGTAACCTTTCCTCCAAAATACTGGGGAGAGAGCTTTACCGTATGGACATTGCCCCATGCAGACAAATGTAAAAATAAAATTCAAGTAAAATAACATGCACATTGTGACACAGAGTGCAGGGAGTGGATAGATGAGCCTGCACTCTGATCACTTAGATGCCAATTAGTTCCCCAGAGAAAACCACCTGAGGTAATTAGACAATCAGACCAGTGGGTTGGGTGGGATAAAGAGCCAGTTAGCCCAACAGCCCACGTCTGGTAAAGAGTCACAGCAAGAAAGTGCTGGTTGGGGAAGAGAGAGAAAAAAAGAAACAAAGGGAAAGGGTTGGCTGAGCCCACTCACACAGAGGCATCTGGGAAGGGAGACCGCTGTTGGTCCTCAGCTTCTGATGAGAGGACCAAAAGCATAAAAGAGATTGTAAATAGACTGCTGCCTGGAGACCGTAGCGGTATGGGTGGAGGGAACTCAAAATAAATGGCCCTGTGAATGCACAACTAGTGGAGCATGTGCAGTTTCTGCAGGACGATAGGAGTGAAGCCGTGGCCTGTTACACATCCAGAAGCTTTGCAGCATACACAGCTGTTCCACTGACCAGAATTGCCCTCCCAAAGCAGTGATTGGAGGGCAGCGATGCTGGTGTCACTAGCTACCCAGTGAACATGTGCACACTCCGGCGGGGCGGGGCGGGGATATTGAATCAAGAGCTGTTGGGTCTAACTGGGCATCCTAACAGCTCCAGCAGAGCACTGAGGAGCATCCATAAGCAATCAGCACATTCCTGTAGGGGGCTTCACAGCAGCAGTAGATCTTTACAGAACAGCGTCTCAGACACTGTGAAGTGCTGAGAGGCACTTTCATTTAGTTAATCAGCAAGGGTAGAGCTAGGGCAAATTAAAGAACCCAGTAGTATGATGAGTGGAACTGCAATAAGAGGGTCAGTTGCAGAAGGACATAGCTTGGTGTGGCACCAGAGGGCTCAGCAATGCTAGCCTGATCCAGGCTGCTACCTCCGAAACTCTAGAGCCTAAGCATGTAACAGAGGCCTCTCAGCGTATTTAATAAAGCTTGGCTTCCTACAGCTCTGCCTGGAGCATCACTTATTGCTAATGACACATGCCCCAGCTGAAGTCTAACTGGGCAAGTTGGGTCACGAGTCTCACCAGGAGAGCAATGTCCAGGACATCCCTATGTGTCCGTCTCTCACCAGGAGTGCACTGGCACTGCACCATTCAATTTTTAAAAGACTTTCTTTTATTTGTTCAGCATTTAATTTTACATTGAGAAAATTATCCTCCTGGACATTCTCTAAGCAGATAGGCATCCGTTTAAAACCAAGATGCGCAGCTTACTGACCATCAACCTCAAATACCTTTCCCTCCTTCAGTGGAAACCACATCACACCCACAGGCAATGGACATTAAACCACAACATGGAAGTCAACAAAGAAGGCATCTGTCAGACCCACAGGGGAAGCAAATTCCAATGCCAAAACCCCATCACTAAGGCCTGGTCTCCGTTTGAAAGTTGTACCAGTATAACTATTTCAATTAGATGGGTTGGGGGGGTTACCAACAGAGTCATACTGGTTCAACTACTAGTGTGGACATAGTTATACCAGTGTAAAGGTGATTTATTCTGGTATAATTTATTACCCTTTGAGTATGTCTACACTATGAAATTAGGTTGATTTTATAGAAGTCGATTTTTAGAAATCAATTTTATACAGTTGATTGCATATGTCCCCACTAAGTGCATTAAGTCGGCAGAGTGCGTCCTCACTACCGTGGCTAGCATCAACTTACAGAGCGGTGCACTGTGGGTAGCTATCCCACAGTTCCTGCTGTCTCCGCTGCCCATTGGAATTTTGGGTTAAGCTCCCAATGCCTGATGGGGGCAAAAACATTGTCACGGGTGGTTTTGGGTACATGTCGTCAGTTGCCCCCCCGCCCCCCGTAAAAGCAACGGCAGACAATTGTTTCACACCTTTTTTCCTGGGTTATCCATGCAGACACCATACCACGGCAAGCATGGAGCCAGCTCAGCTCACCACTACCGCTGCTGTTGCGAGCATTGTAAACACCTTGCGCATTATCCTGGAGTATGTGCAGAACCAGGCTAAGAGACGCCAGCATGAGGAGGATTTTGATGAGGACATGGACACAGACGTTCCTGAAAGCACGGGCTGTGGCAATTGGGACGTCATGGTGGCAGTGGGGCTGGTTGATACAGTGGAATGCCGATTCTGGGCCAGGCAAACAAGCACAGACTGGTGGGACCGCATAGTGTTGCAAGTATGGGATGATTCCCAGTGGCTGCGAAACTTTTGCATGCATAAGGCCACTTTCCTGGAACTCTGTGAGTTGCTTTCTCCCACCCTGAAACACAGGAATATCAAGATGAGAGCTGACCTGACAGTTGAGAAGCAAGTGGCGATAGCCCTGTGGAAGCTTGCAACACCTGACTGCAACCGGTCAGTCAGTAATCAATTTGGAGTGGGCAAGTCTACTGTGGGGGCTGCTGTGATCCAAGTAGCCAATGCAATCATTGACGTTCTGTTGTCAAGGGTAGTGACTCTGGGATATGTGCAGATCATACTGGATGGCTTTGCTGCAATGGGGTTCCCTAAATGTGGTGGGGCGACAGACAGAACACATAGCCCTATCTTGGCACAGGACCACCTTGCCAACCAGTATATAAACCGCAAGGGGTACTTCTCAATGGTGCTGCAAGCACTGGGACATTTCACTGACATCAACGTGGGAAGGCCGGGAAAGGTGCATGACGCTCGCATATTTTGGAACTCCAGGCTATTCAAGCAGCTGCAAGAAGGGACTTACTTCCCAGACCAGAAAATTACTGTTGGGGATGTTGAAATGCCAATAGTTATCCTTGGGGACCCAGCCTACCCCTTGCTGCCATGGCTCATGAAGCCATACACAGGCAGCCTGGACAGTAGTATGGAGCAGTTCAACTATAGGCTGAGCAAGTGCAGAATTGTGGTAGAATGTGCCTTTGGACGTTTAAAAGCTCGTTGGTGCTGTTTGCTGACTAGGTCAAACCTCAGCGCAACCAACATTCCCATTGTTATTGCTGCTTGCTGTGTGCTCTATACTATCTGTGAGAGTAAGGGGGAGACATTTATGGCGGGGTGGGAGGTTGAGGCAAATCACCTGGCATCTGATTTTAAGCAGCCAGAAACCAGGGTGATTAGAAGAGCCCAGCAGGGCTCGCTGCGCATCAGAGAGGCTTTGAAAACCAGTTTCATGATTGATGACAGTTGTGTCACTCTCCCCCATTCGAAATAAAGTAACTATTGTTTTGAAACCATGCATTCTTTCTTTATTAATTAAAAAAAATAAGATAACCGACAAGGTAGCCCGGGTGGGGTGGGGAGGAGGGAAGGACAAGACCACATTGTTTATTGTAGCCACACTAAAAATCAAACTGTTTGAATGACAGCCTTCTGTTGCTTGGGCTATCCTCTGGAGTGGAGTGGCTGGGTGCCCGGAGCCTAGCCCCCCGCGTTCTTGGGTGTCTGGGTGAGGCGGATATGGAACTTGGGGAGGAGGGCATGCAGTTATACAATGGATGCAGCAGGGGTCTGTGCTCTTGTTGGCTTTCCTGCAGCTCCAACAGATGCTTCATCATGTCCGTTTGCTCCCCCATTAGCCTCAGCATTGCGTCCTGCCTCCGCTCTTCGCACTTATTTAATTCTTTCCTGGCCTCTGCCTCAGAATGCCTCCATGCATTAAGCTGTGCCCTATCAGTGAAGGAAGACTGAGTGAGCTTGGAAACGTAATCACGAGTGCGTTTTTTTCGCCTTCTAGTCTGCGATGACCTCAGGGATGGAGATGATGGGGGAGCGTAGAAACATTTGCACCTGGGGGGAGATAAAAAGGGAGAGTAAAATTTAAGATGATACATTTCTGAGAACAAAAGGGAGACTCTTTCACAGTGAATCAAGCAATTCACAGCAGACAGCACATGTGCTTTAGGTACAAGGTCGCATTTTGCCTTTTATATTGAGTGCCTGCTGGTATGGTGACACATCATGCATGGCTGGGCAACAGAATTCTGTTTCCAGGCAGCCATGGTAAGCCTATTGGTACACGGGGTTGGCTTCTTATGTCTTTGTAACATGGGAATGGTTTCAAACTGTAGTGCCCTCCTTTCCCAGAGCAAGCAATGGGTTGGGTTTCCCAGTGCAAGCAATGGGTTGCGTTTTTTGGGTGGATGTGCAGCACACACCTCCCCTCACCCTACCGCGTGGCTATTCTCCAGGATGATCCCTTCACCCCCTCCCCCCCCGCCGCATGGCTATTCTCTGGGATGATCCCTTTTAGCCAAGCGCAAACAGCCTGGCATGAACAGGGTCCTTTTACTGTTCCCATACAAAAATTCCCCTATTTCAACCAGATGAGCATGAATGATATCACTCTACTGAGGCTAACACAGAAAGATATAGACCGAACATTGCTTGAATGCGACCAAAACCCAGGACCATTCGCTGCCATGCTTTGTGCTGCAATGATTCCAGCCTACTTGCTACTGGCTTGGAGTGGTAAAGTGTCCTACCGTGGAGGACGAAATAAGGCAGCCCTCCCCAGAAACCTTCTGCAAAGGCTTTCAGAGCACCTCCAGGAGAGCTTCATGGAGATGTTCCCGGAGGATTCCCGCTCCATCCCCAGACATGTGAACAGACTTTTCCAGTAGCTGTACTGGCCGCAAATGCATTCCAATTCTTCAGGGCAAATCAAACATTAAACACTATTGCTTTTAAACCCTGTACTGTAGTTACAAATGTGCACTCACCAGAGCTGCCTTCTCCGGCTTCAGGGTCAGGGATCCCGCCTTGGGAGGGTATTGGCTCCAGGGTGATTAAAACGTCCTGGCTGCCGGGGAGAACGGATTCACTGCTTGCCTGCTGCGCATTCTCCTCCTCCTCCACAAAATCCTCCTCCCTGTTGCATGAGACTCCCCCTTGCAGGTGTCCACAGACAGTGATGGGGTAGTGTAGGGTCACCCCCTAGAATGCCATGCAGCTGATCATAGAAGCAGCATGTATGGGGCTCTGACCCAGAGCAACTATTTGCCTCCTTTGTCTTTTGGTAGGCTTGCCTGAGCCCCTTAACTTTCACGTGACACTGCTGTGTGTCCCTGTTGTAGCCTCTCTCCACCATGCCCTGTGAGATTTTGGCCTATATGTTTGCATTTCTTCTTTTTGATCGGAGTTCGGCCTGCACAGATGCTTCTCCCCATATAGCAATCAGATCCAGTGTCTCCCTTTTGGTCCATGCTGGAGTTCATTTGCGATTCTGGGGGGACTGCATGGTCACCTGTGCTGCTGAGTTCGCCACGCTGACCAAACAGGAATTGAAATTCAGAAGTTCCTGGGGCTTTTCCTGTGTACCTGGCTAGTGCATCGTAGTTCAAAGTGCTGTCAGAGCGGTCACAATGGAGCACCCTGGGATAGCTCCCAGAGGCCTATACCGTCAATTTGCGGCCGCACTACCCCAAATTCAACCCAGCAAGGTCAATTGTAGCGCTACTCCCCTTTTCGGAGAGGAGTACAGAAGTCGATTTTAAGAGCCCTTTAGGTCAACAGAACGGGATTGGTTGTGCGGACGCAGTCATTTTTAAATCGACCTAACACAGCTAAATTCCACCTTCCTGTATAGAAATAGCTATACCAATATAAAGCACCTTTATACTGATACAACTATGTTCACACTAGGAGAGGTGTACTGCTTTAACTATACCAGAATAGTTAAAGTGGTGCAACTTTCTAATGTAGACAAGGCCAAAGGCCTTGCCATCAGTCCCCAGTTGTTAAAATCTGGACACAGTTGCAAAAATTCCCCAGCTGATCACACCTCTCATGTAGCCGCTCTGTCAGAGGGGCAGTCTTTTATGATGTGGTTAGATATACTGATACCAATTTTCCACACATGTGAAGTATAAATTACTGAATGCAATGGAAATGGGAATAACTGTGAATAACAAGATTTTTTTTCTTTTTTCTCTTTTTTTGGTTCAATGGCAATTCTGAAAATTTGAGAAAAAAATTATTTTTGGTTAAACTGAAAATGAAATTTTTGAAATTTTTGGTGAATTGAAAAGTAAAAAAAAATTGTTTTGGGTTAAATGTTTCATTTAGTTTGACCCAAAACAAAATATTTTGTTTCAATTTAGAACATTTAATGTTGTTTACTTTAAAAAATATTAAGGCCATTTTGAAACAAAGTCATTTTGAATCAAATAATCAAAACATTTTGTTTTGAAAATATCTGAATGAAACATTTGGACTTTTTCAGAATTTTGTTTGTTTCTTTCTTTGTTTTCAACATGAACAATTTGGGGCTAAAAGTGAAATGAAATCACAAAACATTTTGGAGTCACTAAGTCTGCATTTTTCACCAAAAAAAGTTTCAGGCAAAAGTTTTCACCCAGTTCTAACAGTGACAAATCCTTGTCTGAGGTACAGCTATAAGACATTGACTTCTTTCCTTTTGTCAAATATAACCCAACCCTTTAAACACTTGTGCATAAATGCTTGCAGGATTAGGGCCTAATTTTGTAATTCTCGTTGAAAAATGCATTGTTTGTCTGGCGATATTTACTACAGTAGAAGCTAGAAACAGCAGACATCTGGCCTGTTGTATAATAACCTAGGCTGTTTATTGTCCATGATTCCTTGATCGTCTGTGGACAGAGATGGAGAGGTATGGTGTTTTTCAATATTTGTTTCATTATTTCATTAGAGATTGCAATTTGACAATATTTGTCAGTATCACACTCCTTTCTTTTTTTGGAACATCAGTGTCATCACTGCTCTTCCTTACCCCTCTAGCACCTCTCCAGTTCTCTAGGCTTCTTAAAAAATAATGGTTGTTGGCTTTGAACAATAATTATCTAGTTCCCTCAACACCAGAAGATGCAAGGTACCTAGATACACTTATCAGAATATATTCACATTTTCCAAGTATTCCTTTGCCTGCTTTTTTACTGTTGTTATATATGTACTCTGGTAGTGGTTAGAGGCCCCAGCTGAGAACAATGTCCCATTGTGCTATGCACTGCACATAGTAAGAGATTGTAAGCCCTTACAGCATGGACTATCTAAATAGACAAAACAGAGTAGGGGTGGGAAACAGGAAGTATTATCACCATTTTACAGACGGAGGATCAAGAGACAGAGAAATTAAGGGATTTGCCCAAGGTCACAAAATATATATGTAGGAGAGCCAGGAATTGAAACTTGCTCCCCACATCCCAGTCCACAAGACCATCCTCCCACTCTTTTACGTCTTTGTTTCTGTCTAAGAGCTAACATCAGCAATTGACCCCAGTGGGACTACTCACACACTTAAGTACCATCCTGAATTCGGGCCTAATTATCCAAATACAGTTCCTTTATTTTTCTTCTAAAGTGTAGGTTTTCAAAAGTAGTTCAAAATCTCTGTCATGTTAGAGTCATTCATTTAATCTCTTGCCTCATTTAGTCATGAAATTGCTATACCTCTTGGATTTTTCTTTCCTAGTTTTATTGTAAGTGCTCTCTTGCTCCTATTAACTCCTCTGGCTTATTACCTCATGCTACTTTTGTGCTGCCTTATATTTCCTGGTGAGTCCGAACTAACTCTGGCTATTCTTCTTTGGTTATGTCCCTTTTTTTGCTTCCCAGTAAAGGTATCAGCTGCTTTTCATTCCTTCCATTTTTCTTTTTGAGTCAGACTGTAGTCTGCAGCACATTAATTATGCTGTGGGGTAGGATTCTCCAGCCTCCTTCCTCATGCATGGATTGTAATATATCTGTCACTGTCTATTTAGGTTCTTATATTGTGCCCATCACCACGGTATCTGAATGCCCTCTCTTTCCCACTGCGCCACATTCATCACAGTATATTTCTTAATTTGCTGACACTTGTCCTCCTGAAGTGTCATCTTTCTACTACTCTGTTCCATAAACCCATTCCTTTCTATGTGGAGTTCAAATCACACATGGTAACTGATATCAGAAATCCATAACATTCTAACTTCCTCATTTAGAGCCTCTGGGTGCTTTCTCATCCCGCAAACAGGAAATACATTGCCCTAGAAACACACAGCCCACCAACCAGCTCTCATTTTCAGTCATTCACCAGTCCAAGTAGAGACGCTGTAGTTGAATCTGTCAATCACCCAGGAATGCCTTCCTCTTGAGCTCCTTCATTGGCTGATTTCTTCCTTATTGCCTTTCACACATTTTGCTGAGCAGTAACTCTTCTGCGTCTGGGTGATCAGAGTTATCTCACATGCTGTATTTCTTAGCATGTAAGTAAATAGCTGAAGTTGTCTTAAGCTTGTGCGTCTTATTGACCTTCATATGGAGGTAGTAAATATTCATCACACTTACAAGAGTTTTCTAAACCAAATTCAGGATGTATGAGGAGGAGGGCATGGCATTTTTCACTTAAATTGTTTGTGTATCACTCAACGAGCAATCAATCTCCACGCAGTGAGATGGTTAATCTGGGGCCTTGGGATAATGCTATGCTGCTTTTGTTTCTTGGTACTGTGCATCACACAATGCCCCCCTCCCACCACTGCACATCAGCTTTGTCGATGGTGTGTGTTCATCTAGACATCTTAAGTGTTTTCTCACTGATGATACCATTGTGTTCTCTTTAACATCTGTCTAATGTGCTGCGCCTACATGGTTGTGAATTCATGTGTTTATTTTACTAGCGGAATACACCTGCGACCTAAATATTGTATGATAAGCAGATGTTTGCATCTATGAATTGAACCATGCATAAAGATTTGTAGACCCAAGAGGTTCAGATTTAGTGAGTGAGAGCCAAGGTCATGTTGGACTTTCAGATTCAATAAATCTTGCCATTATTGGGGGGTGGGGGTGAAGGGGGAGGCAAGGAAGAAGTCGTTATAGACATTTAACCATTTTAAAAGTATGCCACTGATGATTTGCAAAACAGATGTAAGTCAGGTCGATTTTTGATACATTAAACTGACCCCAGCAGGACAGGAGATTAAATAAACTAGAGGCCTGACTGGGAATCACACAGGGAACATGAAGCACGTCAGGAGTGGAAATGGCAATAATATGCCACTCTTCTTATCAAGAGGGGGAATAAAATGCAATTAAAAAGACCAGATGTTTGAGTCACACCATACAATAAAGCTGATATTTATATGGCTCAGCATTAGATTTATCTGAAATTAGATGTTTGTAAATCACATGTGGGAGGGTGGCATGGGGCTAAAATGTACTGCTAAAATGTACAGGAGTGAAAATGTTAGCTCGGCATCCTTAATACTGAACTCCTCCATCATTAGAGCAGGTACAACTGCTGTGCCATCTTCTCCCCACTCCCTGCCATAATAACCACCAGGCAAAGTTCTCATGTAATTGGCTGAGGTTCTATGGCCTGTGTTATGAAGGCGGTCAGACTCGATGACTATAACGACACCTTCCAATCTATGAATATACCATAAAGCAGGCAGACTTACCTCTAAGGCAAAGAAGATAGTTCAGTTTTGATGATTCAGCCAGTCCTTGGCCTTGCTGCTGAGAATATCCCAGGAACCCGGTTGAGACCATTTCATACAGCCAACTGAACAGCCATCACCTTGTGACAACTTTAAGTCATACTGATCTGGGCTTGATCTGAAGCAGTGACATAGAGGTGACAGGCACCATATGCTATTCCCAGTCCCTGCAGTCAGCCAGTCCGATTTCACACATGGAGTTTTGCTATCTCCACCATTATTTTCAAAACAAACTAAAGTGGCCAAAAGTGGCTTCTTGAGCCATTTATAATAAAAATTAAAACACCTGCATGTGGACTTTTCAAAATCAGGTAATTTATATTTGTGTGCAGAAGGACAGACTCAGGAGCCTAACTTTGGGCATCCATCTTGGGCCTAGTTTGTCAGTTTTGGAGACGCAGGTCTCATTTTAGCTCCCACACTGCTGTTTGCAGGATATAGGAATACATCACCTCAGAGGCTGCTGTTGAAAATTTCACTGTAGATGCAGACTTAGAAAAAACTGCTACAATAATTTGTTTGATTTACAGCAAACTTTGTGACATTCTAAGCCCTCAGTGAAACTACTATTTCAAAGCATACATCCATCACATAGTCTACATCTTGCATCCTTTACTTCCCTCCTCCTCCCAAGTTGTTTCATACTTGAAGATATACAATGCAAGATTATATGTCGTGATTGCACTAAGAATGCAATACATAAGAACGGCCATACTGGGTCAGACCAATGTTCCCCCAACCCAGTAGCCTGTCTTCCGACAGTGGCCAGTGCCAGGTGCTTCAGAGGGAATGAACAGAACAGGCAATCAGTGAGTGATCCATCCCCTGTTATCCACTCCCAGCTTCTGGCAAACAGAGGCTAGGTTCAGTCAGCACATGGGGTTGCATCCCTGCCAGTCCTGGCTAATAACCATTGATGGACCTATATTCCATACCCAGAACTGGGATGCCAGCGGTAATGAATATGACGATCAGATTCACTAAAGTGCAAGATCTTCACCATCGCTACAAGCTTCAGAATCAATTAAAGAACTTATATTTGCGTGGCTTGTCACCACTATATTTTCCCCTTCATTTATTGGGCATCAAAAATACGAGCAGTGAAAATCCTAAGTAGCCAGAATAATTGAGAGGCTGTGTTCACATTTGCCCTTTCTGAGCTGTGCTCCCAATGTCATCAAACATCAATTCTTAAAATACTTCAAAAGGACTTCTGACTTTCTTAAGGAAAATAACAAAGCATATTCTATATTTTATGTTCTGGGGAAAGACATATTGTAAATGTCCACGTCCTGGAAACCACAGTACATTGGTCTGATAACAGAGATATCCCATAAGGAAGCTACCATCCTTTTTAGTGAAAAATGTGTCAATTTTCTGCTTTGTTGCCATCCCATCTCAGATTAGCCTGCAGGTGAAAGTGAGTTTCGTATTCACTATTTATCACAAACTGATTACTCATCCAATTTCTCAGTACTGAAATAAGGCATTAAAAATCAAAATAATCTTTTACTCAAAGGAAGACATTCCAACCAGCTGTTTCCTTCAAAGGCTTTACCCCTTTTTTCCCCCTATTGCCTCCCTAGGGAGCCCACAGGGAGACAGTGTTATGTAGGATGCCAACTGCTGACTATTCATCATGGCCCTACTCTCCAAGGGCCCATCTACCTTGAATCATTTATCACTTGGGGTTGTGTGTGTTGCTGCAGAAATAAATCAGACCAGGGAACACCAGATGCTCCCGCATCACATAGTTCTGTCTTAATTTATTGAAGAGGTGTTTTTTTATTCAGCATAAATGGAAGCAGTGTGGTTCTCACTAGCACGGAGCAGCAGGGACAGTGAGTTAGCTCCACGAGATAAAAGTGGGAGTAACTTTCCAAGAGAGAAATTTAAAAGGAAAAGCACGTGAGCTTGGAAACACCCACGGGGTGAGCAAACGGTCAGTTTTCCAATTAAAGCCAGTGGGGAGAGAGCTCCAAGAAAAACACATTTAGTGCTTAAGTGTGTGTCTTTTGTTCTGGGCACACAATATCATTTTGTTTCTTGGACTAGGTCTTGCTCCCAGATAGAATAACTAAATATCCAGCTATAAATCATAGGATTCAGGCTTGCTTTTCTTTCTTCAAGGTTGTATTATATAATAAAAAAGGTCAAGCCAATGCAAAGCAAGTTGTAAGCTGCAGATCCACAAAGTACAAAAGGCCCTAGGTCTCTTCAAAGTACCCTTCAAGAAAGATAGGGCTAGTGCTGATGTGAAGATCTACTTTTGTTAGAGACCACACAAATCTTCTCAAGGGTAGCAAGAGTTTCTCCTGTTCTTCTTTTCCTTAATAGTCTTGGAATAGTTTACATACAAAAACAACTTAATTTAACCCCCTTTTGCATGCATATGCATTATGAAAGTTTTACCCAACATCATAATGGGAGTCTGGCGCAGTGCCAGGACTCGAAGATCTCAGCTGTCCTGGGTTCCAGTACAGAGTCTTTAACACATAATAGCCTTTTTCTTCGTGCAATCTTCTGCCTCATTCACTGCCCATCTTGTCCACTGAGGCTCTGAAGCTGCACCATTAAAGTGAATGGGAGCTTTGCCACTGACTTTAAGGAGTCAAGCCCTGAATGAGGCAGGGGCCCTCTAGAACAAATACTACATAATTGTTTAGTTAAAGACTAGCCAAATTAACATTGCATGGACAATCTTAATTTTGGTATTTCCTAACTTTTGAATGCTTAACTTTGCATTCTTAGTATTCTTGAATGCCACTGTCAGAAGACAGGATACTGGGATAGGTGGACCTTTGGTCTGACCCAGTATGGTCACTCTTATGTTCTTGTAATCTAATATAATGTCCTCCTTATTGACAACAAGAAGCGGAATAGCTGAACTTAGAACTCATGATTGCCTCTGGCTCCAAAGTCAGTACCCATTTCCTTCTGCCAGAGGAGGAAAGTAGTGGTGGGAAGAGCAGCAATCAATCACCATAATTCACTTTATTTAGCACTCCAGCTTTGTGCGTACCAAATAGGCATTTTCATGGGGGGCTAGAAGCACACTCAGCGCTGATGGTGTAACACCAACAGACCCCGGTTGTTGGTGGGCAGAAGTGAACCTGGGACCTCTGGAGCTAAATGCATGAGTCTCTACAGTGTGAGCTAAAAGTCCCATAGCTGTTCGCTAAGGCTGTAGCAGACTCATTAATCCCTAAGCGGTATTGATGCCACTAGCGGGGACAGAACACCACACCCAGGAGGTGTATGGGTTACAGTGGCACATAGGAAGCCCTTGAGCAGGAGCATGGTTAGTGCTGAGGGAATGTTCCGGTAACATAGCATCATGTCTCTAACAAGCTCTGGGCATTCACAAATGGCCATTTGGGACTAGATGACCTCCTGAGGTCCCTTCCAACCCTGATATTCTATGATCCTATGATTTTCAGAGGCTCAGAACTTGGCCAAATGATGGTGGATTTTTTATGGTGACAACAAAATACATTTCTCTGAGCCAGGACTACTCCCCCAGACTCATTTCAAGTCTCTGCTTTAACCCCTGGAGATATCAGAGTTCTTTGAAGACATGACTGGAGGTGGGGGAGGGAGATTTTAACCATCCCTATTTTCCTTACTGCATTCTCAGAAATGGCTTCACCATTTTTCACTGACATTTTCCCAAATTATTCAGCCAGAAGTAGATATCTAGAGTGGAGAATTTCAGCCCAAACAGTTAAAGATGACAAAGTTATAAGCCACCTTAAGCAGCACTTTCATTGAGTATTGAGAAAAAAGTTACGTTAACTATGTTGTGGGGGACTTTTGTCCCCCACAGACATTCAGAAACTAAGAGCAATTCTTTAAAGAGGAAAATTTTAGACAACATTTAACTCTAAGGCTATGTCTGCACTAAAATAGCAGTGGAGGCAGGGGTAGCATGGGGGGCAGCTCGGGCTAGCCTCCTGATTATAAATTCACCCAGGCCAGACCCCAGGGTACATACTCTGGTAGTTAGCTCAAGCTGCCAGGCACGCAACCCCCGGCTACATGATAGCTCATGCAGAGTTAGCACATATCTGTCTATCCACATTGGGAAACACAGTCCCAGCGGCAGTAGAGACATACCCAGCCTGTTGTCTCATGAAGCTTTCAGGACACTGGGAAATCCTGAGTAGACAATAAGAATTTTGTTTATCCCCCAGCAGAACACAGATTTCATTAAATCAAGGCTGCTCTCCTTAAAGACAAACAAATGTTAGAAAAATTACTGTAAATTGCTAGGTAAGGTAGCAGCAAAAGATAATTTTCATTATAAACCCGTCTTCTCCCACTTACAACTTTATGAAAATATGTCTTCTTTGGAGCAAAACTTTTGTCTCAGCCTAAATATGAACTTTTGGGGGGAAGTTTGAACAAAACCCCTACAGCTGTTTTTGAATTATCCAGGAGGGAAAAAATGCACATTTCCCAGTATCAGCATTATCTTGGTTTTGGTTTTTTTAGTTCGAGGGGAACATTTTGTTTATTTAGAGTTAGACAGTTTTATTGTATTTAGTTTCAGCATGGTACAGCCATAGTTCTCAATGAAAAATACTCAACTTGCTATGTTTGAAAAAATATGGTTTAAATCTGAGATGTAATTAGTAATCAAAATGACTACAAGTATGCACTGAGGACGGGTTAAAGTTTTGATTACTCACTTTGCTGTTGAAAGCATAACTTCTTATATCAAGTGAACCAAATTCAATTCACCTAAAACATTTAGAAGTTGCATTTCCTACATTTCCTTTGCTCCCCTAATGTTTCCATTAACTTAGGTCTTTGCATTTTTAATTGGACATTTAAACAGTCTGTAATTTTGCACTCAGAATTTTGCTTTTGCTATCTCTTGTGGGCAAAGCTCAGTGGATGCAAATGACAGTATTTGGACTAAATCTGCAGAATTTATCACGTAGTTAGACATCTGCAGTAAATGCTGTGGTTTGAGCCCACAATGAAGAACTTGTCTACACAGGGAAATGTACGGCATTACTGTGCTGGTAGAATTATAATGCTACAATGATGCAGTTATAACTCATTGAGTGGGCTCTCTTTTTCAGAGTGACAGCGGCCTTTCTTGGGCTTAGTTTATGTTGCTTGAACATAACCGTTCACACTTTTAATTATCTACAGTCACAAAATTGGTATCTAGATTCAGACCCTTTTTAAAATTTGGCCTGATATACAATACAGAGAGAGAGAGAGAGAGAGAGAGAGAGACACTAGACTAGACTAGACAGGTAGACAAATAAGTCAGTAAACACGTGTAAAAATGTTTTCAATTTCAAAAAATACGAAATGCAAAAAACAGGAATTAGTGCTAACAATAAAGGCCTCATTCCATCAAGGTGCTTAAGCACATGCCTAACTTCAAGCACCAGAGCAGTAATGTTGAAATCAACACAACCAGTCTTGTGCTTTAAGTTAGGCACTTGCTTCTCTGCCTTGCAGAATTGGGGCTTTCACAGGAATCACCACAGACACCGCTTAGGCACACTTTCATTTGTGGTTTGGCTTTCAGGGCTGCTCATTGTTGCTTTGCAGTTCTCTCAGCTGCCGCATCTCACTCACTCGAAAATACTCTTACCCCATAATGGGGGAATCCCAGGTGCAGTGGTGCCAATTCAGATATTTCTTGGGGGCAAATTCTGTTCCAGGCCCCCCAGCAGGGACCTTGTTCTCATCCCCACTCATCCCTGTCCTTCCACAGGGACCCTGGATCTCCCTCAGCCAGGAAGTCTTCCTGTCTCTTACCCACATCGTGCATGAGCTCGTGCCACCAGGGAGTCAAGCTCTTGGCAGACTCCCCTGCATACTGCTGTTTGGGCACAACTCCCCCTGCACCAAGTCACATCATCATTTGGCCCAGCCCACCCTCTGTCTGGAGGGTGGGGCAGCTGGGCCAAATTTGAGTGGTGTTGTGACCCCATGTGCCAGATCTCAATGCCACTCACTGAAATTTGGCCCAGATACCACTACGTCTGTATGGAGGGGTGACTGGGTCAAATTTCAGTGGCTTTGAGACCACACAGCCAGAGTGATGCTTCAAGACCACTCCCACAGCAGCCATACTGATTTACTATGGGATGACTGCTTCAAAATGGTTGGGCCACACCCCGCCCTGCAACCCCAGCTCTGCAACCTATGGAACTTTGCGCAAGTTCAAAAATCTTGCAGGTGGGGGGACATTTACTCCCCCTTATTTACACACTTCCCAGATGCGATAAATTAAATTATAAATGAGAACTATAGCTACATATGTATGCCCGGCTTGCATTAACTAGTGTTTTACCTGGCGATGTCCTTGCTGTGAAGTCAGGCAAAGTCCTTGGTGAAATCTGGCCCATAGTCTAATGAAACTCATTGTGAACAAATGGGATCCTGTCTTCAGCGCTGGACTGTAATGTATTTTAAGCCCCTGTATTTCACTTTGTTAATGTCTGGCAACTTTCCATTTTTGAAATCTCACTGTTGCAACACTATGGCACTTTTAAACCACTATACTGACAGAATGTTCTGCGATGCACAAGGATTAGATGCTACGATGTTTAAATGTAAATCCATTTGAGTTGGTGTAGTATTCAACTTATTATCAGTGCTACAAAAATAAATGCAACATTATAAAAGGTACATCCAAGAATGACTTACATTGTACTGTAAACTGTAGACACTGTTTAAGTTTGGTTTTCATGCTTTGGTTATGAAAATACACAGTCTGCTTCCAGAATGATGGCAGACTGCTTGCTATCTTCAGTGATACCAACTCAGTGCAGCAAATGTGGAACCAGTTAAAGAGTTGATGTGAGCAACAGCAATATTAAATAAAAAGAAATTCTATATTGTACCCTAACTTCTGCTGTGCATGCAACAACAGAGCATGTGAAAGCCTTTTGACAACAGATGACAGAAGAATCCTAAATGTTTAACCAATACAACTGTCACCAGCTCACCATCCTGGAGTGCTTACTTCAGGCCGGTCACAATGATGCAAGTGAATCCTCCCTTAGGTTCTCCTCTTCCCACAGATTTGTCCTGTCACACCAAACCGGAAGAACCAACACCAAGTCTCAAGTCCAGTTTGACGCCTTTTCCGCAGGCTATCGCTATTTCTTGGAACAAAACAAACAAACAAAAAAGTTAAATAAACAAAACTCCAATGCTTTGTATAGGCTTTTACATGGTCTTCACCAAAGGCTTGTAGTCCAGACAGTTATTCAATAAGTCCAGACTTTTTGAGTCATTTCCCTTTTGTTCAAGGCATTCAGCCAGGACCCCACTGGTCCACAAGTTGCTTTTCTTAGTCCACACACCATAGCTTTCTGCTGAATGTTTAGAGTTCCTTCCTTTCATGTTCTATGCCTAGATCCAAGGATCCCTGCTAGAGGCTAAGGGCTTCCTGCAGTCTCCTTTCACCAGCACATCCTGGGACCCCTGCCCAAGCCACTCCACTCTAGGCAACCCCCTCCTCCTTGTTCACAGGGAGGACCTGAAGAGTTTTCCATATCTGCAACATCTTCATCCTCTAGCCCCTTTGGGCTCCCCCTCCTCACTCCCTTAGCTGCCCTTCCTGATATTATTATCATTGTCCCTCATCAGGGCCACCTACTCCATCACAGGGGAGCTGAACCTGTTTCCCTTAAAGGGTCCAGTCACCCCTTAAAAGAAACATGACATAAAAACAAAATGGAATTCACCAACTGCAAGGCCCTCAAGAGGAGGGTATCATTCACTTGACAGCTACATGTGTGACATTAACATCGACACTATAAATCCATATACAGCTCTATGTTCTCCACTAGCAGGGAAAAGCTTACCCAGGAGGCTTTCCAGAGGAGAGTAAATATTCCAAAAATTTCATGATACCATTTTACTGATAATATAGAAGGTAACAGACACAATTGCGTTTGATTTGTAACCCTGCTTCACAACAGAGAACACACCCCCTCACGCGTGTTTTCATGCAAAAGTGCTTACTGATAAAGGAAAGGAAAGAAATACAGAAAAACATGGACCTCTCCCTCCAAGAAACCAGTGGTAGTTGAGGGCTTTCTGGGCTTCCCAAAAAGCACTCGATACTTAAAGAATAGGGCATTGAGGTCACCACAATCCTAATTTTAAACCTCACTGAATGATTACCCATGTGAGCGAAGGGCCTCATCCAAAGCTGGCTAAGTCAACAGGAATCTTTCCAATCACTTCAGCGGGCATTGGAGCGGTGCCTAAATGTATATATTTTGTTAAAACACATAACCCTTAGGATTCCTGTATTCTTCTTCTCTGTAACTCATGTAACATCATGCCTGCTTAAATTAAGGAATATTTTGAAATAAGGAACTATTCTAGTCCTCAGTTCTGCTCCCACTGGAGGTTTTTATATATAAACATTTGTCTGTCACTTTACCAGTTCCCTATACTTCAGTGCTGGTATTGCAGACCTGCAGGTATAATAGGCTTTACAGACCAATTTACAGACTTTTCTTAGGATGGTGTGTGTGATGCACTGTACCACTCACCAATATATATGCAGAACATTTTAAGAGTGTTCTCTGATGGATAGGAATTATTGCTTTTAATATCCCAGGATAGTTTTGCTAAAGTTACTTAAGAACCTTGTCAGTTGTGAGCTCTGGCTTTCATTGGAGTTACAATCCATTTTTATATCATGTACAGTGTATGATGCTGTGAGTTAAGGGAGGCAGCAAAAGAAGACCCATTTATGCTGAATTAAGGTCAGATCCTGTTCACACTGAAATCAATAATAAAACTGCCACTGACTTAATGACCATTGGGATTGCCTCTTCAGACAAAGCCCTCTGCTCCACTAGGGTGCTGGGTCTCTTGTTTTTCTAATTAGAAAAAACTGATTTTGCCTCAGTGTGTTTTCTTTTCTTCATTTTGTTCTTTCCTACAGGGAATCAATGGGTGCATCTCTGGATCTGCTGAGTGGCCACAAAATATTAGTGCGTGTGCCATATGGAAAGTGTTGAAATGCATTTGCATGTTTGCTTAGGGATTACACCACTGTTAGTTACAATTATTCCTGAAACATAACCCAAGAGCAAAATAAAAAAGATAGTTAAATTAAAACAGCTCTAAAGCCAACAGAGAATACATTTGCTTCCTGTTAATTGCACTTGCACAGAAAAATATTTGATGGCGATATTTGTGGAGGTTCTGTTTGCGTGATAACTAGCTCTTTGGAAGCCTTCAATGCCAACCCCACCCCACAGGTGTAAAGGTCACAAATGCAAGAGCACAAAGGTCAAAAGAATAAATCTCAATAGCCATTTGAGATATGATCCCGCTCTGAAACAGACTGTCACAAAAAGTGACAAAATAGAAGCTATGAAATGGGGGGGGGGAATTAAATAAAAACAGGGGTTACATAACCAGGACAAGATGTATGTGGGAGATGGGGGATGGAGAGAAATTGATCCATTGCATACACTCTGGCTTTTCATGCAGAAATGGATTAACTCAGCTGCAGAGGCCAAAACATTCAGCTATTTTGATGAATTCAAACATATACACGAAATTAATGTACTTCAGCAAAAAAACTCCCCTGGTACAGTTGGCTCATTGAACAACTGATTACTTAATGAAATGGGAGTCTTGGCATCTTGAAAAACATATTTCAATGCGTTTGTTTTTTAGATAAAGCAAAGGGTTGGTGTTGTTTGCAAATGACTTCATTAATCACTCCCTCAGCTCTGAGTCCAAAGGAGTTCCTACTGCAGAAAAGCTTTGCCCGCGTTAACCTTCAGGCTGCCAGTGACACCCACAGACTCTCTTCCATCAAATCCATCTGTCCATCAAAATTGAAGAATGCTGGCAGCAAAATGGTTAAAGAGATGTAAAAATCCAGACACTACTGGTGGTGGTATTGTTGGTTGGTTTTTTTTGTTTGTTTGGTTTTTTTTTTGAATGAACATACTTGAATAACTGCAGTGGAGGGGATTTTTGTTCCCACCTTCCACAGAGGGGAAAGACAAGGTGAAGACGTCATCAGAGCTTTTAAAACTAAGCCTCTTTCTTTTATTTAAAAAGGAAGATTTTTCTATTGCCTGCAGACAAATTCAGAATTCATCACTGTTGCCAGACCACCTGGGACATAGGGAGGATGGGAGCTTTCCAGATGGGTTTTAAGACAATTTATTTATATTTATATAGCCAGAATAAATGTTTTTCCTGAGATAGCATTTCCCTTTGCTGTATCTAGACCACCAACAAAAGAGGGAGGCACAGAAATTCTACAGCATTAATAGTCTTGGTGTTTACAGCTTTGGCATTTATTAACTTGTGGGAGCTGTTTATTGAGTCATAAACAGTACTAATGGGGATATTATCTCTAAATTATAGAAGTATTACAGTATTTGGGTTAGTTAAGAGAACAGTTTAAAGCAGTTACATAGTTTCAATTTATCACGATTACCAACATGATCCCATAATGGGAATTTAATTGCTAATTGTTGGCTTATACTATGAAAAAAATACAGTAATAACTTATGACATATAGCACATGCACATGAGTGCAGACCCAAATGTGCACACAGGCACACACGCACTTCTATAATACCTCCTTTCTATCCTATCTTCTAAGATAATGTATTTTTATTACAGTGACTAAATTCACCAGGGCCTGTATTCAGCAGTCCATCCCCGTTCAACAAAGCATTTAAGCATGTGTGTCTGCTGCTCTGTGTTCAATGAGATTTTTTAAAAAATGCTTAAATGGCTTTGCTAAATAGAGATGGGCTTAAGGTCATGCTTAAATGCTTTGATGATCTGGGGTCTAGCAGTGCAACACAGTTAAGGAGAAAACCTGACTCCACTGAAGTCAATGTGAGCTTTGCTGTTGACGTCAATAAAGCAAGAATTTTATCTATGGTTACTACAGCTGGGATCTGATTCAAAGCTCACTGAAGACAATGGGTGTATTTCTATTGACTTCAGTGAGCTTATGGATCATGGTGACCATAATGGGAGCCCTGAGTTTCCTCTAATACATGCAAGTGGCAAGTTTGTACCACTGAACCTTCAAGACAATGTCATTCTTCCCTTTCAATGAGGACATTTTCTAAACTACCGTAGTTAACACTATGAACTTGTACTGCTAAAGAGTATTTTTACCAAGTTGCTTACCATTGGCTTACACCATGGTCCTGAGAAGCGGCTGACTCTGAACTGGCTTCTCCACTTTTTACTATGGCTAATTCTCAATGTAAAACTATTAGCTAAAGAAGGGAGAGAGGAAGTGGACAGATGGCTCAGCTGAAGGGTAGTGGAGGACAGCCAGTTTATTTACTGATAACACATACCAAAACAAAACAAAACAAAACCTGGTAGATGTTTCAGACCATCCAGCTGTACACAGTAACAGCCTATATAATATATAATCTTAATATGCTATACCTGGATGAAATTTCTTCCTCTCTCTTCCTTCCCATCAAGATACTAGTTTTATTCTCCCAACTGTTGGATCACCCAGATGAGAAAAGTTTTTCTAATGGCTCTGTAATTCCTTATCAGGAACCGTGGGAGCATCTGATGGTGTTTAACCAGAAATAAGCTGGCAAGTTGCTATTGGTGAATGAGGGATGTTTCTCTCCTATTGTTGTTGAGTGACTAAACCTTCTGAAGCTTCAGACATCATGGTATTAAGATCTTTGTAGATCCTCCATGGGAAGTTTGTACCTGGGGATACTGAATTGCCTTTTGAGCTAAAAGACAGACCAAAGAGAGGGTCTATCAGTTTGTTTTGGTGCGGGGGGGGGCTCCTTGTCATGACATGGAATCAGCTCCTTTGCGTGACACCTGATGTAATAATGAGGACGAGTGAGCTAAACACTAACTTCACACATCTGGGCAAAAATGATGCGGTAGCATGAAGGAGAGTGAATTGCACAAGGAGTCATTGGCACTGATCTGGGTGTACATGAAGGTGGTACAGTTGGCACTGCTGTCCACAAGAGCTGGTGTACTGAGCAGGGCATGGAAAAATGTTATGAGGAACATTTCATGGTAAGTTGATGCTGGTTCATGACGACACTGTTTATGGGTGCCTGTTATACATGGCGACTGTACCAGACACCTTTACTGGAGACACACAGACGTGGATTGAAGGTGTTGGGGGAGACAGCATCTTAGCAATGCATTAGCTGCACCTGGTGGCAGGTAGCCCTGGCTGTCATATGACAAGTTGTTTCGCTGAAGCAGCTTTTTTGAGGAATACGTAGAATTCCCATTCTGTCAGGTACCGCGGTGCTCGAACCCAGGCTGTGGGCGGGGAGGGGGAAAAGAGGGACGTGTCAAGCAAGAACCTTAGTCTCTGTGCCACGAGCTTACATGAGGAAAGTGCAGCTAACACCTCACCACCACAGACTACTCTCACTGACTCAGCTAGGTCAGGAGACGAGCAGCAGACTGCTGATTGGACACCACCAAGCATAAAGTTTCCCGTTCCTGTCTGACCTTTTGTCTGAGCAACTAGTTGCCAGGTCCACTGCTGACCAGACTCCTGATATCAAGCTCCTGACCCTTGTCCGTTACCATACCTTGGTCCTAGTTTCTGCCTTCTCAGCTGGTTCTGCTCCTGCTCCTGCTTCCTCACCTTAATTCCAGTGACTGACTCTGGCCTGACCCTCGGTCTGAGTTCTGACTCTGATTCTGGCTTACTCCTTTGCATGGCTACCGACTCCACCCTGGCCCTGACGGGTGGTTTGGCTTCTGACTCTGACCCTGTCTTGGCTTCTGATGCTGCCCCACTGTGGCCCCTGACACATTCTCAGGTACTGGGTTGAGCTAGTAAGTCAACATTGGGTCCTTTCAAGCTCCAGTCAGCATAGTGGGGTGAGGCAGTACCTCAGTGTGCATCTCTTAGCTACTGTCATGCAGAGCTGGGATGTCTGTGGACAGAAGATATATTTACGATATGAGGGAGGCTCTTCTCCAGAGACTGTTCGTTAAGATCAACGGTAAGGACTGCCTCCCACTTTATGTGATAAGTGCTTTAAAGTTGTGGCCTTATGCCATCTGGAAACAATGTTATGAAATGGTCTTCATTCAGGCATCTCATTAGCAATGTGAAGAGAGAGAGGAACCTGGTGGCAGGATTAAGGGGTTGAAATAGTCAGGGGGGTTGTATGCTTTATGTTACATTATACAAACAATAAGGCTGGCTGATGATTGGCTGGGGCCTTTTCATTGCCACTTGTGAACAGAAGATCTGGTGAAAATTATTTGTACTATGTAGTTCCACACAACTTTGCCAGGCGCATTGTGAACATGGTGGCAAGGAATGAAAATCCTTACATGAACCTGCAATGCACCATTCCTAGTAGATTTTTCTGTGGCTATCCATGTTGCCTAGTGCATGAGAAAGAAAAGAAGGCACAGACAGAAGCAGGGAGAAAATTCAGTGAGTATTATTAAAAATACACAGAACAGCATTACAAAATAGTCAAAAGACAGAAAGATGGTAGTTCTCAACCTTTCTTTCCAAGAAAAACAAGTCTTGTTACTTATCTACACATAGATCTTGTCAGACATGTGAGAAGGCATTATCAAGTCTAAAATAGCTTAAGGAGTGACTTGATCACAGTTTATAAGTACCTACATAGGGAACAAAAATTTGGTAATAGAGGGCTCCTCAATCTATCAGATAAAGGTATAACAGGATCCAATCCCTGGACGCTGAAGTTAGACAAATTCAGACTGGAAATAAGGTACACATTTTTAATGATTTGGAACAATTTACTAAGAGTTGTGGTGGATTTTCCATCACTGGCAATTTTTAAATCAAAATGGAATGTTTTTTCTGTAATATATGCTTTAGTTCAAACAGGAATTAATTCTGGGAAGCTCTGTGGCCTGTAGGACGTTGGACTGGATGATCACAATGGCCCCTTTTGGCCTTAGAATCTATGACATTATGGAGTCTAATCTGTGTTTAAAATGTATGACCACAAAACAAATCTGATTTAAATGATCTATTAAACTTGTTTGTAATACAGAATCATAAAATAAGCTAAGTATTTGTCTTTCTAAATTAAGCACTTGTCCTTCTCCTTGAATTGCAATTTGAGATAAAAACCTGTCATCCTCAATCAAAGAATTTAATAATTTCACAAAAGTAACCAGAAAATACTAGTGCAGAGCTGAGAGTCAGGATCTTTTGAGTTCTAATCCCGGTTTTTCTACTGACTCACTATTGCCTTGGGCAAGTCCCTCCACACCTCTGACCCAGCTTCCCCACCCTTCTTAAACTGGAATAATACTTACCAGTTCACAGGGGTGTAGTGATAATGAAGGAATTCCTGTCTAAACATGGCTTTGAACTCTTACAGTGCTATATACGTACAAAGTACTGACAGGAACTCCACTTAATCATCACAATCTTGAATGATAAGCAGGGTATCAATTTGTTTCAGTTGGGAAAGTGCAGTTTTACACTGAGGACACCTGTTCACTAAGACTGGACTAAAACCACCAATTCATTTCACACAGATTCCCCAAATAAGTTTTGACGTCTATCGATTTAGGATGTATGTAAAGCAAAAATCAAGAGCTCAGAGTTTCTGTGTTACACTGCAAGATATTTACTTCTATATTGGTAGGCTGTAATTATCTCTGATACCAGGAAATGTTATGCTGTGCTAGAACCCCTCCATAAACTAACTGGCTTTGACATAAACAACACTTAAGATTCAGCAGGGATACATCAATATAAAACTAAGCAGCATGAAAAAAAATTGAAGAGAATATTAAATTATTGTGCTGATATAGTCTGACTTAATGTTGTCAGTGATAATTTTCGTTTGTTTGCAGATGAGAATGGTTTAGGGTCAGTCACACTTTGCTACATTTGATTCTCACTGTAAGATTTCTGAATATTTGTGCATTCTACATATAAGCAAACATGAAGTTCAGTTTAAAGGATATTTTTAATTGTGCTCATGTACTTACAGTACAGTACTTTGTATTTTGAAAGAATTACAAAAATTCATGAACTATATTTCTACATTGAAGTAAGAAATTTAAATTCAATAAAATCTATATCTGTGATTCTTTTATTTTTTAAGGAAAGTTTACAGTATCTGTCCAGACACGCTTGGTGAAGTTGCAACAGTAATTCAAAAGAAGTGACCTGCATAGACCAGATTATTCTTCAGTGCCAAAAACATCCTCTATTAGGGGTAAATATTTGATCCTTTTCACTGGAAGGGATGGTGGCTGCCCACTCCAGTCATCTTCATACTGAAAGTGATAAACAAGATGAACTTAGAACTCCGTTTTGAAAACAAATAACTAGAAATGTCACAAAATAATGTTAAGCAAGTTATTTCATTTCTACATGCAAATCACCTGTGAAAAAAACAAATGTGTAAAGCATATCTTCCTAAAGAATATGGTGGTGTTGATTTTGATCAATGCTACTGAAGGTTTTATTAAAAATATCCCATCATCTCCACTTCTGCACAATTTTTTTTAAAAATCAAAGACTAGTGTGTACTGTTTTGTTCAGTCACACAACTATACTTCAAAGACATGGAGGTCAGCTAAGAGAACAAGACATTTTGTAGGAATTGTCAGCTTTCAAACGAGTAGACAAAACAAAGAAGAAATGTAAGTTAGAAGATCAAAACTTCAGGACTACATCACTGAGTAAGAATACAAACTGAAATTTTGGTTTGTCAAATATAATCATCTTACACCTAGACAAAATTACTGTCGTGCATATTAAACCACAGCTCGGATAAAGATTCAGCTGAGAAAGTCAAAGAATCAATAAAAGGATTTACATTCCCTTTGGTATCTTCTCTTTCTTCTTTTCTTACTCATTTTTTCATTAAAATGTACTCATCTAAAATAAATTCATTATTATATATTACAGCTAACCATCAAAATAATAAATTGGATAAATAATGCCACCACAGCCAACCTGGACATAATTTACTAACTTGTTTGTTCATTTACTATAGTGCAGGATATCTCAGTATGTTATAAAAACAGGAGTACTTGTGGCACCTTAGACACTAACAAATTTATTTGAGCATAAGCTTTTGTGGACTAAAACCCACTTCATCGGATGCATGCAATGGAAAATACAGTAGGAAGATTTTATATACACAGAGAACATGAAACAATGGGTGTTACCATGCACACTATAATGAGAGTGATCAGGTAAGGTGACCTATTACCAGCAGGAGAGAAAAAAAACCTTTTGTAGTGATAATCAAGTGATTCCCCCCTACTGTTCCTCACAGGTTCTTGTCAACTGCTGGAAATGGCCCATCTTGATTATCACTACAAAAGGGTTTTTTTCCTCTCCTGCTGGTAATAGCTCACCTTAACTGATCACTCTCGTTATAGTGTGTATGGCAACACCCATTGTTTCATGTTCTCTGTGTATATAAAATCTCACTGTATTTTCCACTGAATGCTTCCAATGAAGTGAGCTGTAGCTCACGAAAGCTTATGCTCAAATAAATGTTAGTCTCTAAGGCGCCACAAGTACTCCTTCTCTTTTTTGTGGATACAGACTAACACGGCTAGCACTCTGAAATCAGTATGTTATGTAATTTCCAGCCTTTTTTTTTTTTTTAAAAAACAATGAATGCAGAAGTGATTCTCCTATCTAGTGGATAACTGAATACACCTCTGTGGCTTGGGGCAGATTTTTTTTGTTTTGTGTTTGCAAAGTGCCTAGCACAATGGAGTCCTGCTCCAGGACTGAGGCTCCAAGGCACTACGGTAATGCAAATAATAAAATAAGAATATAACCAACAACTTCCATCTTTTTGGTCTTGTCTGCAACCTTGCTCCCCTTAAGTCCGTTCACTCTGCTGCCACTAAGATGGTCTTCCTAGCCTGTAGCTCTGTCAGCTCACTTTCTGTAAGCCCCTCCACTGGCTCTACTGCAAACACAAATGTCTTTTCCTGACCTTTACAGTATAACCCTGCCCAAATTATCCCTGATATTTTATTATATTGATCACAGCCTTTGTTCCACTTAAGATGCCAATCCTAACTGACTTCTTGGTTCACAAGTGCCTTTGTCTTTTCTCCCTTGCTGTCCCATAGACACTGAAGAAATTCCCTGTCAAAATCCATAAAACCAATCCTCCCTCAAATCACCTCTGCCATGACGCCTACAAAACACTGTCATCTGATAACAGTGAGGCAAAGTGGCAAGCTGTGATCACAGCCACTGACTGGCTTATTATGACTACAAACAGCACGTTGCCTCTCCTCACTACCACTCAGGTCCTCCACCCCCTCTTCAAGATTCACTTCAGGCACACCACCTACAAGAAATCCATCAGTGCTCAATGACTAGCCTGAGGCAGTTGGGCAGGCAGCCAATACAGCTAGGAGAAAAATATGAAATAAATAACGAGCCAACATATTTGTATATTTTTCTGCCTCTTTCACACACACATCCCCCCCCCCCCCGCACATGGTGCCCATCCTCGTAGTTTTGTAAGTGCTTTGGGTCAGAAACTGCACCTATCTGTTTGCACAGCACCTAGTACAACAGTGCCCTAATCCTGACAAGCATCACTGGATGCTATCACAACATAATCATTGAGTAATATCTTTGAGTAGAATTCTGAACTCCCTGTTTGAAAAGTGCCCTCATCAAAACCTGGAGCACACACTTTTAAAATCTGAAAACATATCCAGTATAATGTGGATGCTGTAAAAATATATACAGGATCTTGCTTAGAGGCATACAAGAAAATTTTTCTGAATTAAGGAATCCAAGAAAATGACACCCAGGAAATCTTAGCAACTCAGCAGCACTGTCTTCTCACTAGCCCCTATAGACAGTTTTATAGGCTCCAGAAGCGTGAGCAAGTAGTGAAGCCAGTATGTTGTCAGGATGAAAACACAGCACTTGTATATCACTGGTGAATATATGCAGCTGCTGAATATAAAATGCAGTGAACCCTATGCTTCTAAACCAGCAGAAGCAGAGGAGACTAAATGAAACACATTCAATATCAGCAGTCAAGGGCTGGGTCAGAAAAGCGATGTTATATGTGCACTAAGACGCTTTGGATTTCTTTGCTGTGACATTTTTAAAAAAAGTCAATTTGACTAGCTTATGCACAATTCTATTTTAAACCATTCTACTCTCACACCAACACAAGACAGCCAGGTCAGATTAATCTTTGCTGTTTGCTGAAATGACATTTTTACTTACTCTAAGTACTAGGCTGAGAGAGACATATTAGTTGATTTCTCCATGCTACTCCCACTACCTACCAAGGAAGTGGTGTATTCTGTGCAAGTTTCCACCGAGTTATAGGAAATTGTAGTTACATTTTGCAGAGTCAGTGGAATTTGTAGACTTTCCTGATAATTGTGACTTCTGAACATAAGGTTTGTGTAATAGAAAGTGTGAGCACCTAAAAGTCATGCCCTTGTTCACAGGAGAGCACAGCCATTTTCCTTCCTGTATTTCCCTAGAAAACCATTAGAGATGTGGCATCCACTGTGCACAAAAGAGCTACAGAGTTCCCCTGCTTTACACTGGTTCTCTGCTTCACCCAATACCTCACCACAGAAACAAACTGCTCAAAAAACCCGGGCAAGATCCATAAAGATCGAGTCCCAGATATTCTTTGTTGGATAAATCAATGGTGTTAATATGTTTTGACTTAATGACAGCAGCGGCAGCATGAAAGGAGCTTTCAAGTTTTGTGCACTGCTTTTTTATTTTAAACGTCTTAACTTTACCTTTATGGGAACCTTTATTGTCTGGAAAGTTGGAACTGGATTCTCTCTCCAATTCAGCCCATTGACAAACTTCTTATAATCTACTTGTTCCTTGCCATCTTCAAACCTAAAAGCAGAATATTTATATATATTTTGATTCAATTGTTACCTATTTTAATATACTTTGTCATATTTTACATCACACAACAAATTGCATATTTGATCATTAATTTAAAAAATATAAAAAATGGACAACTGGCTAAGGAGAAGACTGCAGAATATGTTTCTCTATTGTTCTATATATTACACTTCATATAAAACTTTACTCTTCATTATTGTCTGTCACATAAGACTTTTCATTGTCTTTAAAGTGTATGAGAGTTCAACTCATTTCAATTTTTTAAACATTACTATTAACCAATTTTTCTTCAATAAACGAAGGTTGTGATCAGTGGCAGCCTTATAGTTTTGGGATAAGGAGTGAAAATGTTCTTGGAGGCACCCTGTAAAATCCTGTCTTTATGTCTAGAAGAGAACATGCTGGTGCTACAGACACATGAAAATACAGCTGATCTGGTTTATTTTGCTACTTTGATTTATAATCCTTTCATAAAAATAAGCACCCATCCAAAATGCCCTGGGCACCCATTTTGTGATCACCAGTGCTGAGTATAGCAGGACAAATGCTTGCTTCTTAATCAAAAAGTAGGAAGTATGTGCCATAAAAGTTGACTGGCATTAACCTTTGATTGCACATATTATTTTAATATGATCTATGGTGCACACACATTGAATTTCATAAGACTTATGACATGTGATTTGTTTTTATTACCAACCTGTAGTATTGCTTTAACCTTCTGAAGAAAAAGTTAGAGTACTACATTATGTTGACATCCTAAAACTTCATTAATTAGACCCTTTGAAATTGTATGTTCTCAGTATAGGTTGGCCTTTTGCTGGTTTGTGGAAAGTCAAGATATAATCCACAGCACAGACTCAGAGTTCTACAGGTTAACCGAGCAGTTTTTTTATATACAGGAAAAGTGAAAGAATTTAATTACTTAAACCTATACTGGACCACTTTCATCTAAGACTGTATAGGTGCAATCCAGTGACTCCCACTGACTTCCACAAGCATTGGATTGGGGCCAAAGTCCTTTGATCTGACTGTGAAAGCACCCTGATCAGCTAGGAATGCCGTCTCTGAACTAGTACCCTTAACTAGAGTGAAAATTTTCAAGCCTGGGTGATGAAAATTAGGCTCCTAAATCCATATTTAGGCAGCTATGTAAAAGTGGCTTGAAAATATTCCAAATTCATACTGGTATATAGTAGGTGGCTACAAAGCCCTTGACTCGCATGGACTGCACCTGCTTACACAAGTGAATTTGAATAAGGAGATGCCCTATTTCTGAGTTATGAGTTTGGAGTCAAAGGTACTAGATGGACTGGAAAGAGATGCCCTACATTTGAATGATCAGAGTTAATATGAGTAGATACTATAATGCTTTTCAGTAATAAAGGAAGTTAGATTTGCCTCTTCCAAAAGGAGACAACTAAGATCATGTGACACCTTGTCCCCCTTTAGTTTAGCTCTAGATCATCATCAAAGCATTTGAGGTTAGAATATGGTTTAAGAATCATTCCTCCCCACAACACTTGGAGAACAATTTTCTTCTTTCTTTGGCAGAAGACAGATAGCTCTTGTTTGTGGCCTCTGCAGAATGTGTTCACCTTGGAATACCCCAACGCGTAGAAGCCTGCTTTATCAATTTATAAGAATGTAGTGCTGAATGACTCAACCTTTTTACAAATGTTTTTTTTCCAGCCAGGAAAGTTGCAACCCAAGTGTTCTTTTTCTAGATAGCAATATTTACAGAACTTAAGTTCCTTTGTTTTGAAAAACACTTTATTAAAATGTTAATCTGATAGCCGTGGAAAGGGCTATGTCACTTTGACTTAACGGAATATTTGTTGAGTATGGCTGTGCTGCTACTTCAGTTTGTTTGATAGCTTCTGTATATTCTGGGTATGAATAAGTGTTTAAGCTGGTTACAGGGAAAGATTAAAGGACTAACACAAGCTGGTTTGTACAACTGGTCAGTTTGAGCTGAGTAATGTTGGTGGCTAACCTGTGGTAAATATACTGATTAGCATGTACCTAACAAATGTATACCACACTACCTGTCTGTCATAGGGAACAGAAAAACCAAAAAAATGTTTGTAGAAAGTTAAGTTCTAAATATTGGTACCTGCGAGTTCCTTAAGGCCACAGTAGAGACAGGTGTGTCTAAGGTGCCAAACACATTGGGCTGGAGAGAGAGTATAGCAGGATGATTTAATTGGGGATTGGTCCTGCTTTGAGCAGGGGGTTGGACTAGATGACCTCCTGAGGTCCCTTCCAACCCTGATATTCTATGATTCTATGATGACCAGGGGAGCCTTTTGAGTCCTGCTGTCTGCCTCAAGATCTTTTTTGGTGTGGATGGGAAATTATGCCTACCCTCCTGGGGGGAGCATAACACCCCCAAAATGTACAGAGTTTTGAGGATAGATTCCTGGGTAAAAGTCACCAGGGCTCATGCACCAAGAGATAGCAAAAAAACAGAGGGGTCCTGGACTGTTGTGGGAGGGAAGTTCTAGGGACAGAATTATTCTGGCCCAAATCTCATTGCTCTGGCCCTTCTGAGGATCAAAGATGCCTGTTTGTCTTCTCCCTCTTTCTGTTAAGCCAGGGGAGGTGGGGTGCTCAGAGGAATGTGTGACCCTCGGGGTGGTACCATGTAAAAAGAAATTAACAGTTTTGCATTGTTCAAATTAAAATTGAAGCAAACCGTAACGGTTTCGTCGTGTGTTGGCTCATACACATGTGGAAACTTGGGGGCTATACAATGGAACTAAAAAACAGCCAGCAAACAGCGGCAACCTGAAGGTGCTGCATTTTCCACAGCTCTACTCAAAATGCATCTAGTTTGCATAAAGTTAATCTTTGATGCATGCACTCTCCTGCTGAATGTTCATCACTGCATCCCATATAGGGATTACAGTAAATTTTGGAGTTACAGTGTGTGGGCCTCCTGGCACAAGGAGCAACCATTTGGGATATTAGGTTCCAGAGGCACACCCGCTCCAGCCCTCCCCAGCTTGGCAGCTGCCCCCACAGGCTTTCCTGAGTCACAGCTGCCAAGCCTCCATCTGCCCTAGAAGCCCACCACAACCACCTCACAGCAGCAGGGCTGAGAGAAACCACCCCGATGTGTCCTCCACAGCGATTATTTAGCATAAAATTTACCATTTTTTTTTTAAAGCCACAAGATGCGTGCAGTATGGACAAACTAACTCATGAAGATAGCTCAGAGGTTTGAGCATTGGCCTGCTAAACCCAGGGTTGTGAGTTCACTCCTTGAGGGGGCCATTTAAGGATCTGGGGCAAAAATTGGGGATTGGTCCTGCTTTGAGCAGGGGGTTGGACTAGATGACCTCCTGAGGTCCGTTCCAACCCTGATAGTCTATGATTCTATGATCTTATATTTGAAACCTTTGTCGTACATTCCCTCTCCCTGCTTCCTTTCCTCCATTTTATCTTTCCTCATTCACCATGTCCCTATTTAGTTTGTAAGCCCTTTTAAATTGTCTATTAGTGCACTGTTAGGTGCACAGTGAATAAATAAAAATAGGATCAAAAGAAAATACCAATTATTTCAAAATGCAAAATTTTATTTTTCAAGCATTTTAATTGTGCTTGTGTATTAAACAAGCTCATTGTTCCTTGTATGTTTGCATAAACTTAAAGAAATGCTATAATAAATGTTGCATTTTACTAGTAGAAACAAATAGGAAGCCTCTGCATATCTTAATACATCATGGTAAAAAATCTGCACCTGCTCTGTAATTTTAAAAAATATATTTATACCAGTGAGACACTAAGAATTGCCTTAGTACTTTCAATGCACTGTATCTTGACATTATTGGCCAGGATTCTCTCTTCACTTGCTTAGATTGGGATGCTCCTTGGAACAGAAATCATGGGTGAAATCTTGGGCTCATTGAAGCCAATAGCAAAACTCCTATTTACTTCAATGTGGCCTAAATCCTTACTCTGTTTGATAAGAGCCACCGACACCTGCGGCATTATATACAAATGTTAAATAATAGATATTTATGGGTATTACTTTTTGAATAGAAAATTAAAAGTTAACAATAAGTTATTTAGAAAAAAACTGCAAGCTGTAGGATATATACCCCCAGCTAATGCAGTAGCTAAAGTTGCCTGTGTTGTGGGATTTGCCTTATTTTCCTCCTTAATACATTTAATAAATTCAGAAATGTTCATTAGAAATACCCAGGGAAATAAAAATCAAATTTTTCCTCATCCATAAAAACAGGTGAAGGGACATCAGTGATAAGCGGCACTGCTTTAGATTAAACAGTGGACTTTCCAGAAGTGAAACTGGCTTATCAGCAGCAATGCTACTATGTTAGATGTTTCGTGGCTGTTCAACCTTCATGATAAATGGGGGGATGGAGGGACAAGATACTAAATATCCTTCAAACACTCCTATTACCTGCAAGGTAGAGTCTGAGGCCTCCCAATAAAATGGAAATTAATTCCAATTAAATCCGTTACAGGAAACATTTTCCTGACCACAAACCCAAATAAACAAAAGTCACTATTAAATACACATCCTTACTTAAGTGGTATCAACTACACAAGCCTTTGTTTAAGAATTTAAATACTTTCCTCTTATCTGTAATGTAAGGACTCGCTGTACACACTGAGATCTTTCAATGCAACGAATCTTTATCTTATCACTCAAATTACTCGCAGTCCTTTATCATATAAAGCAACTTTTGGAACAAAGTGATCTTGCAATCGATATTAAGCATCCTCCTTGTCCTCTAAGATTGTATATTATTTTAATAATAATTTTAAATGAAAGGGGTTTGGTGGATTTTTGGTTTTGAAGTGACTCCATTCAGCCCTCCCTTACAAGAGAGGCTGTCAACTTTCAAAAGCTTTTCCTCATGCCAAACAAGACACATTTATTTTTGAAGCCTATGATGTATCAGGTCTGCCAGGTCTTCTTCGGTGTTAGTTAGTAAATAAAGGAAAACTCCACTTCATTCCTCCTCTAGTTGCATCTATTCAATCACAGTCTTTGAGACTATGAGAATTCTAACTCTAAATGCCAATTGTCCCGATGCACTTTTTCTGCTGGACAGCTTTGTGGGAGTTCTAAAAAAATGAATTTTATACGTCTTTTGACTAATGCTTGTGACCCAACCGTCAGAAGTGATGAATGGCCAGCAATTTGTAGAAGGCATCCATCTGGCTACCACAGGAAACTCCTCTGAATGCTTTTGGTGCATAGACAAACTGGGCTTAAAAACAATGGTGCCTTAGGTTTCTTAAGGCAGACTTGCAGGTAAAGAGTGACTTTAAAAGATTTCTCCCCCAAGCAGTGTCCTGTGAGCTTGGTGAAGTGTAGAGGGCTAGATTTGGGCATTAAGGATTTAAAGGTGGTCAAACTTTCCCTCACCTTCCTGTTTGAACAGAATCCTATCATTCAATAGTAAATCCCTGAAGCATATATTGAACTTCCGCTAAAAGCTAGAAGCTTGCATGCATGAAAGCATCTATTCCTGACAAGAAATAAGACCTCCTCCTGCTTTTGACATGATGTTAAGAGGTCTCCATATTCTCAAAATAATTTTCTTAATGATTTCTAGTAGGGGAAAAAAAGAGACCAAAGACTATATTCTAAAACTCAGACTAGACTGTTGGCCAGTTGGCTTAGCCCTGCTTCAAAGATGGGGCCTGGACTTGATAACTTCTCGAGGTCCCTTCCAGCCCAACATTTCTATGATTCTGTGGAGGCCTAGCAATCTGTGATAAGTGTTCAGATCACCAACTGGTAAACCTGTTTTTATTGTGAACTCTGCCCTCTAGAGTCTTGACACAAGGGCACTGAACATTTGTGCTTTTCTGTTCTTGTTCTTATCAGTGTAGCTGATCAAGAATTCTACTTCAAAGAATATATGTACAACCAAATTAACACTCCAAGAAAAAATACTGAAACTATTATGTAAATTCTGCTTTTGCCAATAATTTCTCTCCCTTTTCTAAAAAACTTAAAACATATATTTCAGGTAAGAACAACACCAAGAGTAATATAGGAGTAACAAAGAAGGACTGTTGTATCTATAGTGATACCATCTATTTGATTCATGAACTTTTCCACGTTATTCATCATGGCATCTTTCTCAGATCATATATAGTGTACCTTCTTGAGATACTATGTTTTTTCCCCAAACCAATACACCGAGAAAGTGAATGTAAAAATGGGAATTCTCCACCCATTTATCCCAAGACAATAAATATTAGTGGTTAATTCCTGTAAGCTTATTCAATCATAGTATTCATACATAGCCTAGGTGATTTTTTTCTGCCAACCAAAAATGACAAAAATGCTGCAATTCTCTTCCTTGTTAATTGCAAATGTTTACCAGTATGAAGACTCAAAGAAATGCATGGAAAGAATCAGCACAATAGCACATACACAATTCTGTGAACTGCTGAAATTCTTAGGAAATATTTCTACAATTTATGTTAAATACTCACCTGCCATTAAACATACATTACATTACAGTGCAAGTGACTTGTACTCACACACAGCACTTTATCTGTCTATGACTTACATGGTCAGTAAAGCTTGCAGAAGATCATCAGCCAATGGCAATCTGAAGGACTTGCAAATAGTCCTGCATTTCTCATGGGGCAGCAACCCACATCTGCACAAATATAAAATGAAATGAAAAAATGTCCTTCATGTTGTCTATCTTCACAGGTTTAACAATATGGAAGCAAAATGTATATTTCGAATGCATGTTTTTGTGAATAAGGAAATAATATAAAACTTGTTGAAAATCTAAGGGTAAAAATGAAAATCACATTTCACAAAACTTCACTTTTGCATACTAGGAAAAACATCAACACATTTGTAAGCCCTCTTCCCCTAAAGTATTTAAGACACATGTATACTACAAGTGGAAGGTATACGTTTACAGATTTCTAATTCTAAATCTATGATCCACAAAACCCGAAGGACAAACAATTTATCTAAGTGATTATTTTGAAATGACTAAAAATCCCAGGTTTTTTATTTTTGATAAATGTCTATTTTTCCTCCAAGATTTAAAAAAAAAAAAAGTTTTTCTATGGTGACAGGGCCAGGAACATAACTATTTCACAGGCTACTCAATACATTTGAAATGATGGAGACTCCATCAGCAAATCAGAAAGGAAAAAAAGAGGACAGAGAAGCAGTCTAGTTCTCATCCATCCTCACGTGGCTCCTACCAGAAACCAAATCCTTTGAATGTATTCATATGATATGCTAGGCAAGAGAGAGAGAGAACCTGGGTCTCCAAATAGAGTTTTATCAAATTGTGAACCAGCTTTAAAAAAAAGGAGTCAATTATTAGCTTGCATTAAATACAGAAACCTTACTTTTCACGATCATTGTATACAAAGGTAGCAGACAGTTGTCCGAAATACTCAAAGCTATTTTTCTTTAGCTGTTCTTGAGCCACTGCAAGAAGGAAGTTGATGTCCATTTCAAACTCATTTTGCACGCTGTAATAACGTCCAATAGTCATAATTTCATGTTCTGACAATTTTCCACCAGCGATATTCACCATCAAATTTCTGTTAGCAAGAAACAAATAAATTAAATAGACAAAAATAAGCAAAACAGTCAATTTAAAGCAGAGTATTTAATGTAATTAAGAGTTCTGTGAAATTAGGTGATGAACTATGCTCAACTTGTGGTGCTGATATTAAGTCCATATAGTTTAACATGAACTCAAAACTACTCAAGAAACTGTTTTAGAAATTACTTAAATTGTAACTCTTTAGGGAAGAGACCATTTCTTCCTACCGATCTGTAAAATACCTCGCACAATGCTGGTCCTGTACAAATCTTTGTAATCTTTGAAGTACCTTTCCACAGCAATGTCCTATTGGAGTCATACTGAAGACAGTATTTATTGTATGATTGTCTATGTCCAACTACTGTATGTGATCTTATTTCATCTTCCACCCTACTTGATCAGATATTTGTAGACTATGAGCTCGCAACGCAACTGCACTTATGTCACGTACACAGAAAATACACAAAATAGGGAAACAGGCGAGGATAGTGCCAAAAGGACAGAGTGATAGAGCTAGGCACGCAAATGGGGGAGAGGTGTGAAGTTCCACTCCCCAGCACAGAGGAAGTGCTGTGAAAGCTGGCCCCACCCCGGAAGCTCTGATTGGCAGACAGATGAAAAAACAAGGAGCTGGGCAGAGACATGTCAGGAGCATGGTGCATGGCTAAACCTTGCACAATTCTCTGATAATGTAGCCCTTAATAGTCAACACTTAATTCATAACACAAATACATACTGCCCCTCTCCCACACACACACACACACACACACAACTCTACCACAAATTTAACAGTTGTTTTATTTGTTTCGTTTAAATGATTTGCTTTTTGGGGAGCCCTGCCCAAATAAAGGTGTCAATCCAGGGCCTATGAAGTCTAAATTCTCAGAGCTATCCACTGAAGGATACTGAATACAATGTACTCTCTGCTTTGATTCAGCTGGTTCACTGTGAGCTGGACTTGTACTACGTAACACAGAAAGACTCTTTATTTACAATGACTGGAGATGAATATCAGGAGAGGACAAGGTATACAGAGCTCCAGATAAATCTTATTTCCAGACACAGGCAAACTGAGCATTTGCATTTGAATTGAATGCCCACCATGAAATACAACACTATACCAAAGCTTGGTCCCTCCCTTGTTATTATGTGTTTTACGGTAATGCTCAGAGGCCCCAATCAAAATTGAAGCCCTTTGTGCTGGGCACTATACTACCACTGTAGAGGACTATCCCTACCCCAAACGGCTTACAACTAAGACTCGGATCCTTCAATGATTTAAGCATACGCATAACCTTACACATATGAGTAGTCACTTTGAATCAGTGGGTCTATTCACATGCACAACTTTACATCCACACTTAAATCTTTGCAGGATTAGGATCTAAATAAGTCCTTCCATATGTTTTCTCAACTCAGACAATGACAATCAAAGCACCAAAGATTTCCCCAGATGACATTATTTTCTCTTTTGGAATTTAAGGGACTTTCTAGGGTTACTATAATCTGAACAGTGCTGAAGACCCAAAATTCCAACTCAGAATTTTATTGACTTCTTCTGCCAGGAAACAATGTCAAGTAACCTGAATCTTCCCTGTACAGTATAGTTGTAGAAGTGTGGGTCCCAGGAAATTAGAGAGACAAGGTAGGTGAAGTAGGATTTTTTATTAGATCAGCTTCTATTGGTGAGAGGAACAAGCTTTCAAGCCACACGGAGCTGTGTGTGGCTCGAAAGCTTGTCTCTCCCACCAAACAGAAGCTGGTCCAGTAAAAGATGTTACCTCAGCCACTTTGTCTCATGAATTTTCCCTGTAACTTAGTTTTCTTTTCTTTTAATTCTTTTATTCTATAAGAATGAAGCAGATTGAGATTAGGAGGATCGGAGAAGAAATTATAATTAACTGCTCAAGAAAACTGTTTCATAAGATGGATGAAAGAGAAGCATCTTCATTAAACCCATGTGATTCTGCTTTGTCTCTCACAGTGAATGGCCCTGCATATCACCTTCTGAAAACCAGAGGTCAGGACAGGACTGAGACAGGGTGTTTAATTTTCCAGACTGCTCTTTGCTCTCTTTAACAAAGCTTCTCCATAGCATGACCAATACCTCTGCAGATACTTTCTGTATATTCCATTTATTTATTTCCTGTTTTCTATTCTGTATGATTTGGGGTTTGTAAACAGAATAAATAAATGCTATAATTAGAATTCTGCTTCACTGCATCACATCTAAGGGTGTATCTTCTCAGTGTAGCTTGAGGAAAAGTACACAAGAGAGGATCTGTGCATTATGGAGAAAGCTATTTTGACTCATTAACTAGGCAGACAGGAGTATATTTGAACTGTAAACTTCAGAGCACAGTAAAATTCTTGTCTCATTCTAAGACAAGCCAGGAAGACTGTAGTACTGGAGCATAAACTTAAGTGTCCCTTACAGCTTCAGACTGTCATGCAGGTGTGTGCATGTACTAAAAATATGCATTTTGTAAAGGCCTCTAATTGTGAAATGCTGTGAAAGATTAAAAGCAATAGTAACATATGAGAGAAAAAGAAAATAAAAAACATATGTTCCCTCAAAAAAATTGACTTTTTATAGAAGCAGAGAGGTTTTCTGTTTGCTTTGGCATAAAAATATTTTCCCTCCGAATGGTGGATATATTTCCAGGCAGTTCTATAGTAATGCACATATTGCAAAATGGAACAAGACGACTGGTTAAGATAGTTCAAATCTGTGGATACTCCCTGGTCAGAATTGGTGGGATTCCACTCCCACAAGGGGGTTCAGAAGGCCAGCAGTTGCAGGTGATGGGCACACCTTATGAGGTACAGCTCATCCCCACAGGAGCCCTCTGCACCTCAGCACACAGGAGGTATGAAGAGGTAGGTCTGAGGTGAACCATGTAAGAGAGGCAGCTAGAAGATCCACTGCTTTGTGCGTCCTCCCCTCCTCTCACATTTGTGGAGGAGGATACTGAAGCCTCGCTGCTTAAAGAAGGGCCACGGAGTGGCTCCACAGCCTTGGGGAGAGAGTGCATCTCATTCCGCGCCCCTCTCACACTGCCCTGCGCTTAGCACTCAGGCGGTTCACAACGGCGCAGAATTCGGGCTTCAAAGACTACACAGTAAGCTTAAACGTAACAAAAGCTACACACCTCCCAAAATAAAAACCTTTTCCCACTAGACGTAAGTGCAGTCAGTCCTTCTAAAATCTGCCCCTCAAGTTTGGTAATACAAGTGCTAGAGACTTTGACACATTACCAATGCATGGCAGAGAACAACAAAATATTTCAGATCATTAGTGCAGAATTGGGACCAAAGCAAATATTTAATGATCAAGTTATTTGGTTTTTAAACAGATTACTGGGCATATGCAATAAACTGCTTACTCAAATAGTACGGTTTTTCAACATATACATCATCAACTAGGTTTTTTGCCCTTTCTTACTGTAGTAGTAAGACTAACCATCTCAATGCATTTAATGGTCTAATATCTTGACTTTGATCATGGACTGACACCTATTTGATCTCAGTAAAACTTCTAACACTGATCCCTGAGTACCTCGAGCAAAAAGAAGGTGCCAGTGGCACTGACTTCTCCTGGTATGACTCTTACCTCTCTAGATACCCATTTTTCATTACTGAAGATGGGTTTTCTTTCTTTCGTTGATACTTCTACTATGAAGTGTTACAAAGACCTGTCTTTGGCCCTTTTCTTCTCACCGATATATCTTCTAATATATTTCATCAGTAGTTTCTATCTGAGCTAACATTTCCCTATGGATGACATCCCATGGTACATCTCTTTATTTCCCATTTACCCACCCAACTTACCTCTGAAGTTCCTGATTATATCATCATATACTACTACTCAAAGTTTCAAAAACTGAAGTCCTAAGTAAAACAATCTTCCCTGTCCCACAGCTTTGACTTTACTACCACTCTCTTTAGCTCAGACCCCTTCTTTACCCCCAAAGCCAGAAATGTTGAAGCCAGCCTTGATCCTGAATTTAATTTCCCTTTCCATATATAACTTGCCTATAAATTCGTTCATTACCACCTATGGATCATTGCCAGAATCCAGACTTCCATTAATCCAGCCTCTGCTCAAATACTTATGCACGCTTTAATCACTGCCTGAGTGAACTACTACATTCCCCTCTTTTAAGATCTTCCCAGTTTGTTTCCTATACTTCAAGGGGCCTGGATTTAGTGACCAGGTTATCATCTTGCTCAAAGAATCAGGACTGAATTAACCCCATTCTCTCTTATTGTTTCCTATCCATCTCTGAATTCAACTCAAAGTTGCGTTCCTGATTTTCAGAACTTCCAGCTGACTTGGCTGACCCTACCTGTCTGCCCATACATTCACCTACTCCCCTGCCTATGCAGTCCTGATCTTATTCTCCTGTGGCCACATGGCTAACTCCACAGGGAACAGCCACATTCATTTGTGCTGTCCAAGCTATTCAAAAAATTCTCTCGGTCTAAGCCAGAATCACTTCCTTTTCTTTACATTTCACCTGAAAAACCTTTCATTGTATTGCATTTCACACAAAGTCCTAAAACTAGTGGAAATCAAATACAAGTCATCTATCACTTAACACTTAACACACAATTGTGTAAAGAGCTTCAAGAAACAGCAATGCTCTGTGCATTTCTCAAAAATCGTCCTCAGTAAACGTTAAAACTGAGAATCCCTCATTCTTACCTGAAAGGGTTATATTCCATCACCTTGGTGTGTTCAGGGTCAGTGGCTGCAAAAATCTGCTTGATCTCTCTGGAACTAGGTTCTCCTATAGCCTTCAGTTTGTTCAGGATGAGGCTGATATTGGCCATTGGGAACTTAATGGAGGGCGGAGGACAGAAAATATATATTACATGCAGAAAGGCATTACTTAGTTAATGTATGCACAGTGTTATGAAGATGTACGGCACTGTGTAATTGCTAAGCATTATCATCTTCATTGTCTCCTCTCAAACGTGCAGTACATATCACAGCATTTTCTAGGTGAGTCTGAGACAAAGCCAACTGCTGAGAAAATTTGCTTTTTACTGAAAATGTTAAAATCTCACTAAATGTACTTATCTGTTACACCTTCAGAAAGCTTAAATTTCAGTGACTGAAACGCTGCCCAGTCTTGCTTCAATGCAACATCAAAGTAGGTAGAGGTACATTTTAAAGCACAAGTTTAAACAGTACCTTTGCCCTCACTGTCCACTGCTGCATCCCACTTAATCCTCATTTAATACAGATGATCAATTTAAAATAAATCTTTGTGTCCTTCGCTTTGGTGAACAGTTCATTGCAGTTCCAATGTATATGCTCAGTCATATAAACTTTTCATTCACACTAAGTTCAGCACAGATTGTATTATTAGGAACCAATTTTTCCCAGAACATAAGATGAACATTTATTTCAACAAGTGTCATTCTTCCCGATTAGGCCATTCCAATTAGACTTGAGCACTTGAGCTTCAAATCCAGCATTCAGTTTTGCTATGTTAAAACCCTGTACATAATTTGCTTGCTACTCTTAAAAGTGTGTAGTCAACAAGAATAAAACTTTAATTTTTATTTTTTGGAATAAACAGTCATTTAACAAATGCTGAATCAATTTCTCGAAAGTCAGACATGCTCTGCTGCAGAACATACAGTATAATGAAACAAGCTGAAAACTGTTTTCTCCCATTCAATACATGATGTTATTTTGAGTAGCAAATACTGAAATTAGATAAGGCTGGCAATTAAGGATCTAACCATAAGAGATGTTGGGCCCAACTCCCAGCTACACTTAGCATAACCGAGAGTCAGGTCCAGCGTCTCTTAGTCCTCTTCACATCACTCTGGTTGTGTTAAGGGCCCTAAAAGTGGGTGTACCTTAAGGCCCTAGTAACATTGCCTGAGCAGCGCAAAGGGGCCTTAGTGTAATTAATAATCACCTGTTTGAATTAACCTACTTGCTAGACAGGACCTGCACGCTTTGTGACTTAGGGCTTGTCTACATGAATACTTACTTTGCAGCAAGCTGGAGTGTGACTCTACCGCGCACGAGTGCGTGGCAGGCTGGCTATCTGTCCATGTGTACCTTGTTGACACACATTACCAGCTCCTTAATGTGCTTTCATCTAGTCTCTTCAACTTGGCTAAAATATGTAGAGCTGTGTGGGAAGTGGAATTTCTAATTTGTGGGAAATTCCTCAGTGTCTAACTTTGTTTTCATTCCAAATCGAAACAAAACCAAACAATTTCACAATTTGCCACAAAATGACATTTTTGAAAATAATTCATTTTGGATCAATCAAAATGTTTCCTTTGATTATAACTTTTCAGATTTTTTTATTTTTTATAATATAAAAATAAACTAAATTTCAAAATGAAAATCAAAATGCTCTGTTTCAAAAATATAGAAATGGAACTTTATCAAAATGCCTTTAAAAAAATCTAAACAAAACTGCAACAAAAATCAACAAATTTCTGCAGAAAGCTTCTGTTTTGGCACAATGGTATTTTGTAATGGAGAAATGGTCAGTCGGAACTTTTTTGACCAACTCTAAAAACAGATACTGATGAGGAAAGTGATCAAGGCAAAGGAAGGAAACAAAGAAGTAAAGTTTAAAGAAATATTGAATTTAAAAATAAAAGGATTAAGAATAATCTTAAAACTCTCTTCCTCTAGAATGTATTTATTTTTTATCTATTTATCTCCAACTTTTATTGGAGTTCCTTACATTTGCTCAGGTAAGTGAAGTACATGACTCCACCTGAAGAGGTGCATGAAGTACTCTCCCTGGACCACTGTGACGAACAAGTATACTTAATCCTAATATTCAGTATTCAAATACCATGTATAAATCACCTAGGCATCAATACAACAGTAAAGCTTATTCTTACCATCTGTTTTAAAGTCTTATCTGCACGAATAATAGTTTTCAAAACTCATTTTTAAAGGGCTGTTTTCTCAATGTTTCTTGTTCACATTCTGCAGATTGTGATGCTGATATATGCATTCACTTAGTCTGAAAAACTAGGATCTCATTTATTTGCTTAGGGATTAATCAAATGCAAACAGCAGCTCCAAAGAACATTTGTAGTTTAATGGTGCACTGTATATTTTGGAGCAAGTTTGGTTATGATACTAGGAGTACAAACAAATTGCAGGGAATAAGAGGTATATATATAGCTTTATTTTTTATTAATACATAACAGTTAAAACACTTTATATCAACAAGCACTCTACAACAAATAATCCTTACTTTACCGAGTGAGGTAGACAATGTTAGTATCCTTATTTTACAAAGAAACAGAGGCTGAAAACCTGTTTGTCTCACTCAAATGAGTAGTGCATGGGGCCCAAAGGCATTAAGGGCTAGATTGTGTCTACTCTACCACGACTAGGTAGTGGAATAAGGATTTCCACCCTCCCACATGAAACAGTGTTAGGCTTACCCGCCCCTGGGATCTGGGACTTCGGCACAGCAGAGTCCTTGAATGGCTGCTTCTTGCCCCTTTCAGTGAGCAGGTGGGCAGGGAATAGGTAAAGATCTGTCTAGAGGGACAGTGCTCCCCCCCACCCCCACAAGATGGCAGGACACAAGGCTGGAGGGCAATCTCCTTTCTTATTAAGGACTGATTCCATGTATTCTTTGCCCCTCCTCACCTGCCACTGTGGGAAAGGGCAGCTTTGGAGAAATGATGACTCAGACACACTGAGTCTGAGGGCTTGTCTACACTGGCACTTTACAGCACTACAAGTTTCTCCCTCAAAGGTGTGAAAAAACACCCCCCTGAGCACGGCAAGTTTCAGCGCTGTAACATGCCAGCGTAGATGCTGCACCAGCGCTCGGAGCCGCGCTCCCAGAGCTGGTATCTATGCCCCTCGTGGAGATGGTAGCGCTGTGAGAGAGCTCTAGCTCTAGCCGTGGCAGCGCTTCCACGTTGCCAGTGTGGCCAAGCGGAGACACATTTCTTTCTGGTGCTCCTCCACAAGCAATGCAATTCATGCTTTGTATAGAACTGTGCCTCAGGGCACCATCTGGCCCTCAGGGCGTTGCTCAAGGTGAGTATGGCAGAGCAGAGGTTAGAACTCAGGAGTTCCTGACGTCACATATTCTTCAAACACATTTTTAAATAATTTCAGAATAACGTTTTCAACACTTCAGAGAAAAGACTTCCCAAATATGTACACCTACAGTTATAGTTATTTCATCAGAATCTCTGTAAGTGTATGCTTCTCTACAACATACCCAGCCCAGTAGTCCACCCATAATACCCTGCCATTCTTTTTAGCAGCTTGTTTTTATCTTCTCCTCCAAGTTACTATTTCTGCTAGTGCCTCATATGACCACTGCTGTTGGAAGATGCAGCCAGAACAACTATGAGATACCTTGTGGCTTTGGTTAACACTGACTCTGTTACCAGGACCAGATATAAATTAACTGGCACAGGAAAAGTATGTATCATCACTTTTTCCCCTCCTTCTACTAATTATTGCTTTCCTTTCTGAAAACAATGCCAGTGTCAGCAGATCATGAAACTCAATGCAACTGAGAGCTTGAATCCCCAGCTGTGAAGGGAATGTGATATTTGTGACAAAGCAAATGATCAGAGATTGTATACACATGGGGGGGGCCTTGCAGAGGGGAACGAAATGATCAAATTGTTAAGATAAATAATTACATAATGATAGTTCAGTACACATTGTAGTGTGAAGAAACATGGTAAACTTGGTTCTGAGAAAATTATATAGATATGATACTCAATGCATAGTGCTGAAAGGCAAAATAAAGTAGCAAAAGCCCAATTCACCTCATCTGCATGCTTCTCCATATAGTTGAATGCATACTCATCAGCATCCACCAAAAGAAAGTTGTGACCATTGAAACAAACTTTGGCTCCAACAAACAGATCCTGAGCTTTGAAGTACTCAGATATCTCACTCTTAAAGAGCTCCTGCCCAGGCTTCTTAATACGACTTCTTTCCAGGAACTTCCCACCAAGTATCCCTGGAGGAACAGAATTGTAAATTATTAGCTGTACTTTGCTATTTTGTTTTTAAATATTAGTTTTCATCTTCAAGTTTCATCTCCCATACTCCCTCTCTCATTCCTGAAAAGGGCCATCTATATCAGTGCCCACAGCAACAATTACACTGTGCACCTTCCATGACACTCCTTTTAATGGCTGCCAAACACCTTCCTTTTTTCATGAAAATGTGACAGAAGTTTGTCTTTTCTCATGGTTTCCACAACCCACACACCAACACTCGGATCCTTGGGAGGGATACAACACAAGCAATTGCACTTGAACTGCGAAAGCCAAATACAATTTTGGATAAGGAGAACGTCCTAGTGATATATACTGAATTTTTGGTTTACCATTATTTCAACTTCTTTTTAAGAGCTTATGAATGTGAAGAACATACCACTGAGGTAGCTCTAGCTTTCCCAAATAGCTCTTCCAATGCAACTTAATTCTGATCTGTTTTCCTTTGTAAACTTGATGTCCTCATGGTAATTTTGTTTTCATATATAATTATTCTATTCACATCATGGGAATTGAGCACATGGTTGAAGGGCACTGTGTGACTTATACTATAGGGGGATTTTAAAATGTAAATTACATTTAAGTGCCAAGTACAAGTGCAAGTAGGGCAGAACGGGTACCATTGTTTGTAAAGCTAAAGTGACTAGCATGTAAAACAGTAGAAGGAATAGGCTTTCTTTTGAATTGATTCACTATAGTTTTGCAATGCCCAGCAAATCTGCATCACATTTACCAAGTTCTAGAATACACTCTGTCAAAGTGTTCTGTTTTATCAAGATATGTTACTATGTTAAATGTGCACTATGCCAATTCCGTAGTGCCTGGGCTTCATTTCCTGTTTATATCTAACCTTTCAAACCAAAAGCCAAAAAGCATACTTTTGTAACTTTTTATGATGTCTTACATATTCTGTAGTGATGTAAGTCCAATAAAAGGCTGATGGACAGTGTAATAAAGTGCCATTTATAGTCAAAACTGTAAGTGAATGTGAAACCCAACTACTTATTAAACAAGAGTTTGGATCAGATATCTTACTTAATTGCTTTACTAACATCATAAAAATGACAGAAAAAAATACATTAAGGTAATGATCAGGGTCTAGCTTAAACCCCAATAAAGCATGAAAATTCAAAGTTAAGAATGGAACTCAACTTAACACATTCCTTTTCACCTAGGTATTACAACACATATGATACTTTAGATCATACACAGCTTTCAGAGTAGCAGCCATGTTAGTCTGTATTCGCAAAAAGAAAAGGAGTACTTGTGGCACCTTAGAGACTAACATACAGTTTTAGAAGATGTATGCAATACTTAAGCACAACTGGCCACCATGAGATTGGAATTTCAGCCCTGACTGCACTTCCCTCATTCTGTGTGTTTAAATTAGAAATTTACCTTAATGTATTTTTCTGGGTTTTTTTAAAATGTTTAAAAGTAGTGCTTTTCTAGTAGTGCAAAGAAAAATGAAAACAACAATAAGGAACACCATTAGGTTAAGGACCTTAGGTTGAGATCAGATGAGCAATTTGGATTGCAGATGACCAAATGGAAATCTACAAGAAGCAGACTCAAAATAAACACCAAGGAAAGTCTTCCACTGAGATCAGATCAGCCTTTGCAGGTGTTTATACAGCTGTTAGATTAGTATTAACACAAGGTGAAAAATGGGTTATAGTCTCCTGTATGGGGAGCCATAGGTCTCAGATTTTGTCCCCCTTTTCAACAGAAGCTTCAAAATGTCCAATTAAATTAAATTTCTAATCTAATTTGCAAAATATTAATATTGCGTTGCTTCTCCCCCTGTGATTTTCAGGATGCTGTAATGAGAAAAATAAGAACAACTTTAAGGTTTTAGTGTTAGCTTTGCAACTCCAAATAGTTTAACTTGCCTATTAACATCAATTTCTAAAATTAAAATAGGAATAATAAGCATATTGAATCTGAGTAAAAGAGGGGATGATCAGGCTTTCATTTAAAAAAAAAAAACAATTTACTGTTACTTCCTAACTCCCATCTGGTCTGAAGTCATCATTATTTCCCCCCTACTTAGCCCCATTTCAGCCCCACCTTGCTCCCTATGCCAAAGTGTCCCTCCCACTCTCCTCCTTCAGTCCCTGTCCCTTTGCCCTTATCCTCGCCCATCTGTGACCTCCGCCACCACTCCTCTCTCATTCTTAATCTTGATTCTCTCAGCTAGCTTCTTTTTCTTGGCCTTCAAACATACCTACTTCTCCGCATCTTGAGAAGTAAATCTTCCTCAGTTTCTCCCACCTTTCCAACTGCTACCCCGTCTCCCTAACCTCCCTAACCACATCCTAGCTCCTCCTGTTGCTTGTACTTCCTTTCACTCCTCTGTTCCACAGAGACTTCTCTCACTGAGTCAATCTCCAATTAGCTTTTCTTGGCCAAGTCCAAATCTCTCTTCTTCAGTTTCATCCTCCTTGACCTTTCCAAGCTCACCCTGCTTGATCTTTCTACTACCTTCAACACTGTTGACCACATCATCCTTCCTAACTCTCTTCTACTTTGTGTTTCTGAACTCATGTACTTTTATTTGACTTTCAGATACTTGATTTGGAGTGCTCCCTCTAGTATTTCCTCTGGAGGCACCACCTCTTCTTTACCCCCTCTCTACATCCGAATTCTGTCTTTGGCCCCTCTCCTCTTCATACTCTGCACTTTATGCCTGGGTAACCTCATCCACTTGATTTGAGCTATTATCTTTATGCTAGGTTTCAGAGTAGCAGCCGTGTTAGTCTGTATTCACAAAAAGAAAAGGAGGACTTGTGGCACCTTAGAGACTAACCAATTTATTTGAGCATAAGCTTTCGTGAGCTACAGCTCACTTCATCGGATGCATACAGTGGGGAGATTTTATATACAGAGAGAACATGAAACAGTGGGTGTTACCATATACACTGTAGTGAGAGTGATCAGGTAAGGTGAGCTATTACCAGCAGGAGAGCGGGTGGTGGGGGGGACCTTTTGTAGTGATGATCAAGGTGGGCCTTGATTATCACTACAAAAGGTTTCCCCCCTCCCCGCCCCCTCCCCACCCCGCTCTCCTGCTGGTAATTGTTGACCTTACCTGATCACTCTTGTTACAGTCTGTATGGTAACACCCATTGGTTTCATGTTCTCTGTGTATATATAAATCTCCCCACTGTATTTTCCACTGCATGCATCTGATGAAGTGAGCTGTAGCTCACGAAAGCTTATGCTCAAACACATTGGTTAGTCTCTAAGGTGCCACCAGTCCTCCTTTTATCTTTATGCTGACTCTCTCTCTGCCAATGACTGATCCCCTTTTGTTCCCTTCTCGCACAAGTGCCTGTGCTCTCCTAAGTGCTGCCCTCCGAGCCTGAAGTGGCCTCACTGGTCTGGTAGGCCAAGCAATCTCCCTGAGAATACTTCTTCTCAAAACCCACTGCTTTTCACAATCCCTCAAACAACAATCTGCAAATTCCATTTAAACAATTTTTAAAGGCAATTAACAAAACAAAAAAGACCACCTAGGAACTACTACAATAGGTAATGTAGTACCCAAACAAACCCTTAACTTTATTCTGTGTATTTCTTCTTCCCTGCATCCCTCTATTTCCCTTGCTTGTTGTTCTCTTTCCAGTGTCTTCTTGTGTCAATTTAGCTGCCCGAGGTGAACATATCTTTATTTGCTATGTGAGTTGCCATGCATGCCTATAGCACTATACACAAATGTTTCATAATAAAATAAGGAATAAACAATAACAGCAGCAACTGGAAGCATCAATGTGGATAAAGGATTTGTGTATGCAATATGCATTGCATACTATCTAAAATAAGCAAAAGCCAAAGCAATGGAAAGACACTGATATATTGTTCCACACTGTGGGATTTGTACCAGCATCCTCCCTCTGTTGATATAACATATATGGAAGCAACTGTTTCTACAGACAGTTCTGTTATAACTAGTTATGGATCCAATATGTAGGATGGAACAGTAGAGTGTGAAAGCTAGAAGCTATGGAACACAAGTCCTTTCTACACCGAATTTTTGCCTCTACTCCAAGAGGGGAGGGGGAAGGGCGGTGGCAGGTCATGGAACATATATGGACAACACATCTCGAAGAACCAGTTACTGTAACTTACACGTAGCCATTTCTTCTTCTTTGAGAGCTTGTCCATAAACATTTCACTGTTGGTAACTTACAAGCAATGACCTAGGTTACAAGGAGGTGGGTGCTAGGAGTCTACCTAACCAGTGATTGTAGAACAGTCCTACCAAAATTAGCATCGGCTCTTGATGCTTCCACGATGGAATAATGCTGGGTGAATATGTGTATTGAGCCCAAAGTAGCTACCCTAGTATCTCCAAGTATGGGAACATTTATCAAAGAAGCAACAGAGGTTGTTTCTGCTCTGGTACACTGAGATGTTAGACCCACCTATGAGAGTATGTTTGCTAATTCATCACATCACTTGATACAAGCAGAGATCCAGTTAGAACATCTGTGTTGAAAGGACTTGTCCTTTAACCCTGTCTGCATAAAATATCAATAATCTTAGAAATACCCTGAATGGCTTAGTCCTATCTACACAGCAGGAGAGCACTCTAAGAACTTCTGTAAGGTGTCCCATTTCACCTAACCTTTATTTGAATGTGGATGGGGGGGAGGTGTGAGAGACAGGTAGAGGGATGACCTGACTTAAGTGAAAGACAGAGACCACTTTCAGTAAAAAATTAGGGTGAGGTCTTACTGACACCCTGTCTTTATGGGGGGGCATGCCATCAAGTGCTTGTATCTCCTCAACCCCTCAGGCCAGTGTTGCTGTCACAGAAAAGCTGTTTTAATAAAAAGTGGAAAGAGAGAACTTATTGCCATTGGCTCAAAAGGTGGGCCCATTAGCCCAAATCAGTCCAATATTTATAGTTCCTGAGGAGGGGGAGGTTCTCTGACTGGGGGATATAATTACCTAGCTACCAGAGGGTGTGAAAGTGTAAAATATCACTGAAGTGGAGGGCGGAAAACTGAGATGGCTGCTCGGTGAACCCTCTGGGAATTCACTGACAGTCCAGAGTTCTTTAAAGATAGAAGGTAGTCCAGTATGTCTGGAATCTATTCCAGGGATGGTGATAACTGATGCTGCACCCAGATTATGAATCTCTTCCATTTGGCAGCATAAGTATGCCTTGTAGAATCTTTTCTACTGCGGATTAGGATGTTTTGTACTTCAGATTAATAGGATCTTTCCACTCAGGTCAGATAGCCAGCTCCCATGCCATAAGGTGCAGGGAACATGGATCCAGATGGAGAATCTGATAGTGCCTGAGATATTACTGGCTGGAGAAGCAATTGTATTGGAGGTTGGATGGAGAGATTCTTTAGGTGTAAGTACCAGAATTGTGTTAGCCATGCTGAAGCTATGATCATCCTGGCTGCATCTTGCCTGAACATCCTGAGAACACTCAGGATAAATGCAATGGTGCAGTATAGAACTGCTAAGGATCTCAGTGTGGTATGTCAGTCCTTCAGAGAGCATAAGGCCTCATCTGCTTTAGCACTGAGTTCACATTCCTTGAATGGGAGATCCTCAATTGTTATTTGAATCACTTTAGAGATCCCTAAAGAGCGAAGACCAGGGTGGATTTAATTTAAATCATGATTCAGGAAGACTATTCAACAGGTTAATCATTAATATTTGGAGGATTTTCTTGCCATGCAGTATTAGGAGGAGAACATCATCAGACAGACATTTAAATTGTTTTATTTAACTAAAACAACAACAACAACGTTATGTATTCTGGATTTTTTTCTTGAACAGCAACATGTAATATTTAACAAAACAAGCATATGAATTTTTGAATTTAGTTAAACATTCAAGTTTTTTAAAAATCAGGTTTGCTTTTGTTAAAATTGTTTTAAACTAAAATAATTAAATGAAACATTTTTTTAAAAACAAAAAACAAAAATTAAATTGACTAGGTCAGCCAAGGCAACATGAGAAACTTGAAATATTGGCTTCTGCAGCTCACTCAGTTGTCTTCATCTTCATTTTCCTGTTTGTTCATAATCTGGGAAAGAAAAACAAGCTTTCCTGATTTTTCAGGTCCCAAATGATTTCTCAGTTTGGAATGAATTAGTCCAAAGGAAGAAAATATTCTTTCTACACTGGCAGAAGAAGCTACTGCTGTTAAAAGTGAAATTATCACTTCAACAGTCTCTGAATCTAAGTGCTTAAGTGACTTCTACCAGTTCACTGGTGTGACTTTCTTTAAAACATCATCAGCAAACATATATTTCTTGAATGGTTCACCCTTAGCTCTGACGTTTATTATAGTTGGCATTATGGAGGGATGATTGCTGGATGTCCATGTCATAGCCAGCTCCTCTTCTTCAGCAGTTAAGGTTTGACCCTAGTACCAAGTATTGAGAATACTTGCAAGAAAATGAGCTGGAGATAGTGCTTGTCCCATTTATTTTTTTAATACTTGTAATTTAACTCTGTCATTGCATATTTCTCTTTTTAAGATCTCACTCAGTTCCTTCCAAATTTCGACAGTGTTAGCAATAAAACAGCCATTTCCCTGCATTTTGTTCCAGGCTACAGAAATAGACTTCAGGGTACTCAGCATGTGTTCAACATTTCTCTTAAGATCAACGTTGAGAACTTTGGCTGCGACAGTGCCATCTATTTTTTCATGATTTTGTTTATAAACTGTCATCAGATTAGGCCAGTTCTTGATATAGTGCTCAAAACAGTCCACTCCTGAGTTCCATCGCATGTCTTGTGGGAGAGTTAGCTTGGTTCTTCCCACTTTTTTCAGAGCAGCTGCTGCAAAGCGGTTGTTACGGAAGTATTTTGCAATTTCAACAATATTAGCCTCTATTTCCAGAACACTGAAGTCTTTGGCTAGGAGGTGCATCAAATGAGCTCTGCAACCGTATGTTATTAGCTTGGGACTCTCTTCACACTCTTCTAAATAATTTCTTCTCATCTTGGACACATTTGCAGCATTCTGTGTGACCAAGCCGCATACTAGACATTTATATTTTTTTCTCAGTTTGTTATAGCTTTTACTGCTACTTCTTGTAAGTATTCTGCTGTGTGTGCATTTCTTGATGTATCAAGTGTTTCTGTAAGAAAGACATTCCCTTCTTCTGTTGTCACACAAGCACATACAAAAGGATCATTGCGGACATTGCTCAACCCATCAAGACTCAGGTTAACAATTTTATCCTCTAGACCTTTTTACACACTGCTCAATTTCTCTTTCACACACTTTATCCAGCAATGTGCCTGCAACATCTGCTCTGTTGGTGGACTGTATCCTGGTCTTACTGACTGAACCATGTTAATAAAGTGTGGGCTCTCAATCATACGGAAATGAGAGTTTGTTGCATAAACAAATGGGGCAATTTTTTCATCAATTACCTCTTTCTGTAATCTGCTGGTTCTTATCACAAACTTATCTATGGCTGTTTCTGGATGATGGAGATTTTTGTTTTCTTTTTGCTACAGGTGATATACTGTGGCTATGTGACATACATGATGTGACTGAAACACTATCACTGGCAGAAAACTCTGAAACTATAGAAAATGATGGTGATCTTAAAGGTGGATAGTCTTCAGAATCCTGTATGTTGAGGATGGAGTCTCCTAAACAAAATAAGTCAATGCAGTTATTTAATTATTACCATACTGCTCATTTAGCATTACTCATTGCATTCCCTGACACTCAGTACTACTTTAAAGGTGAAATTGTAAAAGGAAGATCTGTCTATTTCAGCTACTTATTTTTTTTATCACAACTGCATCTAAAATGATAATACCACTATATTTTTTGCTCAAACATGAGAATTCAAGAATAGTCCAGAAGGAAGACAGGCAGTCCTTAAGAAAGATTATGAAATAAAAGTTTACCAACCTGAAGATCCTGCATGTTCAGATATGTTCCTTTCATCATCTTCAACACAGCTTCCTCCTGAGAAGGAACACTTATAGAACCATAGAATATCAGGGTTGGAAGGGACCTCAGGAGGTCATCTAGTCCAACCCCCTGCTCAAAGCAGGACCAATCCCCAATTAAATCATCCCAGCCAGGCCTTTGTCAAGCCTGACCTTAAAAACCTCAAAGGAAGGAGATTCCACCACCTCCCTAGGTAACATATTCCAGTGCTTCACCACCTTCCTGGTGAAAAAGTTTTTTCCTAATATCCAAACTAAACCTCCCCCACTACAACTTGAGACCATTACTCCTTGTTCTGTCATCTGCTACCAGTGAGAACAGTCTAGATCCATCCTCTTTGGAACCCCTTTCAGATAGTTGAAAGCAGCTATCAAATCCCCCCTCATTCTTCTTTTCCGCAGACTAACCAATCCCAGTTCCCTCAGCCTCTCCTCATAACTCATGTGTTCCAGTCCCCTAATCATTTTTGTTACCCTCCGCTGGACGCTTTCCAATTTTTTCACATCCTTCTTGTAGTGTGGGGCCCAAAACTGGACACAGTACTCCAGATGAGGCCTCACCAATGTCGAATAGAGGGGAACAATCACGTCCCTCAATCTGCTGGCAATGCCCCTACTTATACAGCCCAAAATGCCATTAGCCTTCTTGCAAAAAGGGCACACTGTGGACTCATATCCAGCTTCTTGTTCACTGTTGGTCCTTTTCTGCAGAACTGCTCCCTAGCTATTCGGTCCCTAGTCTGTAGCGGTGCATGGGATTCTTCTGTCCTAAGTGCAGGACTCTGCACTTGTCCTTGTTGAACCTCATCAGATTTCTTTTGGCCCAATCCTCTAATTTGCCTAGGGCCCTCTGTATCCTATCCCTACCCTCCAGCGTATCTACCTCTCTTCCCAGTTTAGTGTCATCTGCAAACTTGCTGAGGGTGCAGTCCACGCCATCCTCCAAATCATTAATGAAGATATTGAACGAAACCGGCCCGAGGACCGACCCTTGGGGCACTCCGCTTGATACCGGCTGCCAACTAGACATGGAGCCATTGATCACTACCTGTTGAGCCCGACGATCTAGCCAGCTTTCTATCCACATAAAAGTTCATTCATCCAGCCCATACTTCTTTAACTTGCTGGCAAGAATACTGTGGGAGAACGTGTCAAAAGCTTTGCTAAAGTCAAGGAACAACACGTCCATTGCTTTCCCCTCATCCACAGAGTCAGTTATCTTATCATAGAAGGCAATTAGATTAGTCAGGCATGACTTGCCCTTGGTGAATCCATGCTGACTGTTCCTGATCACTTTCCTCTCCTCTAAGTGCTTCAGAATTAATTCCTTGAGGACCTGCTCCATGATTTTTCCAGGGACTGAGGTGAGGCTGACTGGTCTGTAGTTCCCCGGATCCCCCTTCTTCCCTTTTTTAAAGATGGGCACTATATTAGCCTTTTTCCAGTTGTCCAGGACCTCCCCCGATCGCCATGAGTTTTCAAAAATAATGGCCAATGGCTCTGCAATCACATCCGCCAACTCCTTTAGCACTCTCAGATGCAGTGCATCTGGCCACATGGACTTGTGCTCGTCCAGCTTTTCTAAATAGTCCCAAACCACTTCTTTCTCCACAGAGGGCTGGTCACCTCCTCCCCATGCTGTGCTGCCCAGTGCAGTAATCTGGGAGCTGACCCTGTTCGTGAAGACAGAGGCAAAAAAAGCATTGAGTACATTAGCTTTTTCCACATCCTCTGTCACTAGGTTGCCTCCCTCATTCAGGAAGGGACCCACACTTTCCTTGACTTTCTTCTTGTTGCTAACATACCTGAAGAAACCCTTCTCTTAACTCTTAACATCTCTTCCTAGCTGCAACTCCAAGTGTGATTTGGCCTTCCTGATTTCACTCCTGCATCCCCGAGCAATATTTTTATACTCCTCCCTGGTCATTTGTCCAATCTTCCATTTCTTGTAAGCTTCTTTTTTGTGTTTAAGATCAGCAAGGATTTCACTGTTAAGCCAAGCTGGTTGCCTGCCATATTTACTATTCTTTCTACATATTGGGATGGTTTGTTCCTGTAACCTCAATAAGGATTCTTTAAAATACTTCTCATGATGTTGTTTCATTCGGGCAACCAGGCTTTGCATTTCTTTCTTGCGCTGTTTGCATTTTGCACGCATGCCTGTCTTACCCACAATATTCCCAAACTGGGTCTCTTTTACGGCCTGCTGCCATTATGGGTTTTCCCACCTAGTGAGAGAATATTATGGTAGATCTCAAATCAATGAAGGCTACACTCAGATAGACATCAAGACTTCTGGAATATTCTGCTCAAACAGTTTCACATTTGTTTCTACTGCCTGTCCCTCCCTTCTCACATTTATCTTCAGACTTCTTCTCCTTGTCCAGGTCTATTCCACCCCCAACAATCTTCTAGTCATTGAACTTTTTGAAACTTTGCACTTTTAAAGAGAGGTAAGCGATTGATTCTGTGTACACAAATTTGCAGACAATAGGGTTGAGGTCTGTTATTTCTCACCTCTATATATTATTTATTTATTTTAAAACATTTTTGCTGTTAACAAGCATGTTATCTCTGGAGACACAAATCCACAGTTTGAGAACTGCAAAACTAAGCATCTCTGATGGTACCTTCTAGACTGAGCACTATAGAAAGATTAACCTAAATAATCTATACAGAAGCCTCTGGAACCCCATAAGATTGGGTCCCTAATCCATGAACTATTGGAACTCATTTACAAAACTTTTCTTAAACATTACATGAATATATTGTCTCATGCTAAAGGAATAGGGATTATAAATTCTAATTCATGATGAAATATCTTTGAGCTATAATGTATCTATCTTTACATAGGTTTTTTCCTCAAAAAGCATTTTATCAAAACAATCAGATTTAAATAAAAAAAAATCATTGATTTTTATCCACCCTGGCGGAGACATGAGGATCCCTTATAGGAATGAGGTCACCATAGATCTAGAAGCTATACCTGAAGCTTCACAAGCTGCTTGGAGCGATATGCATAACACATCCTCACCTTCAGCCACTTAAATTCTTCCCTACTGTCTTAAAGAAGCCTGTCTGCAAATTTAACCATGTAATCCCACTTCAGATAATTGTATTTTGCCAACCAGGCTTGGTAGTTAACAATTCTCATTTGGAGGTTTGATGTGGAGTAATTTTCCCCACCCAGAAAAAATTATTTTGGGGGGTTCCTTGTCTTTTGATGTTGCTTTGTGTTGCCTTCCATGTGACCTCTCATTCACCACAAGAACCATCCATGATGCCAGCCAGTGTGTATAAAATTGCTCAATACCCTGGGAAGACAATAGGTGGAGATGATGATCTGAGCTCTTTGATGCTGATACCAAAGAGACAGGTGTCTGCCAGAGCAATTTAGCTGACTCTAGCAGTCCACCTTTGATGGGCAATGCAAGAGATCCAAGTATGGACTTGTGTAGGATGTCTAGAAGCTTCTGTGACTTTTCCTGTACTGCTTCAGCTGGAATCTCCAGCGGGTCAGCTATTCCTGGAACATCTTATAGCCCTCTGGGGTTGAGGTAGAGGACTCAGGGACTACAATCTCAGGCAGGGATGATGAGGACGTTTGAAACTGGGTTAAGATGTCCTCTGCTTGGGATTCCTCACTGGAACCATTAATGTCTGTTCAGCTGGAGTGGAGCAGATTGGGTTGGTTGAGGCGAAGAAGGGGAGTTAATCCTGGATTGGGAGGCAGACACTGGCCTTCTAGCCTGATGATTTCCTCCCAGAGCCCAATACAGACAAAGGTACTGTTAAGCACAAGATACAAGTGGCCAAGGGAGAGGATACCAGATAATTCTATCCCTCTTTGAGCTTCTATGTCTAGGGTAATAAAACTCAACCCTTGACTCCCTCTCCATGGTATGCTGCCTGAATATCTGGACCCTGGGGAACAAATTGGTCCAACCTCCCTACTGCCTTCAGAACCTGAGGAGGAGAATGTATAGTCCTCCTGGAGAGGAAGAGCTATAGCAGCTAGTGTGCTAGGAGCACCTTTAGTCTGTGCTCTGGTTGGTACCACTAATGTACCTGGTACCAGTGTCAGAGCAGCAGTCAGGGCTGGAGGAGGCAGTTTCATTATTGCTAATAGTGGATAGTCCAGCACTGAAGAGACCAGTAGGTCTTTCAATGCTATATAGGATTTCGATACCAAATATGTTGGTAACAAAGACAGGTGAGTAGATGGTCATGGTGCCGGGGTTATTAGTGTGAGAGACATCAGGGCCTGGGTGCTGAGAGGTCTGTACTGAGAGATTTAAGCGTTACCAAGGGAGGCATAGTGACAAGTGCCAGACTGGGTGCCTTTTCTTCTGAAGTTGGAGAGGATTTATGGTTCCTTGAGGAAGAGGACAGAGATCTCTTTCCTTTGTGGGTCCCGTGCTCTTTCCTTCCTCTGTACCCTGAGATTTTATCAAACTAGAAATATGGATCTTTACAGGTAGCTATTGTTATTAATTATTAATCATGTTTATTTTGAACAGTATCTACCACAATCAGATCTTGGTCTATGACGGAGGTTTCTAGGTGCTACAGTAATAAATAAATAATATCATAGTGTCTAAGGGCCAACAAAGAATGGACCCCTCTTTGCGAGACACTGTACAAACCCAGAGGTGTAGGTGGTCCTTGCCCCAAAGAGCTCACAGTCTAAATAGACAAGAGAAACAGAGAGTTGAGGAAGGAGTTGTTAACAATGGCAGAGTGAATAGTGTGATGGGAGCTAACATTAAACTAATTCCACAAGTTTTTTTTTGTGTGGGGGTGTTAGGGTGTTGATTTACTTAGGAAGAGATTGGTTAAATGGAAAGAAAAGGGAAAGGAGATGGGACACAGAAGGCCAGGGCATGAGGGACGGGTGTGGTGTGAAGCTGAGGTGAAAAGAATGGGAGGGAGGGAGAGGAGTGTGCTGGAACACCCAATCAAACACAGGGCAGAGAAAGTCCAGTTAAAAGTTTGGTCATTTCTGCTCCAGCCGGCTGGAGACTCTGGTCAGCTAGGCCACATTATAAGGGAAAAGGGGAGGCACCACCTGGATCCTAGTACCTCCAGAGTAGCGGGAAGTCTCCCCTGCATAGTTCACGGTTCAAGGAGATGCTATAGTCAGAGATCACCCCATGAGGCCCCATTTTACCCCACACCCAGTGCAGCATTCCCTAGTTTGGCTGCTTCTGCTCCCACTTTGACTCCAGGAGTTAAGGAGGCAGCCAGAGCACTTTGAGATGATGAGTGTTAAGAAACTGCTGCTCCAGGTGTCTCGAAGTTTGACTGGGATGCACTGACCTCTCCAGAGAGAATATTTTCAGAGGAGACTCCCTAGCTCTTTGGGTTCTCATAGAAAATGATTTACAGATGGTACGTGATTCTGTTATGTGCACTTCACCCAGACACAGCAAGCATCTAGTGTGCCCATCATTGGAAGGCATTACAGCCTTGCAGGAAGAGGAATTTTTGAAGCCTGGAGATTTCTGCTCAGCCATAATGACTGATCTGAGTACCAGAGCTAACTCACAGGAAAACAAAAAAAGTGAATTTCCTTCTAAAAGGAAGAAAGGAATTACTACCAAAAATCTGTAACAATAACACTGTTAACTAACTAACTACTAAGTACCCCACTATCCAGAATTATTTACATGACAAAGAATAGGCCACATAATGAGCAAAGAAGCTTGGACACTGCAAGTTCCAACCCATACCCAGAGGAAGGGAGAAGGAAATGAAGGGTAGGGTCGCCCTGCCCTTTTGGCCCTCAGAGGCACCAGAATACTCAGGGCGCAGGCATGACCCCCAAAGAACATTGCTGGCCCAAAGTATCTGGACTTAATTGTATTGGATGCATGCTCACCAACAGTGAAATATATGTGGACAAGAACTTGAAGCGTTCATCTCTAGAAAGGCTGGATGAGCTGTCTCCTCGAATTCAAATCAATGTCACTCTAGTAGGTCACTAGGACAGCTACTGGCACAAGACCAAATTTACCCTTCAAATGCCAATAAACTGAATATTGTTTAAGATATTGTTACATATATTAAAATAATTACAATGATTTTGTTTTTATACTGTGCCTTTATATAATGGAAAACATATAGCTAGAATAATAATATTGATCCTGCAAAACATAGAACTTACTGTATGATTTCCAATCTGTTATGTTTTCTATGGGTTTATCCCTATTTACCATCAATGACAACAATACAATTTCTATAAGTTACCTATAACAAAAGCAAGCTCCCCTGGATAAGATTTGCAAATAGAATATGTGCCACCATCTTTAGGAGCCAATAACTTTAAATGTTGTGAAGTGCTGTCTTACAACAAATGGTTTCATTCTGAGTATCACAGATTATAAATTAGCACAACAAACTACTATTAAGGTAAAACAGTAGACCTCTGTCAAGCCCAAAAGAAGCAAATGTAGATCTGACTGAATTCAAAAGGATTTGCACAGGCTTCCATTAGAACTGAGTTCTGCATTAGGGTTTAATGATCACTACATTTTAATCAAAGCAGCAGAGCTCTTGGAATTGCTTCCAGAGGATTATTATCTCTTACCTGTATTTCGCTGTGGGGTCTCAAACACTGAAATTGTGTCATCACTCAGAAAATAAGAAATAATGAATTGCCGATCCTTGTCAATGGGATTATCAGTAATAAATTTTGCAAGAAAGCGCAGCAGGTTACTTTCGAGGCCTTTTCTATGAGGGCAGAAGAAGTGGCAAGAAATTCAGTATATAGAATGATGAACCTTTTCATCACTTGGAAACGCATTTTGTGAAATAAACTGTGTTATTCTTGGTCTGGACAGGAAATGGAATGAAGTTCCCTATTTTTTCAAAAATAATTTTCAGCTGGGGTTAACAAAGCTAAGCAGGGTCAGCCAGATAGAAAGGAATTATTTTTCAGGGCACAATTGGTTCTCTGATTACAGATTCTGATTGCATCTGTATTCAATCTCAATTGCAAATCAGGCTGAAAGTTTATTTCCAGAAATTTAATTGGGGGGGGACGGACATTTTTTAGATGTATTCATTTTCAAACCTAAATACAAATCAAAATACATGTCAGGACCCTCTCCAGGAAATTTGGCCAATCAGATTCTTTTCCCATGTGGCTATTTTTTTAAATGTGAAAACCAAATGAATTCAACAATAGTATATTTATTGATTTAGACGTTACTATTTTAAAATATACAGAGGTTATATAAATTATTAAAATTTTACCAAGTCTTCTAATAGCGTTCTCCTTTTCTGAAGGCTCTACACGTGGGTTAATGAACCTCAGATCTGCAATGCAGCTTTGTTTTTTACTCAGGACTCATAAATCATGTCACAGTCTGTATAACCCACAATGGCAATAAAAGGTGCTAATGTTTTCATATTGCTATAGTACAACTGTGCATGAAAACCAGTCAACAAAGAAAAGAACTCTCAGGAAATCTCAAGAGAAACAAACGGGGGTTATATCATATTTGTGGATCTTCTGAAATTCTTTTTAGTTGTCTACACTTGGAGCTGGGGGAGGTGACTGCCAGCTCAAGTAGATATACTCACACTCTCACCCAGCTAGCATGCTACAAATAGTAGTGGAACAACGGTGACACCGGGAGTGGCAGCAGCAGTCCGGGCTAGCCACCCCAAGTATGTATCCACGGGGTCTGGTTGGCTCATAGTTGGGGCAGCTAGCCCCAACCACCTCTCACCACTGCATGTGCTACCACAGCTACATAACTTTTTTTTAGTACGATAGCTCAATGAGAGCTAGTGCAAATATGTCTACTCGAGATGGGAATCACACCCTAACTCCAAGTGTAGACATACCCTCAGAGCCTGATCCAATGCCAAATGAAGTCAAAGGAGTCTTTGTATTTATTTTAATGGGAATCAGATTAGACCCTAACTTCATAGAAGACCGTATTTGCCTAGTTCACAGAAATGCCGAATGCAATGTTGCTAACCAAGTCCTAATACACCTGGAAACTTACGTCAGGTAACCTTGAGATTTCACTTAACACCACTCTCCCCTGCAACTAGGAATTAAAAATATTGACTATGTGATACAGGTGGGCCAGGAAGCAGTGGTAGAGGGGAAATATATAAACCCTAGGCTAATTAAGGCGTGGTTCCCTGTAGACTAGGAAGGGTTGCTACAGGTTAATTGGAGCACCTGTAGTCAATTAAGCCCTGTCGGGAATCTAATAAAACCCCCTGCTTCAGGCAGTCAGGGGAGGAGGAGAAGGAGAGAGGACTGGAACTTGGAGGTGTGTTGTAAGATTTGAAAAAACAGAGAACTGAAGTAAGGGAGACCCGCCCCCGCAGGGGAGGGAGACTTCCTCCCCCAACATCCAAGGACCGAAGGTTCCTCACCCAAGGGGGAAGAGGGTAAGAACCCACAGGAGTTGAGAGGGGCTGGGGCTCAGAGTGAGGAGCAAACCCAGACCCCTCCCCTGCTTCCCTCCTCTACCACCTTCCCGGGCCACTGTTGGGGACCTCAGTGGCCCAAGAGCAGGGGCAAGAGGTGGCATCTTAGCCCCCTGCCAAGAAAAGCGCAGGACCCACCATACTAACATCGGCCATCTTGCCACAACTGGGATTATCTTTCACTAAAATACCTGTCTTTCTCCAAGAATTTCTTGAAATCTTTCTGGGGAGGTTGGGGAAGAAGGCTCATGCAGGAGCCTAGAGAATCCTCTTCAGAGCCAAATCCAGTGTATGGTGGAAACTTCCTTTCTATTTTTGGAGGAGGTGGAGCCTTGAATGGAACTGGAGTAAAATCCTCTATAAGAAAATAAGATAGCAAGATTTTTTCTTCAGATAATGCTATTTTATTAAAGATATTGCATTTTCAGTATAGATGTCTATTAATATATCCGAGTAACAGAGCAGAACCTCTCTCTTTAAATCATGCTTGCTTCACTATTTATAGGATGAAATGCAGGCCTTATTGAAATCAGTGGCAAAACTGCAATCATAATTTTGATGGGGCCAGGATTTCATCCATACCCAGTAATGTTTGGCAGAAATCAGTCAATAGGAAGGGAAATATTATTCCTAAACAGAAGAACCAAATTTTTAAAACCACTTTTCAACTCTTACCCCTTGGGATCATTCCACAATTTAAATTCCTTACTTGTGATATTTTTCTCTGTTTTTTGTCAATTTCTATGTTTGTATTGGAAGAACTCAAAGGTTTATGTCAGTCTTGGCAAGTTGCCAATAAATTCAGTCCTATCCCAAATACATCCAAATTTTCTGAAGCTTTACTTTTATAGTCCTTCCCCTACCCTACTCTTATATATTGCCTTAGCTCCAGACTCACTCATCAGCATTATTCCACAACTATGATCCCTTTCTCCATATGAACATGACCAATAACCAATCTGTCCTCTCTTCACATATGCCTGTCAGCTCAACAAGCTGTTATAAGGTCCACCCTGATCCCTATATCTAGCAAAGATCCTGCTGCCCCAGTGTCAGCTGCTGCTCTAGCGTGCCATAGTTGCTCCCCTGAACCTGTGTTTCCCAGTATTACGACTTGCAACAGCTATTGAGGCTTACAGCCGACATAAGAACCTAAACAGATACAGTTTTGATTATTATTTTCCCTGAAAATAAAGTTTATTAACATTGAAGCAACACTGATAGATGTTGGAAAACAAAAGGACAACGCACTAGGCAAATCACCAGCCAGAAGGATGTCACAGCATCCATGGTCCATGAAAGAACTGAGGGCCTCAGAAAGGCAGTGTACAACAATGGCCACAAACAAGAATGGGTTTTTTTTTTTTCTTCCCAAGCCTTGTCTCTTCTACCTGGAGTGGGAGAGATTTAATTCACTATTTTTTCCCTTTTCATTACCAAAACAAAAGTATCCAGTGAAAATGGTGAAATTTACACACAGTTCTATAGGAAGAAAAACTGATTGAATGAAGAATGAATTTTTTATCTGAAACATCCCCAACATTGTTGTACTGTAGGTTTGGTTTTGGCACATGTAGAGGAAAAGGGTGAAATTTGGGCCAATTCAAACTTTTCCTGAAGTGCTTTTTCAGTCTACATATCTATTTAAAATAGGGGTTCTCAAACTATGTCGGGGCCCCAAAGTAGGTCACAACCCCATTCTAATGGGAGCACCAGGGCTGGTGTTAGACTTGCTGGGGCCAAAGTCAAAGCCAGAGGGCTTCCACCCTGGGTGGTGGGGCTCATGTTTGGGCTTCAGTCCTGAGCGATGGAGATCAGGTTACAGGCCCTCTGCCCAGGTAGCAGGGCTCGGGCTTTGGTGGGCTCAGGCTGTGGTCCCCACTTCTGGGGTCATGTAGTACTTTTTGTTGTCAGAATGGGGTCGCAGCACAATGGAGTTTGAGAGCCGGTGATTTAGAACATGCTAATAAACGAAGATCATAGCAACCTACTCTTTTAAATTCAGATTTATCTAACACAAGTTTGTTGTTGAAAAGTAGAGCAAGAATTCAGATGTCAGAATTTCTCCTAAGTATAAGTCCTAAACACAAGAAGCACCTTCTCCATGCTTCCTTCAGCAGTTACTTCTATTGCAACATATCCTGTTGAAAATAAGTTCTTAATGGAAAATCTAACGCCTCCTCTTGAACCAGTCAAGAGGAGTTTCTATAAAAACAAAGCTGCCAATGTATTTCCCTCAGAAGTTACACATGCCCTTTATATATACAGATATAGATATAGCGCAACTAGTCTGGGGGGGCTCAAATCCTAAATCAATACATAAAAAGAAGTCTCCTGCTAGGAAATTTTCAAATTTTACACCAAAAGCCATCACTGTAACAGAGTAGAATCATATAAGTAAACACATGACAAAATATTATTTTCTAAAAACATTATTTCTGGCAATATTGACCCTCTAGAAAATTTCAGTGTAGCGTGTGAGGAGTTACATGTCCGACTCTAGTTAAAAAACAAAACACTGTGTACATAAGTCTCTGCATATTGAGAGGGGGAAAAACCCCTATGTGAGTTTGTATGTTGAATTACAAGGTGATCACACATGTATTCTCTAGTTGAAAAAGAACTATCAGATTTATAACGTTTATTATTCTCAATTACAGTCGCTTTAATTTGTGGGACCTACATAACAAGTGGAACACTGATTAAGATCTTTCTTGCACTCCAAGGGTGCCACCTAGTGTATGTCTAGTAGACGAGACAATTACTCAGTTTAGTTTTACTCTCTTGGTACTCAGCAACTGTACACGTGTTTTAATGTGTCGGCCATACCTGTAATCAACCATGCTTAATATAGCACTAATAAGTCACGATATCAACACAATACTATAGTATTCAATTGCTGTTGTATTTAGGTGTCCATTTTTTGTCTTCCCAGGTCCCGTTACATAAAGCCAGTCTAGATTGGGCTCTGTGTAATTATGTAATATTCCTGTATGGTCTTTAACTTTGGCCCTCAGAACCAATTCCTAAGAATTTAATGATTTGTTATCCCTGAATTCATATTTTATCTCTATTAAAGTCCTGAAAGTCTGTAACAAAACAGTTTAGCAGAAGTATTTTTGAACATTTGTAAATATGTCGCTTGCTGTAATAATCTGCAGAGTAACCCGATGTTCTTATATGTTCTTCACAAAAGAAATCTTGCAAATCATTAGGGACCAATACAGAAAATAAAGTAAGTAAAGTCCATTTATTCAAGTCTGACTACTCTTGATAGCATAGCAATATTTTCAGAATCCTTCTCAATCCATAGCTAACTTTGCACACACAGCAGTTGATCTTCCAGTGATCTGCTGCACAACATCTATCCATCTCCTCATTGGTCGTCCCCTACTATGATGACCTTGTACCATTCCTTGTAACACTTTAATGTGAATTTACTGTGGTATTGAAAGCCTGGGTAATGAAATCCTATTCATGGACAGGACAGGTACACCATAGGCACTGGCAGTCTTCTCCACCCTGCTGCATCAATGCAGCTCAATCTTGAAACTGAAGGATCATCTCGATGGGTATGTCTTCACTCCACAGTTAATCTGGATAATTGACATCTGGGTCTGAGCACCTGGGTTAGGTGCCCAAGTGTGAGTGCCCCCACTGCACAGTCCTACCCTACTTAATGTGTCATCACTGTTTCTGCCTTCGGCCATGCGTATCTGGAGGGATGGGAGGGAGGTATATCCCATACTCCTTTGCTGTAGGATTCATTCCCAGTCAGTTGAGGGAGAACTTGTCTGTCTGGAGGGACTGTGGGAAGGGCATCGGAGGACTACCAGAACATCAGTGATTTTGTCTACATCTTCACTGCCAAGTGGGTGGGTTCTAGCCGAAGTGAAAATGGGCTCTAACCCATGCCTCCAGCTGAGCAATGTAAGATAGCCTGGGCTTAAAGCACCCTCAGATCTGAGTCAGAGGATTTTCTATCTAGATATTAGGGAACTCGGGCTAAAACCCAGGTAAAAGCCTGCGTTATCTGTGTAGTGAAGACATACTCTATGCGTGAGAGAGCAGTTCAGTCTCCAGAGCAATTCAAGAACCTAACTGTGGTGCTGGTTTTGGTGACCAGAACACCTACCCACTGACACCCTCAAATTCATTTCACATAACATACCAGTCACTACATTCTAACCACTTTCAATCACGAAACAAGATCTGAACCAGCAACATCAAGGCAAAAAACTTTATATCCCATTATTAATCCCCAGAGCCATCCAGTCCCCCTTAAGAATAAAAACAACTTGAATATTATGTAGTCTTCTCAGTAGCAAAACTGGTGATAAGGACCAGTTCGGTGGCATAGCAAAAGCATTATGTTGGCAAGAAATCAGCTTTCAAATTTGAGATTTCATCTTTTGCTTCCAATTTCAATGGAGTTTTAAAAGTACCAGTGAAGGGGTACTTGCAATTCCCTTGGACTAAACACAGATGACTAGTACTGGACATAATGCTAGGTTCATGCATTTGCCAACAACCAACAGGTATAGAAGAGGCCTCCCCTAGTTTCCAACTTTATTTTAGTGACATGAGATCCTGCTTCACAGTTCACCTACCAAGTAAAACAAAGAGGCAATGCCTCCTTTTCTCCTGCCTTCCAAAAGGAATATTACAAGAGCACCTATTTGTCACATGGTTGGCAGTGCAACCAAAAATGTGACACTATTTAATTTTGGCTCACAAGAATAATAGGAGGCCCTCTTCCCCCTCCACATACTTTTCTATTATTTATTAATTAAATATTATTTATGAAAGGACACTTCTTACTCTACTTCTGTGCTATGATGAGACAGTAAGTAAAAAGCATAAATATAGTTCTCCTCAGAGACACACTCAAGAGTATGTTTCCCATTTCATTTGGGCATTCATTGTCTATAATGTATATGTGGCCATTGCTGCATTCAGATCATCCTTCTCTTTCTATGCAGCTGCATTAGCAAAATTTAGGCAGACTATATCCGACATTAAGGTGTCTTTCTCTTGCATTCAGACCAGTGCTGCATGCATCCATAATAATGTCAGGCTTCCCGCTGAAGGGCATGAGCTATCATTTACAAAGCTGCTGTCCTTTGAAAACTTTCCCTTTGCTTTCACAAATATTATGCAGAGCAAAACAGGCAGAAACATTGGAAACATATTGATTATCATAACAACTGCACTTCAAGAGAAATCTCCTTGTCCTCCTAAAAGGCAATTCTATTAGCATACAACTCCTGCTGAAGCCATGTAGTCAAATAAATGCTTGAACAAAGAACAGCAAGAGGTAAGATGGGTAACTCAAAGTCGCAACAGCACCAGTGAGCTTGGTCCTGGAAGGTGCTGAGCACTCTGGTCCCAATTTAACAAAACACTTAAGCAAGTGCTTAACCTTTGCCAAGGGCACAGTCCTACTGAAGACAAGTTAAAACTAAGCATGTGCTTAAATGCTTTTCTGGATCAGGAACAGAGTGCTGCGCACATTGCATGATCAAGCCCACAGAGGTATTTCTGCCCGCTCCAAATAAAGTCTGCACAAGCTCCATGGAGGACAAACATACCCTCTTCCTGGGGTTTGAATTTATTGGTAACTCACAAACAACAAAACATAAACCCCAACCTTGAGTTTTCTCCCCCAACCCTACCTGTTCCAAGAATTACCCACAGGACCTCCTTGTCTCTACCCTTAGTCCCCTCTGACTAAAAGGTCACTCCTTTTTATATCCTGATAAGGTATCCAGGGGGTTAACACGTCACGGTAAGTCAGCAGAACTTAGCAGCTTTATGCAAGGTTCTAACCCCTGCTAACAAAGTGGGTCATATTGAGATGCCTGCATTTCTACATAGAATCATAGATCCTACCACCCTAATACACACTATTTATTTTTCTGATATTTGCATGGGAAACAGTGTGCCATTCTGACCTCTCATAAACTTGCCCAACTAGCTGAAGTTAATATCCATAAACTAGTACCAGCAGTCAACTAGCCACTATTACGCTAGGGAAACAACCTTTGCAGCCGTAATATTTAGCTGTATTACTTGGTGGGCAGATAATAGTTGTGTGTGTTTCATTTACCACACCACCCCAATTCCAGAAGCCCCATTCACCATTCCAGCAATCACGGTATGGACATTCTTCATTTTAACAACATGTTCTGATAGGGTCTTGTTTAATGTCTGGCATATTTGCACCAGTATTGTTCCAACTGTTTTTTTTTTTCTAATGCCAACAAGTGAGGCAAGCAGCAGTATTCAATATGTGTAGTTAGCTTCAATAAAGGCTTCTACTGTAATAGTGGGCCAAGCTCCAGAGAAATAAAAAGGTGGCCTTCCTCCTTCTGATGTTTTTCAGTCATTTGCTGCTGTCATTCTACAGCACTACAGTACCTCATTCCACCAAGGAGTTAATTGGACTTTGGTCCAAACTCTGTGTTCCATCTGGTCATGAGTCTGGGTCACAAACAAGTCTACCCTGATATCTGGTTTCACATGTCAGGAAAGAGTTGTAGCAGCACTTTTCTCACCACTTTTGAGCAGTCCAGATACATGTTAGTATCTATTCACTGGATAACTAAATTGATGGTAGGATAAACTGCTCTTCCAAGGAGACACCCATACTAAAAACAGCTCTGATTCTGAATGGGGAATTCTGGGATTGCTAAACTAAATCCCATACTCCCAGAATGTTTTCCCATCTTGGAGACAAACCCTGATTGTTTTCCAAAATTCAGTGTTCCAGTTTGCAATTCTTGAGGCTTTATGGGATAGCTGCTGTGATGTTCCAGACTGCACAGATTCTGTATAGTAGAGAGCATTAAATGTAGATTTGCCAGCATCATTGTGCAGGAAAACACAATTGTTGTGAGGATGCACTGAATCATCTCAAGGGAGACAAACATCTAAACTCAGCTACCATTTTCAGAAAATAGATCATCTGACATCTTTACAAAATGCAGTGTGATGGGGAAGAATATGAAATCAGTGTACACACATGTTCAGATGTACATTCTTTTACATACTTTGACTGAAGGTACGGATATCAGAACAGGGAAGTGGAAGAATCAATAGCCTTTATGTAGGATCATTTTATTGTTCTGGTTTTGAAATAAAAACAGTCAAGGGCATAACATGCAAATCTGGGTTGGCTTTAAATAGATCACACAAGATAACCCATATTCAAGAAAGATGAATTCAAACTGGCACAGGTGTAGAAAAGGGTTACTAGGATGATGAGGGAAATGGAGACCCTACCTTACAAGGGGAGGCTAAAAGAGCTTGGTTTTTTTAGATTAGCAAAACAAAGGCTGGGAGGGGATATCATTGCTCTCTCTAAATACAGGGAGAGCAAAGAGCTATTTAAGCTATGGGGCAATGTTGGCACAAGAATAAATGGGTATAAATTGACCATGAATAAATTTAGGCGGGAAATTTGAAGAAGGTTTCTAACCATCAGAAGGGTGAGAATCTGGAACAGCCTCCCAACAGGAATTGTGGGGGCAAACAACCTAATTAGGTTTAAGGTAATTTATGAAGTAGGATTGTATGACAGGGTTTCCTGCACTGAGAGAGGATTGGGCTAGGCACCTCTGGACATCTCTTACAGTTCATGCCTTATGTTCCTAAAATCTCACACTTCAGGGGCTTCTGGTGGGTCTCACTCATATGCTCAGGGTCTAACTGACCACCATATCCAAGGATGGGAAGCAACATTCCCACAAGTCAAATGGGCACAGACATTGGGCATTTTTTGCCTTCTTCTGCAGAATGGATCACAGGTCACTTGCTAGGATCATCTGGGTATATCTTACTAAATCAATTCCCTGCCATTGCATCAGTGCACCTCAGTCCTGTTCACTGACTTTGGCACACAATAGTTCAGTTTCCTGAAGACTGTAACACTTTGGTCTAATGCTGGTTGTTGGGCTTGGTCTGGATGTGGTTGGGTGGTGTTTAGTGGTCTGTGATGTGCAGGAGGTCAGACGGGTGGTCCTTTCTGGCCTTGACTCTATAACAACTCCACTGGGACCCCTGCAAAACTACTATTTTGCTGTTAGCTACTTAAAGCAGGTTATAGCTCCCGGTTTCTAATTAAAAAAAATAATAAAAGGGTTGCTATTAATAGATTCTTTTAAATTCAAAGTTTAAAAGCGGGCACAGAAAAGGATAAATATAACTACTTACTGATTCCATACTTTGTCGTATAATATTCTTTAGTAAATTCATCACAGTCACAGAGTTTTACCCTCCTTCCCCAAACATTGATCACTGCCCCTATTGTCAGGTCAGAGTCTTTGTAAAATTCCTGATGCACAGTTCCTGTCTAAGAAAAGAAAAAAAAAAGATTTAAGAAGCACCTCTATGAATCTCAGAATAAAATGGAACTTTCTAAAAAAACCAAGCTGTTGGAATTTTACATAAATATTTGATCTTTAACAAAAAAAACCCTCCATATTTCACATTTTAGATGTTTTTACTCCCATTCCAAGCTAAAGCTTTTTCTAAACATTTTCACAAACACTGCATATTAAATTTCAACACTGCTCATTTAAGCAGTTCTACAGTGACACCACCATTCTTACAAATAACCTTCTTTGTTTTAGATAAGCAGGATTTTAGAAACGATAAAACAACTGTAATTATGTTAGATGGCCTGAGGTATTCAAAAATATCTGACCTTACGATTGTCCAGAATGTAACGGCCTTTGTTTCCTACTAAGCCTCCAAACACATTGAGAACTGTGCGATCTGTGATTGCACCAGGCTGATACAGCCCTGCTGGAGCATACTGCAAGGAAAGAGAACAGATGCTTAAGAACTGCATCTAATAAAGCAAAAAACAGAGACTTCAGTTACCAAACAAAACCAGTGGTTGTATGAGACAATTTTTATATGACTGTTTTTGTGTGAACATTTTTAGTGAGCATAATGAGGCGTGCTTATATTACTGACCTCCAAAGCCACTCTGCTGTTCAAACTATACATTCAGAGTCCTATTGTGCACCTAAGGGTACAGTCTCTTTCTCCGAAGTAACTGGAAAGCAAAGGTTAGCACAACTAAAGTATTGTATACCTATAAAATTCTGCTCTGAGGATTATTATTATTGCTGGTAGTTATTATTATATTATTGTAGCATGTAAAAGCTGCAAACGCGATTGGGGCCCCACTGTGCTGGGTGCTGCACAAATATAGAAAAGAGCTAATCAGCCTATTCTATTGTGACGAATGTTATAATAAATGTTCCTATAGTAGGTTTTTAATTTATACTAGTAATTTATTCTAGTTATAACCAAAAAAAAAAAACCAAAAAACATTTTTAAATGAAGATGTGCACATAACTAGATGTGCACATAACTAAAACAGATTTTATTATTTCTTAATGTAACCCCAGTCCCTCCTGTATACCATCCCCATTTTGGGTAATCTTTTGCTGCCCTTTCTCTAACTTCCATTGACTTCAGAGAGAAGTAGACACTTGAATCCCAATCCTTCAATGAGCAGTGCATGGGTATAGGGTCTGCTAAGTCAGCACTCACTGCAAGACCAGGGTCCCAGACTGTTGGCTCTTCAAGGCAGGGATCGGTTGTTTTTTTAAAATTGGCCTATAAACACCTATGGCTTACAGAATTAAATATTATAACAAATATTAAAAGCAAAGGAGGGGGGAAATAATTCAACACTGAATTACTCCAGACCTACAGTGATGCAAGTCTATCACCAGTATAAGAATGGAATGACACAAAGGTGATTCATGCTCATTGTGTTTAAATTCTAAAATGGTAAGTAAGTTATGGAGGACTAAACTAATTAGTAGACCCCCTCTAAGGGCCTGATCTAATATCGATTGAAGTCAGTGGAATGACTCCCATTGACTTCAATTTGGCTTTGGATTAGACCCGACTCTAAGAATTCAAGTTAAAGCAATGATACTGTAGCTGCTAGCAACAATTTACATTGCTGAATCTTGAAACTGGACTTTTTCTAAGGACTTAGGAAAAAATCATGGCCCAATTCTGAATGCACATCATTTTTATGATGGTGTAACTCCAGGGATTTCAATGGACTTACACTGATTTACACGGGTGTGCTGGGGTATTAAACTATTAAACTTAAACTTCTCCATTAGTATAAAATTATAAGGAAAAGGAAATTGTAGAATACAAACCTATTAGTTCGCCCATCTGAATTTTCTCTCTTCTTGATTTAAGTACAGCATTCCCAAGCCTAATTATTTTTTATAATTTTTGTACCTATTGTGTGATCAAATACATGGGCAAGAAAAAAAATCTCGTAATTGTGGTCATACTCAGTCATTTTGATAATATACTGTAATTAACATTATACTCCTAATACAGGAATTTGAAAATAATGCATTTACGCTTTTAGTTGGCAAAAAAACAAAGTATGCTGCATTTTTTATTCTTCACCTTTGGTAGCTTCTTCCTATTGAGGAAAAGTGGAACAGCATCCCGGCCCGAGTTTACTGGTATCACTTCTTTTATTTCAATAGTATCATCAGCCAAAAAATAGTGCAGAATAAGTTCTCGTGGGTCCCCAAACATGGATTCTGTATCATCCCACATACAGTAAAAACGTAAAACGTGTCCATCGTACTCCAGAAACTGTCTCAGAGTGTCAAAGCGCTCATAAGGGCGCAAGGGCTTTATACTATCCGCAATCTGAAGATCAAGGAGAAATGAAAGAGAGCATTTTTAAAATGACGTGTTCTCAAGTGCAGGAAAAAAACACAGGGTAAAGACATGTTCTCAGATTAGTTTTAAGGGTTTCAAATTATGTAATTTAGCTACGGTAAATCACACACCACATAGCCAAAGCACTATTTGAAAAAAGAGGATACTCTCAGTATATTTTTGAAAAGATCAATTATTTTTAGACTTTTCAATCCTTGTTTCTCCTGCTATAAACAGTCCTTCCAATCAGAAAATTGTCACGTTTTTAACGATAAGATATTAATAACCTGTGCCACACAAGTTTCAACAACTGGTTGAAGTTTCAATTGGTACCTATATGGCTACATTTCATGATAATCACCACCCTCTTTGATTTTTTCGAAGATATTTTATATCAGTAATTAACTACTGTAAAATAGTTGCTGAAAAAAGCAGAGGTTGCAGTCAAAGAGATGATGTAAACCATGGTGTTTGAAATGAAAAAACTGTTGATCTGGCATTTTCAAGGCTTCTGGGGAGCTTACGTGATTGTTTTAGAAACAGACTAAACTTGATGAATCAAGACAAGTTTTTGATGGCTTACATGTAGACGCATCCTTTGACCTTTACATCATTTAGATGGAACAACTTTGGGATATTTTCTTCTCCTTAAGGGGAACTTGAAAACTTTCTAGAACGTGACCCTAAGCTTTGCATATCCATGTCAAACCCAACCAGCACCAGCACTTCCATCATAGCCACCACCATCCCCCAATGTTGGAATGCAGGGATTTACCACCACACAATTTGGCATTCTTTTCCCTAGACCTCCAAGGTGCTGTGACCAGACTAAACAAGAGGAGGGAACTAGGCAACATTACTTTTTCTGCAAAAAGAAAAGGAGTACCTGTGGCACCTTAGAGACTAACAAATTTATTTGAGCATGAGCTTTCGTGAGCTACAGTTCACTTCATCGGATGCACGAGCTGTAGCTCACGAAAGCTTATGCTCAAACTGATTAGTCTCTAAGGTGCCACAAGTACTCCTTTTCTTTTTGCGGATACAGACTAAATACGGCTGCTACTCTGAAACCTGTCATTACTTTTTCCATGGCTGCGCTGAGCAACTGCAGAGATGTGAATCTAACGTTCCTACTGCACCTTTTTTGTGTAGTATTTTCCATCCCCACCTTATTCCTCCTGCTTCTTTCATATCTTTCTCTTTTTGCCATCTGCTTATTTAGAGCCTGGTTTAGCTAACCAAGAGAGGCTTCACCTTGTTCAAAGTGGTCCTGAGCAGCCCAATCATAGTAAAATAAAATATTTGTCTTCCACGGACTAGTTACAGAAAAACAAGAGCCACCAAGTCAGCTGGAATTTGCACTACCGCTGTGTGTATAATTTTCCAGTAGCTGAACTGCAAATATCAAAAGAGAGAAGCTGCATTTTTTTGTCTTTGGTATTCTTCTCTCTCTCCCCATTTGAGTGAGTTTATTTTGCATTGTCTTAAAAGAAATAGGATTGACCTTTACCAATAAAAGCTGAGAGCTATCTGGCAAAGACACCCACTACCAACTAAGAGCTCATCAACACTGGGGAAATACATCTTGGGTGTGTTTTCACAAAGGTGTATTCTACAGGGTCAGATTAAGACAAGGGGATAGGCCCAATACCCGAAGTCATGTGATGAGTTCAAAAATTCCGTTTTCATTTGACAAAAAAATAAAGGAAGTTTCTTTCTAGCCCTTGTAGTTATGGTGAAAAGCTTGTAAACATCAAAGGACAACTAATGCACAGATGTCTGCCTGAGGCTGCAGACAGCCTGACACAGCTTCCAAGATGTGCAGGCTGCCTCATATATCTTTATGGGGTGTTAAATCCCATTGTCACTGCTGAGCACTGTCACAGAGGAGCCTCAACAACAGGAAGGGAGAGGCAGACATGTGGGGTCTGTACTAATTGCTGCTTCCATGGATGCTCGCTGGACCCCTGACAACTGTCTGCAAACCCCTGACCACAACTCCCAAGGGGGCAGGTCAGAAAAAAAGCACAATGCCTCCTCTTCTTCATACTGGTGAGGAAGAAAAGGAGACATGGCCCTCAAGAAAGTGACCAGGGAAAAATCTCTTGTTGCTACTCCCACTGCTCTTCCCTGATTTGTGGGGAGACGGATCCCAAGCCCTGCAGAAAACAAGTGCCCAAACAAATGAATCTACAGTCACACTTGTGCTTGGACCATAGAATCATAGGGTTAGAAGGGAGCGTAAGGGTGATCTAGTCTAACCCTCTGCCAAGATGCAGGATTTGTTGGGTCTAAACCATCCAAGACAGGTGACTATCCCTATCCAGAATCCCTTTGAAAACCTCCAGTGAAGGAGCTTCCACAACCTCCCTAGGCAGTCTGTTCCATTGTCCTACAGTTCTTACAGTTAGGACATTTTTCCTGAAATTTAATCTAAATCTGCTATGCTGTAGTTTGAACCCACTGTCTCTTGTCCTGCCCTCTGTGGAAGAGAGAACAACTTTTCTCCATCTTTTTTAATGGTAAACTTTCAAGTATTTGAAGACCACTATCTCATCGCTTCTGAATCTCCTCTTTTCCAAATTAAACATACCCAGTTCCTTTAGCTTTTGCTCACATGGCTTGCATTCCATCCCTTGGATCATCTTTGTTGCTCACCTATGGATCCTTTACAGTTTCTCTTCATCCTTTCTATACATTGGTGACCAAAACTGGACACAGCACTCCAGCTGAGACCTAACCAGCGCCAGGTAGAGCGGTACTATCACCGTTCATGACTTGCATGCTATGCCTCTGTTAATGCAACCTAAAATTGCATTTTCTCTTTTTTCCCCAACAGTATCGCACTGCTGACTCATGTTGAGGTTGTGATCCACCAAAACTCCCAGATCCTTCTCAGCAGTGCTGCTGCCAAGCCAGTTATCCCCCACTCTGTATTTGTGCACTTGATTTTTCTTCCCTAAATGTAGCACCTTACATTTCTCTTCGTTGAATTTAATTTTGTCATCTATAGCCCAGTTCTCCAATTTATCAACATACCTCTGAATTATAGCTCTATTGTCCAACGTATTGGTAGACCCCCATGATCCCAATTAAATCTACCTTTAAAAATGTTAGGGAGACAAGGTGGGTGAGGTAATATCTTTTATTGGACCAACTTCTATTGGTGAGAGAGACAAGCTTTCAAGCTTACACAGAGCTCTTTTTTAAGTCTGGGAAATGTACTCTGAGTGTCACAGTTAAATATAAAGTGGAACAGATTGTTTGGCACAAGCAGTTAACCCATATTTCAAGGGACTATTAAAGGTGAAGTGGCAGGGGGAGGAGGAAGCTGGGAGGGGGTTATTAATGGGTTACAGATTGTTGTAATAAGCCATAAATCCAATGTTTCTATTCAGTCCATGTTTTTTAGTGTCTACCAGAGTTCTGAATGCAAGTTTCCAGGCTCGTCTTTTGAAAAAGTGTTGTGCAGGTTTCCTCTTAGGATGAGGACTAATAGGTTTATTAGTATTCATTCAGCCTAAGCAATATCATAAGCAGGATGTTGTGACTGGGTATAAAAACCCCACGCTGAACAACACAGGGTTAAAGACATACTCTGGGCTCAGGCAGCTCCGCCTGCTAAACTTGCAAAGCGTTCACAGGCTGAAGGAGAAGCTTAACAGCAGCTCATTTGTGGGCATACCTGCAAAGAGGACAGACAGTCAATGCTCAGCCCCTGAGGAAAGGGCTGACTGAAGGCAGGAGCTTCCCCGACAACCACTGCCTGAAGCCTTCCCTGAGGGAAGTGAGGGCCAGACTCTGACACACTCTGAGACGGAGTCATTCCCCTCTGTCTCTTATTAATTCAGTTTATTTGCATTAATTCCCTAAGTTTTTTGCTCATGGACCACCCCACCCCAGAAGTGAAGGGACTGTGAAGTGACCTCGCTGGAGGACCAAGTCACAGGAAGAAGGAGATCACCACAGAGAAGCAACCATCGCCAGGAGATACCCAGCGGGGAGAGAGCTGCTATGCCATGCCTCACCACAAGTAGGCACCATCAATGAGTCAACCCCTTCACAACTGCTGAAGAATGCAGGACTCCTCCCCACCCCTGGAGAGGATGAAGACTGATTGACCCAGATGGTCAAACACCCTACACCTCTACAGGTCTGAGTTGGTAGGTCAGACAACATGGATCTCAAGCATCTTCTCAAGTGCATGACAGAGAATCAGCAGCAGCAACAGGCAGCAGAAGCCGCAACTCCTGCAGCAAGTGGCAGCCCAACAGCAACAGCTGGCCTGGGCCCTAGAGGCACAACCGCAGGAACAGCAGCAAAGGCTGGTCAACAATTAAGGGTCTGATGCAGCTCAGGGTCTCCCAGGAGTTTCCCCTCCAGAGCCCATAGGCCTCACCAGTCAGTGAAACTCACTAAGATGAGACCTGAGGATGGACCCAGAGGGTTTCCTGGCAATGTTTGAGTGAGTAGCAACAGCAGCCCAGTAGCCACCTGACCTGACAGGACAGGCATAGGCTACATATCAGGGGCTGGACATTGTATGTGCCCAAGACTAAGTACAAGTGAAAGCAGCTATACTCACCTACCCTGACATCATGGAGAAGACCTTCTGACAGAGGTTCCATGGGGAGAAATACCCCCAGGGAGCCTGACCTTACATGGTTGCCCAGAAATTGGGACCTATGCTGAAGGTATTTAAAGCCAGAGATTTGGACAGGAGTTCAGCTGGCTGAGCTCATCATGGGTGGAGCAGTTTGCCCACATGCTTCCAGCTCAGGGTAGGCACTAGGTGCTCAAACACCAGCCAGAGTCCCTAGCCGAGGCTGTCTGGCTGATGGAAGATGATCTAACTGCTGAAGTGGCTCTGGCAGCATCACACAAGAACCTGCCTGACGCCGAGGGAGCCCCTCGACTCACCAGGGGTATTTGCGATCAGGTGGTATGGTCTCAGAAGCACCAGCCTCTAAGGGGCCCCGGGCTGTCCCTGTTGGGAAACCACAGCATCTCAGCTCAACAAAGGTCACTGGGAGCCCCATAGACTCCTCTGCAGGAAAGCCAAGGTATGGGAGCAGACAAGCCACGTAAGGAAAGGCTACCTCAAATATTAGGCTTAGGGCCAGTGCCCACTCAGCCAGCAGTGGGAGTTTGCTTTTCATGTGGGCAGTCCCCCCCGCCAAATTTTATTCACGATATTTTTAGTAAAACTCACGGACAGGTCATGAATTTCTGTCTACTGCCCATGACCTGTCCATGACTTTTACTAAAAATACACATGACTAAAACATCGCCTTAGTTATAACACCATTAAATTTCAGATTTAAATATCTGAAATCATGAAATTTCAGATTTTTAAAATCCTGTGATCATGAAATTGACCAAAAATGGCCTGTGAATTTGGTAGGACCCCATTTACAGCCAACTGCCAGTGGTGAACAGGTAGGTGATAGACTCTCAACAAGCAGAGCCAGTGGCAGATTTAGAGTTAGTGGGGCCCTGTGCTCAGCTTCATTTTTGGGGCTCCTCCTTGGGACCCAGCCAAGAAAAAGAACATTCTCTCTTATTGCCCCCTTGCCCCCAATTTTCATTTTTTTTTCTTCATCCTCCTCCTATAAGTAATAGGAAGTAAATGAAAATAAAGTGAGGTACCTTGATTGTTCTTGTAGTCTAACTTATTTTTCCACCGACCACTTGAAAATCACTGAGGGTCTTGGCAGACCACTTAATGATCTTTCCCAATATTGTTTGTACCGTTAGCTAACGATTGTAAAGCACTTTGGATAAGAGCGCTCGATGAAAAAAAAATATGTAAAAAAACATTGGGGTGAGGGATCTAGCCAGGACTTAGGGTGCGGGAGGGGGCTCGGGGCTGGGGGTGCAGGGTCTGGGAGGGAGTTAGGGTGCAGGAGCAGGCTGGGAGTTGGGGTGCAGGAGGGGGCTCAGGGCTGGGGCAGGGGAGTGGCGCGCTTACCTGGGGCAGCTCCCCTTTGGTGTGGGGGGTGCAGGAGTCAGGGTGGGCAGGGGGTGTAGGGTCTGGCCAGGAGTTAGGATGCAAGAGGGGGCTCAGGGTTGGGGCAGGAGGTTGGGGTGTGGAGCACTTACCTGGGGCAGCTCCCATTTGGTGCAAGGGGTGCAGGTGGGAATGTGGGGGGGAGGGTGCAGGAGCTCCCATTTGGTGCTCAGGGTAGGGGTGTGGATGGGGGGGGTGCAGGAGTCAGGGCTGGGGTCATGGAAGTGCTCCCAGCCCCCTGCCCTGAGCAGCTCGTGGCAGGGGGCTGGGGAGGGTGTAGGTGTAGGGGGAGTGTGGGGGCCCTGCCTTTGCTCCACCCTGCCCTGATTCCACCCCCTTCCCCAAGGCCCTGCCCCCGCCTCTTCTCCGCCTCCTCCCCCGAGCGCGCTGCAGCCCTGCTCCTCCTCATCCCTCCCAGAGCAACCTGAGCGCCTGCAAACAGCTGTTTGGCAGCGGGGGAAGTGCTGGGAGGGAGAGGGAGGGGGAAGGAGAGGGGGAGGAGGAGGGGCAGGAACGCAGCACACTTGGAGGGAAAGGTGGGGGAGGGGGGACCTTGGCTGCCGGTGGGTGCGGAGCCTGCAGCAGGAGCCCCAGGAGCTGGCAGGACCAAGCTTCTGTCCCCGCAACTGCCCGGCTCTGGGGGGCCCTGTTGTTGGGGGGCCTCGTGGCAGGGCACCCTGTGTTTCACTGTAAATCTGCCTCTGAGCAGAGCAGTACCCCTGGTTTGAGCTCCAGGCAGAGCAACTGTACCAACTGGAGAAAGACCAACTGACAGGTGAAGTTCAGTTGCAACTCCTCATTCCCCGGCCTCATAGGTGCGAGGTTATGCGACTGGCTCACAACACCCTCTCTGCGGGTTACCTCAATCATGAGAAGACCCTGTCAGGATTCTGGATCACATTTTTTGGGCTCAGAATTCACCAAGAAGTCAGAGGCTCCTGCCCCACATGCCAGCAGGTAGGACCTAAAGGAGTGACAAAAGCCCCCTGTGGTCTGACTCCCCATAGTAAGCATCCCATTTGAAAGACTCAGCATGGAACTCATAGGGCCTTTAGAAAAAAGTACCGCTGGGTGCAAACACGTATTAGTTACAGTGGATTACGCAATCCGCTATCCTGACGCAATCCCACTGCATGCCCTCAATGCAAAGATTATTACAGCAGAACTGCTAAAAATCTTTGCCAGAGTAAGGAGTACCTAAGGAGAGTCTTACTGATCAAGGCACCAACTTTATGTCTTGGCTACTGAAGTGTGATCTACTAAAACGAAAGACTCTATATATGTCTGTCTATCATCCGCCAATGGACGGTCTGGTTGAAGAATTCAACCAGACTCTGAAAACGATGTTAAAGTTTATTGCTGAGGGCCCACATTACTTGGATCATCTGATTCCTCCCCTGTTTGCTATTTGAGAAGTTCCCCGATCATTTCCTAGATTCTCCCCATTTGAGCGCTTATGTGGGAAATAACCATGAGGAATTCTTGCTACTTTTCAGCAGAGGGGAGGCATCTGGGAAACAGCTAGCACAGTATTACAGTTAATATCTATATTAAAAGAGTTACTTCCAATCCTACACGTGGTGAATCAGATTTATTAGAGACAATCTCGTTCTTTATACTAAGTCTCTAATAATTCTGATTCGCTACATATAGGGCTGGAAGCAACTCATTTTATACAGATATTAAATGTAATATTGTGCAGTTACATGCACACAAATATTGAAGACAATTTCACTCCTGTGTTCTTACAATTTTTAGTAACAGATAAGAACTGTTTTATCAAGGAAATACACACAACAGATATTGCTTTTATCATAAGACTTTCTCATGCTAGCTATTCCCCAAATGCTTCCCCTCTGCTTCAAAGTAGATGTGCACATCAACAGGAAAATTGACTTGTCTGGGACTATATTACATGCTATTGCTTGTGATAGTGAGTCAAAGTATACCAAATTGGTGTTTTCTTTTTTGCTTTATTTTTTGGTACTAATTCCAAATTTAATTAACATATATTAAAATAGTTACTTGGACACATTTTTAATTTGCTGGGGAAATGTTCTTTGCATATGAATTCACAGAGGCTTTTGTGTTTGTAAAATTAGATTTTCACCATCACTGTCTTGCCTTACCTTTTGCCGGGCTCTGGTGTATGGATCTTCTGGATGATATGCTGGAGGATTTAATCGAACTCCCAGCTTCCTCAAAAAATTTTTTGTGAATTGATCACAATCTACAATCTTATACCTTTGGGCATAAAAGATTACTTCTGTATTGATGTTGAAATAATCTACAGTATAAAACTGATCTTCATTAGGAGGTGGAAGTGGAATTCGATGACGCCGGACAATAGTTCCTGTAGCAAAATGATAAGGTAAGTATCTTTTGCTCCAAGGATCCAATTTCACATTAACCTAGTAGGCTTGTTTGATTTTTAAAAAAATGGAAGAACCCCCATAAAATAAAAAATCAGAGAAACTGAGACAACTATTCCTTTGTTCAACAAAGATTGTGCATATAACTATATGTAAAGGGGGATCTTTCTTCTTCTTATAATTATATTAATACTAATAATTAATAATAATACTTTGCATTCATCACCTTCAGAAGGTCACAAATCATTCTCCAAATACTGAGGTCAAACACACCTCTGTGATGCAAGTAAAGAAAATCATTACCTTCTGAGACCAAGATTTACAAGTATGTTATTGGAACAGATTCCCAGCTTGTGGCCCTTAGATCTCAGGACATGACTGGCGGGTATTTTCTTAGCAGCATTCTAAACTGGATGACCATCCAAAGGGGGGGGGGTGGTCTTTGCCACTTCTATTAAGAAGCTATGGCAGCCCCTACTGCCTTTTATGACCAGTTATTTTCTAAAGAGAAAGGTGAAAAGTCACTCAAAAACCAAATGGCTAAAACTCTATGGAGGTGGACAGCTGGATGACACAGTCTGGGAAACAAAGGATGGCGGAGATGGGATGTCCCTATACAACACTCTACAGGGTGAGAACAGTAATCCATCACTGTGATAAGATAAGACAACTGTCCTGCCCAGGAGAAACAGCCTGAACTTCCAAGCATGGAGGGAGGGGCCTTCAGCTTAAGGTCACTGAGAGGTAAGTTGAAAGCAGGGGCAATATTGAACTGATTGGCTTCCAGTAGGGAAATGCAGACCACTGACTTGGAGAACAGACTCAGGGCTCACCAATCTGACAACCTAGACAAATTTGGGACTTGCTTTTATTCTTTATAATACCTTAAGCAAAGGACCACCTCCCTGGGAGCAAGGTAACTGCTAATATCCACACTTAAGAAAGGGAATCATTATTGTTTTATCAGCCAAACACCGGGGGACCAGTATATATCTTACATTTTCTATTATTCACAATCCTAGTACTTTGTGCGTTCTCAAAAGACTTTAGGTTAGTTCACTAATATCTGTAAACACCACTCCATCCATGAAGAATCCATCCACTGATAGCCATCAACTGAAACAAAGGTTAAATTACTTTCCTGAGGCCTCAGTTTTGCCACAGATAGTCTGTGACAAGAACCCAGAACTCCTGACTCCACCTCCTGTGCTGCAGCCACAAGATAAGGCATTCATTGATTATATATACACAACACCAGGAGGACTGGGGTTACTAACTATCGGAATCTCTTTCCAGAGGTTCTGAACATGATTAAATCCTAGTAACCTTCAAACTGCTTGTTGCCCCATTTCTTGTTACACAGAGCCAGCCACAATCAGCTGATTGCCCAATTACCCATTATTATTTATATTATGTAGTACATAGGTGCCCTAATCAGGAAGCAGGACCCCATTGTGCTAGGCACTGTACAAATACATAACAAAGAAATGGTCCCTGCCTCAGTGAGCTTACAATCTAAATATGAAATGAGTGATAACAAGCACAAACCACCACCAGGTAGGGGAAGCACCAGGTAACAATGAGACAAATTAAATACAGAACAATAAGCAGTGGTCACAGCACACCAGCTGCCTAACCATAGTTGGCCCATCCACAGCAGCCTTAGTTTTGCTTTTACAAGTCTAACCTCCTTTCCCCACCCAACCCCTCAAAATAAACTCTGTCATATTTCAGCCTTTTGCTATACCCATGGGTGCCTGCAAGCATCTATCCTTGAGACCATTGCTCTCCATGCTGAATCATGGAAGTCAAAAAACGGATACAACTGATAACAGACAATGCCACCTCCAAGCCCTCACAGATAATATTGTTTAAATGTCTGCACATTTAACTTTAGGAAGAGAATTGATGAATTAATAGCCCTTCTTCCATCCCTTGTCTGGATACTTGTCCCTCTCGGGCTGGTAATTCCCAACAGGCACTCCCAACATTGAGAATGACAAACTTTACATCCATCACACTGCAAGTTTTACATTGGTTTTTCCTTTAGATATTTATGCCTGGAAAACCAGACTCTCAGGGGAAGAGTGGAATGAACAGCAGATGGTGTCCTGTGGTATACAAGTCTCATTTACACTAATGCACTGTTACACTGTTAGCAGCGCGCAAAGGGACCTTAAAGTGGGCGTAAATTGTCTTCAATGGGACTATTCCTGTTTAAGTTAGACATGCTTAAGTACGTTGCTGAATTGGGCACTGTGCATTGTGGTGATAAATGCCTTAAAATTACATATTATTCACAGTACTTAAGAAGCAGTTTGTAGCCTATTGCTCAAGTAATGTGCTGCAGTTAGGCATGTATACATTAGGACCCACAATGATTATTTTTCTCTTCTGAGTGAATTTAGTGTTTATAACAAGTGGTGAAAAGACAACAGATGACTTTAGTCCAAGGATTTATCCACATAGGAACACCAGCATGGGCAATAGTAAAAAGGAAAGCTCTCTCACACTAATGTTTCTCAACCCATTACTGAGAAACCAGCTCTAGGGAATGAGAAGGTAGCTAAGCCTTCATGTCCTTTCAATCTTTGCCTCCCTGAGGAGCCTAGCAACAAAGGTACTACTTTGTGACAATAATTTTGCAATGAGGACATCTATTGGCTAGGACTGGAATAATATCACCAACTCATTCAATCAAAAATTGTAAACTGTTATAATCACTACTTACAGCTACATAGTTCTTTTACCACTGTTTGTTCCCAATGTGCATTACAATACTAATAAAGATGTAACAATATTCAAACAGTTCTAGTACTTAGGTGAGTACTGTGTAAGTGTGTGTCATATACAATATCTCAGGGGTCTTGTCCCTAGTCTTTGCGCAAGTAGGAGGTCTCTTCCCAATATCTTTCAGCTGTGCATCTTGCACTCTACTTGTTACCACCTGAATCCCTTTTTGATATTTCTCCAGTGTTGAGAAGTGGTAATTTGGCTGGGATTTTTCTTATGTGTTCCTGTTTGGTGTGTGAATTGCTCTGTTTCTTAGTTAGCCCATGGAAACTCTTTATTGGATATCTTATTTCCCTGGGTTTGGCTCTAGATGGGTTACATTCCAGCCCTGTATTATCAGAGTTATTTGTCAAATATTCACTCCTGTTCTTAAAAGATGCCAATTTCTTCTAATTTTCAGGGTAGTTAACCGAATAAATAAATTTCCCAGTGTTTTCCCCCTACTTTCATTCTACAATTTAAGACCCAGTTATGTCACACATATATCATATCTGTGTCACTGACCTCTCATTGGAAAATAATTATGAGCTACTATCTAGCTAGTCCAACACCAGGTTTGGATACCCACGATAGACAAAGCCTGCTCTATGGAGCCATACAATGAGTTGCAAAGATACTCCTCAGGGTTTATGATGTATCAATATACTACCTATGTGCGCATTTAGACCATGTCTCCACTAAGACAACAAATCACAACACATATTCTAATTAACATTATGTAAAACACTACTTAGTACCAACTGTACACAGGCACAGGTTGTGTTTAAAAAACGTTAACTGGTCATGGTTAACACCTGGGTCTTGTGAGGTAATCCCTCAGCCAGAGCCTGCAATGACTCATCCCCCAGGCATGCTGCAACAGCCAACACACAAGCCAGGACCAAGTCAGATGACCCCTGTGGACAGCTATTTACCCCACAGAAAGAGCAGTCAGCCAGTCTGTGCAACCGCACCACTTGGCTGGGAACTCTCCCTCTGCCTTGTGGTGTTACAGACTGCTTTGGCTTCTAGCATGCACGGCTCCTGCCTCAGGCTTTCAGCTGGCCCTACACTAGCATCCACCTGCCAAAATGAGCTGCACCTCTGCTTCACTGAGTCACCCAGTGACCACCCTGACAGGTCTCCCCCTGGGTTAACCATGACCTGCTACATATTTTTAAACACAACTATCTTTACCCATATAAGGGGCAAAATCATGTTTAATTAGCATTTTAGTTAAAATGCATTAGTTGATGGTTTTCTAACATGATACATCTTCCCAGTGTAGTCAAAAGACTCCGAGAGTCGGTTTTCAACTAGTTTTTCATGGATACTGTGTCTGACTGGGACACACATTTCATCTTGGTGCTACGTAGGTAAGAATTTCTTTGCCAATGAAAAATGTCTTGTGCAGAGGGTGTCAAAAGCACCCTTTTAAAAAAATTAGATATTGTTATGCCTGATCAGGTTCATTTCTTCACATGTACTGTAGATCAGTGGTTCTCAAAGCTGGTCCGCCGCTTGTTCAGGGAAAGCCCCTGGTGGGCCGGACCGGTTTGTTTACATGCTGCGTCTGCAGGTTTGGCCATTCATGGCTCCCACTGGCCGCGGTTTGCTGCTCCAGGCCAATGGGGGCTGCGGGAAGGGCGGCCAGCACATCCCTTGCCCCGCGCCACTTCCCGCAGCCCCCATTGGCCTAGAGCAGCGAACCACGGCCAGTGGGAGCCGCGATCGGCTGAACCTGCGAACGCGGCAGGTAAACAAACCGGTCCAGCCCACTAGGGGCTTTCCCTGAACAAGCGGCAGATCGGCTTTGAGAACCACTGCTGTAGAGGATAAATCTCAAATTCACCAGTCTAAAGTTTAATAGACATTGTTCAGCATAGATTAGGTTTTTATTATCCTACTTTCATCGGGGGGGGTGGGGGAAAACCATTTCCACATCAAAAAAAATTGCCATAAGAATCCATTTTAAGAGGACCTGTGTATGCATGCTCAGCCAATCAGATCACTCAGAATGAGTGAACATTCTGACACCTCTTTCAGTAGATGTTACTTCATACAGTGCAGCATCCACCAGACTATTCTACTGCATTACTTTTTTTTTTTTGTAATCTCCTTCTGTTCAGTAGGGCCAACCCTCTTCTTCATTATACTCATTTTGCTACCTGGAATATAGCTTCTCTTCTGTACCAGCCTATGGTGCTGGCATTTATTTTCACTATATGCTTACTCCAGGAGCCAGAACATATTATCTTTTCTGGCATGACTGGTGGACTGACTTTCCACGATCCTAGTTGGAGTGTGAGCGACAGGAAGTTATTGATATATTTATAGAGCACCCCTGCCTGTGTCTCTTTAAAGTGTGCTTTTATTTTTGATTTGGACACGTCCAATGACATCTTACAAGAGATCTTTAATACCAAAAAGGGATGCAAGGAAGCCTTGAGGTTAGATTGTGTAAGCAGAGTCAGGATGAGCTCCACCCTGACATCTGGTGGTGAGGTGTGGCAAGTTGTGGAAAAGAACTTCAGGGGCTGATCTCATTTGCATAGGCACACCCACCACACCTAGAATGAGGCCATAGCTGCCCAAATGGTCACTTTGGCTGCTGTGGGATCCCCAGCGTCTCTGTTATTGGGGCAGGAAGAATAAATTGTTATTACCCTGATTATGGGAATCAAGGACAGGGAACTGTACTTGGCCTTTTGTTATGATGGAGGGACTCGCCATCAACTAAGTAGCACTCGCTAGGCAAGGGACATGGGTTCCAAAACTCTGTGAATTGACAGAGGCTGGGAACAGGTATTAATACCTGGTGGCATGGGCCCCCTGGTGTGGGCCTTACATGCTAATTGCACTTCTTCCTCTCTCCACTGTGGAATATCAGAGCTAATTTTGACTCCATTAGGAGTCTAGTTACAGGATGCTGAGCTGAATTCACTTTGGGCTAATGGTGCAGCAGCACTGTGGCTCCCCTACTACAAGCTGAAATCACAAAAGAGCTGAAATCACTGAGTGTTGTGTTAAGTAGTGGGGGAGACTGAAGCTATATGGTAGAGCTGTTTGCAGCACGGTGAGTGGAGCGGCTGGCGGAGCAGTTTGCAGGACAGCAAGTGGAGTGGCTGGCGGAGCAGAGCAGTTTGCGGGACAGCGAGCGGAGCCCCAGGGAGAGGTGGGGCCATCAGTGTTGGACCACATAAGGTGCCCTTTAACACCCCCCCCATCCTCCACCCAGGCTGGGAGGTAAAAACTCTGCAGATAAACGTTTGTACTCTGGGGCTGCCCTGACCAGGGACAGAGACTTTTGGGTCGTTGGACTTTTGGGACTTTGAGTGATTTGGGGTTGCTGGACTCAAGAACCAAAGGGAAAGGACATGCCCCAATTTGCTTGGGGTGGGTTTCGCTTGTGGGTTCTGTTATGAATCCTATTGGTGGTGTTTCCCCAACATAATGCCACATTGCTTCTCTCTGTTATTAAAAGGCTTTTTGCTACACTCAGACTATGTGCTTGCGAGAGGGGAAGTATTGCCTCTTGGAGGCGCCCAGCGGGGGTGGTATATATTTGTCCCAGGTCACTGGGTGGGGGCTCGAGCCGGTTTTGCATTGTGTTATTGGAACGGAACCCCTAGATATTGAACCTGGCCCTTGTTGCTGCCAACTCTGACAGGCAGAAGGGTTACAATTGTAATCTTGCTGAGCAGAGCAGGGAACAAATTATGTCAAAATTGAGTCTCCACTTCCTCCCTAACTCCACAGAGAAAGTAAACAGCACCAGCACTCTTCCTGGTATATCTTACCTCCCATACACACTAGCTCAGCTGTGTTGGCCCATGCATCGAGTAAAGGGAGGCAGAAAGAAATGAGTGAAGCCTTCACTCCACTCACTCAAAGCAACCTTCACAGAACAGGGGAGTAGCACCCCAGGAGCCTCTACTCACCCCACAATAGAAAAAGCAAGCATGGAGGAGTAAGAGGGCTCCTTATATCCACTCACCTGTGTAAGCATGCAGCAAGGGCATGATCTGGCCCTGAACAGAATCATAGAATATCAGGATTGGAAGGGACCTCAGGAGGTCATCTAGTCTAACCCCCTGCTCAAAACAGGACCAATCCCCAATTAAATCATCCCAGCCAGGGCTTTGTCAAGCCTGACCTTAAAAAATAAACATGATAGAATCCTGATTATCTAAACGTTCCAGGAAACATCAAATAACTTTAGATAATCAGATTCAGTTAAATTGGAGGAGCTAACTGCAACCTCGCTTGCCTGATTGCACTTTCCTCTTCAGCCAGCTGGCCTTGGGGAAGCCAGCCAGCAGGCAGCTCCACTCTCCTTTTCAGCTGGCTGACCTTGGGGAAGCCAGCCAGCTGCTTAACTGTGCTCTAGATTGTGGGACCTAAGCTGCACTGGAAACTACAGTTAACCCCATGGGACATAAATGACTTTCATAACAGAGAGCGTCAGCTAGCCAGGGTTCAAGTTAGCTGGGGATTATGAAATGCATATTAGAATCACCCTAACTTGTCTCCTCTGCACATGGAGGATTTCTTGTTACTGCTCTGCAGTAAAACTCTGACCCTGGAAAGATTTAGGTAGAGTTTTTTTTGTGTTTTCAAAATTATTGATCTCTCCTTCACTCTGTGCCCCCATAGCCTTACTTAGTTTTGTGTATTTTGATTGTCCTGGTATTTTTTAGCTTTGGTTCCAGTTTCTCCAAAGTCAGTTTCAAATTGGCCTGGCAAAACATGAATGAATGTATTTGTTTCTCTGTTTGGATAGCTTTCTTCTAATGCTTCTAAGGGCTTGTATACACAGTGGGGTAACACTCGACAGGAACGAGATTTCTACAAAGCACTAATGTGTTGTGTATTAATTGGTCCACGTAGACCCCGCTGGTGTGCACTAAAGGTTCCCTGATGTGCTTTAATGCAGTTCTGCTTCAAACAGCACTACATTAAAGAGCACCAGCAGGGTCTATATGAACCGTTTAATGGGCAACATGTTGGTGAGCTTTAGAAACACATCTCCATGGAGCACATTACCCTGCTGTGTAAAATAAACCAGAAGGTTTTTTCCTCCTTTAGTATTGTAAGTTCAAATTTTAGCAATTCATCTTCCAGCATTAAATCAAGTTTACAATTTTAGTTCCGTCACAGCAACCTTATTTATATTTTGTAGATATTCACATCCCTGTATTGTTGCCAATTTCACAGAAACTTTTTTCAAGTCTCTGAAAATCATTTCTGGAAATCCTTTACTCTTAGGGGGTTTTGACTACTGGTAAACACACATTTTCTGCTGTTTTGTTTGTGAGCTAATTCTTTTACATTTGTAAACTCATAATTTTTGCTTCAGAAAAACTCTTTTTCAAGTGTGTCTACCTTGAAATGTTCTCTCGGTATGTGAGTCTATATAATACTCTTTTGCCAAAGCAGCCAGCACTAGCCACAACAGAGAGCACAGTGGGTAACTCACAACCCTCCATGACCCCACCATACCCAGAGAGACCCACACAGGACACCACCCCCTATCTACACTACATGGGATACAGCAGAAGCTGGAGAGATCTCACAGGGAATGGACAATAGAAAACCCAAGCCTCTTCACTGAAGCAACCATCTGCAGCTGAAAGCGTAGGGGATAAGTCAAGGCCCTCCAGCCACCCTAGCAGTACTACACCCAGAAAGACCCTCTGAATCACCCTCCTATATCCTCTCCAAATGAAAAACAGGATCAGTCAGCAGGAGCCTTTTCAGTCTTCTACCACCATTCTATCAACCCTGACACTTGGCCTGGAGACTTCTTTCGCCTCATTTACCTCTATTGCCATTGTTCACTGTTTCTCCCTCATTCTGCCCCTTTCCTATCACTGCAGCCCTTTAGCTACCCAGCTTGATTCTCCATGACTATTATCTTTCTTACACCCCCCTCTGCTTTCTTTCCCCTCACCCCTCCAACTTCCCCCCACTCCGTTATCCTCTCACTTAATCCACTCCCCTTACTCCAACAATCCCTTCTCCTGCAATTCAACCTTGAGTGCTGCCCCCCCCCCCCCCAAAATCCATACATTTTCAGTAGTAATTAAATGCCTTTTTTTAAAATCACCAGAAGGATGTTTTTGTAGTTAACACACTGGAGTGGGATTTAGAGACTCGGGTTCACTTCTTCGTTCGGCCAGACTTCTTGTGTGACTATGCACAAGACACTTAATCTCTGTGCCTCCATTCCCCAATTGTATAATGAGGATACTTTTACTTCCCTTCTTAACAGAGGTATTGAGAGGTTAAATCAATTAACACTGGAAGTCTCTGGAGGCGAAGGGAGAACCTGATGAAAAGAGTGGCCATTTCCTTAGGAGTGCACGCTGAGCTTGTGCAAGAAAATACACACAGCCCCCTTGATATTTTACAAACCCCTGCCTTCAACAATGAAGCCTTGTTGGAGCTGGCAAAAACCATCTGGCAGAACCTCACCTCTATACCAAGTCGAATGGATGGACAAATGTTGTCAAGTCCCTCAGCTAGACTTAAATTACTTTTTCACCCAACCAGTTCCCAATTCCTTGGTGGTCATGGCTGCTCTTGACAGTCCCATCCTAAAGCCACTCCCAAAGACAAGCAGTTCAAGAGACTGGATTTATATGGCCAGAAGGCTTATTCTACCACTACTCTATAAATCAGAGTGGCCAACTATCAAACTCTCTTATCTAAGCATACTTTTATTATTTTTTGCAAAATTTCTAAATTTGATGACAAGTTGCCGCAAGAATATAAGGAACAGTTCCTGGCTCTGGTTTCAAAAGGACACCTCACACCCTGAACACCCTTCCAGGCAGCCACTGATGACGTTGATGGGACCTTGCATGGCTACGTCCATCTCCATGAGTGCTTTTCCTAGCTGCAGGCTTCTGGCATTCCAAAGAAGCTGCAAAATACAATCAAGGACTTGCTCTTCATAGGGTCTAAGCTATGTCCCCCAAAAAACAGATGGTGCTATGCACAGCCTGAAAGACTCCCATGTAATGCTTCCTACGCTAAGAGTTTACACCCCAGTGACAGAGGAAACAATTTCAGCATCATCCGTACTATAGGATTCATGAATGTTACAAGATTCCATGAAGAGAAGGTCTAGAACAGCTTGATTTTGCCAGTCAACTTTGTCTACAGCTGGCCCTTCTCACCAGACATCTTCAACTTCCAAGCATTCATTTTGACTGCTTGATCAAGGACAGCACACTGACCATATCTTCTTCCTCCAGAAGACACCTCTCTCTTTCACTGTGCTTGGAAAGACTTCACATCAGACAAGTAGGTGCTCAGCACTGTAAAGGAGGGATATGTTATCCACTTCACCACCGCTCTCAGAAGCAGGGCAAGTCTCTTCTACATCCCAGCCTCTAGTCTCCCCACTTCATGGATGATCCCTGGTTGAAAACTCATGAGAGATTGTGCTCCCAGGATAGTTAAACCATCTTGTTAAACAGAAAAATCCAGCAGAGATGCAGCAAAGATCCACGTATGCAGCAAAGTTTCGGTTTAGGTTTATGACTTGGGCATAATCACAACATTTATTGCCCCATCAAACAGTCCAGTACATGTCTAAATTCTATCTGTTGCACCTGAAATCATGTGGCTTTCAGTTAGTTCTGGGAAAGTCCACCTGGCTTCCATATCTCACTACAACCAGCAATAGATAGATTTTCTGTTTTCTCTCACCCTTTTGGTATCCAGATATCTAGAAGGTCTGCTGAATGTTTACCCATCTGTGTCTAGTCCCCTACCTGTATGGGATCTCTAGACTAATGGGATCCTCCTACGAACTTATGGCTACAACCTCACTACCTCTGGCTACCATCACTTCTGCAAGGAGAGTTTCAGAACTTCAAGCTCTTCTGGGTGACCCTCTTTTCATGGTCTTTCATAAAGCCAAAGTTTCTCTTAGGCCACACCCCAAGTTTACTCCAAAGGTAGTGTCAACTTTCCACCTGAACCAAACTGTTCATCTTCTGGTGTTCTTCCCGAAACCCCCTTCTTCTCCAAAGCTGAAGAAAGACTCCACACCTTCGATGTTTGTAGAGCTTTGGCGTTCTACCTGGACCATATTAGATCTTTTTGAGCCTCTCCCAGGGTTTTTGTAGCCTACGGTGTGAGAGTTAAAGGCCAATTAGGGTATGTCTACACTGCAATTAAAAACCCGTGGCTGGCCCTTGCCCACCAACTTGGGCTTAGGCTAAGGGGGTGTTTAATTGCGATGTAGAGCTGGAGCCGAGTTCTATGACCCTGTGAGGTGGGAGGGTCCCAGAGCTCAGGCTGCAGCATGAGCCCAAATATTTACAGTGCAATTAAACAGCCCCTTAGCCCGAGCCCACAAGCCCAAGTCAGTTGGCATGGGCCAGCCATAGATGTCTAACTGCAGTATAGACATACCTTTCATGTCAGCTCAGTGAATCTTTCACTGGATTTCTGACCGCATTAAGAACTGCTACAATCCTGCTAACATCTGTCCTCCACCGAGAATAACGGCTTACTCCACCAGGGCTCAGTCCACTTCATCAGCCCTTCTGAGCAATATCCTGATAGCAGACGTCTATGTGCAGCAATGTGGTTGTCTGTACGTACCTTTTCCAGATATTACACCATTACTCAAGCTTCTTGTGACAATGCTAACTCTAGCAAGTCAGCATTACAGTCTCTGTTCAGGTGATCTGAATTTGTTCCATCTGTATTGGAGCTGCTGATGAGTCACCTGCAGTGGAATGTACATGTGCACAATCACCTGAAGGAAAAAAAGGTTACTTACTTGTACAGTAAGTGTTGCGCTTCAAGATGCGTTGCATGCATGAACTTTCCACAATCCTCCCACCTTCCCCACTACTTTGGACATTAGATAGCAGCAAGAAGGAATGAAGAGGAAGGCAACAGACGAGCTTGTTTTATGCCCTAAGCTGGGTGTATGAAGAGAGCAGGGGCTCATGTGCCACCTAATGGTCCTGCTGGCAAAAGTCTCTGACTCGAATGTTTTTGGCACACATACACCGCAGTGGCATGCATATGTGCACAACTCATTTCACAGAACAACCATTAACTTACAGGTAAGTAACTGTTTCGCCCCCATCATGGCAGAATCTGAGCACCTGACAAATGTTGAGGTTAATAACTCCGAAGTCCTCTGTGGGGAAGACGTGGAATCTGGACTGACTGCTTCATCAGGAGAAGAGGATGAGATATGGGGGGGAGAAGAGAAGAACGTCTAGGAGCTCCTTCATTATTTCTCCTTTCCAGATTTTGTTGAATCCAGTAAGTTAAGGGATGGTAGCAGGAGCCTGACCAGAGGTTTCCTGTACTGGAGTGGGAGGAATCCTCCCCTCAGATTATGATTGTGGTCTCGAATCCCTCAGAGCAGCCCAAGATCAGTAAAGCTAGGAGGGATACTACAATGTCTGAGTAGCCCAGGGTGGAAAACCAGTCCTGATTCTTAGGACCCATAACCCCCATGTAAGAGGGCTATAAAGGTGATCTAAAAGACTTTCAAAGTGATACAAGTTCCTCCCTTTCAAAGTCTGAAGAAGAAATGTAGGTTTCTTCAGAAAAGGGAGGGGCAGTCCCCCTTGGAGTCTGTAGTGGTCAGGGTATGGAGGACACCAGCAGATCCAAAGAAACCAAGGGACAAGATGGCCGGAGTACCAACAAGGTGATTGGTACTGGCAGAACCAATGGTGCTGGCATAATAATGTGGAGAGACATGCTGTCTGCCCAGACTACATCAAAGGCGCTGGCATTGCTGAGCAGGCTGGTGGTGCTGATTGTGCTGAAGGTGCTGATCGTATCAACTGTGCCAAAGACACTGAGTTGCCCCAACTGGAGCCGGGTATAACAATGGAAAGTCTGGTAAGGGGAGACACAGATTCCTTTGCAGACAGGAATGCCTGAGGAGCCAGTGGGACCAAGACAGGTAAGACTTCAGCTAGGATAGTTGGACAGCCAGCAGTGCCAATAGGGTCTGAATCAGCTTTACTGACCATGTACCAAGTAAGGATGAAGAGACTACTCTCAATGGCCCCAAAGGAGCCGAAGTTGACACTGTCACCACAAATGGAGCCCGTGAGTGCTTATGACACCTCAAACCAGTAGTGGAGTGCTTACTGGAAGCCTTCTTATGAGATGAAGGATCAGAATGCTGGGAGTGCTCTGAGGAGGCTGGGGAGGAGGGTGAAGAGTGACGTTTTCCCATCAATTTCTGCTTGGGATCCCAGGTAGCAAAAGGAGTACTTCTTGTCGACTTGATTTAATTATTTTGTTGTTGGGGTCCAGTTAGGAAAAGGGATGCATTACCCTGCTTCAGCAGGGCTTTGAGGCGGAAATCCCTCAGTCTCTTAGTCCTGGTAGGGAAGGAGGTACAAGTACTGCACATGTCCCTTACCAAGGCAAATCAAGAAGCTTTTATGCCTGCCTGTCACATGGAAAACAGCTCTGCATGTGGTACATTGCTTGAATCCTGATGACTTTTCTTCATTTCAAATGAACAGTTTTTTCCTAAACTAGAACTGAGTAATTACATTAACTTATAGCTACACTAGAACTACCTATACACAGCTATATACAAAACAATTATTTAGAAAGCTGGCAAACCTAAGCTAAAGGTATGGGGAGCTCCAGCTCTTGCCACGGGTTGCGTGAAGGAACTAAGAGGGAGGCAGTGGATCAGCCCTTTTTATGCCCTTGGCTAGGTGTACAAGATGGGAGAGGGCACATGCAGCACCTAGTGGTACTACTGGCAAAAGTCTCTGACTCGAGTGCATTGGGTGCACGTACACCTGCAGTGTAACGTGTAAGTGCACAGTCACTCAGAAGAGAATACGGAAGTATGAACAAAAATAAGTGTATAAAAATAACTACACGCAACTAACATATGAGCCATTGTTACCAGGATCTGTTCACTTATTTGCTGTAATTCTTTCCCACGCCCTTTGTCTGTTCTCCCTCCCTCCTCCTTTTCAAGATTAAGCTCTTCTAGGTAAGGACTGAGTTTTCTCATATCTATACTGAACCTAATGCAGTGTGGCCCGAGTCCTGAACGGGTTCTGAGGGTTACCAGCATATAAGTATGATTAACAACATTAGACCACTGTTGTATTTACAGCTGAATGTACTTGGCAACTAGTGATTTTCGATTTTTTTTTTTAAATAGTGTTTTTAAAATGTTGTCTTTGCTTAAGTACTTTTAATGTGCTCAGGCTAAACAATACATCAGTAATAGACATTTTCACATATACCAGTAATAGAAGTCTTCTGTAAAATCTTCTGTAAAATCTAGTTTCTCACCTTTTCAAAAAGCCAAGTTAATGCATGCTTCTTACCTTTCCTGGATATTTAACACAAAATATAAATTCCTTATGGACACATTGTATTTTGCAGTTTACCTACATCAGGCAACTGAAAGCTCACCAGCCGCCATGAAATTTAGAACACTTAAAATCCTCCTTTTGTCTTTATGGACTATTTTATTCAAATGACTTGGCTGAAATCTGTAATCTGGTTGGCTGAAGAGGCTTTCTATCCATATCATCTCTCTATAGACCAGCGGTTTTCAAACTATTTGAGCTGAGCCCCCCCATTTGAGTTACAATTTTTGATTGCAGACCCCCCCCATACCTGCCCCTCCCTCCCTTGGGTTTTCAGGGTAGAGGAAGGTGCATGTGATGGTCTCTAGGGGCAGAGCCAGCACTGGGCATGTATATGCTGACACTGACCCATAGGCTGGGTGGCCTGCTGAGGTGAGTCATGGGTAGAGATGGCACTCCCTGCTCAACACCCCCCCTCACAGACCCACGCATGGCTGACCCGAGCCCCCCTGAATATTTCTCCATGGCCCCCTCTGGGGGCATGCCCCACGGTCTGAAAAACTCTGCTATAGACACACTGAAATCATAAAGCCTCTTCACCAACGCAAGTGGCAACAGAGAGTTAGACAGTTTTTAAAAAAATCTCAGAGTAGTCCTTTTGAATTAATTTTAACGCTTCAAGAGTTGTTGTATGCAGTGTTGTAGCCTTATCAGCCCCAGAATATTAGAAAGACAAGGTGGCTGAGGTACTCTCTCTTATTGGGCCAACTTCTATTGGTGAGAGAGACAAACTTTCGAAAGTTTGTCTCTCTCACTAACAGAAGTTGGCCCAATAAAAGAGATTACCTCAGCCACCTTGTCTCTCAAGAATAGTTGCTAATTCTGTAGTAAAGAATCAGGACTGAGTTGTATAAGCCATAAAGTTCTTCCAGATACACCTGTATAGTGCATTGAAAATATTTTTGCTTCTCTACAATAATGTTCAAGGTAAGTTACAGTATCTAAAACCAAAGAAAAAAAAATAAAGTACTCCAATAGCAGTTAGCACTAGCTTCAATCAAGTATGTAAGAGATAAGTCAGAGTCCTCCAGTCCCCACTGGAACCTGAGCAAACAGCGTGGGACTCTAAGCCCAGCAGCCTAGCCTCTCCAACCCCTACCACTACACGGGCAATAGGGATACATATTTGCTCCAACACCTAACTCCAATGGAATGGAGAGTGGTCTTGCTCTATCTTTCTTTAGTGAAACAAGCCTGCAACAAGCCTCATAGTGGCACCCTATGTTGTATTGCAGGCTCTCAAGCTTCAGGTGTACCAGCTGTTGAAGATCATTCTAGTAGCCAAGAAAGGCTGTGAACATCTAACCCAGAAGTAGCTTCTCACATTTCTGTATCACATGAACCAAGGAACAGATTTCCGGGCTGCTATCTCCAATCACAGACGGAGGGTTTAAATTCTTCATATTTTCCCACGTTAAAAGAATCAGAGATTTGACAAGCCTTCATCCAGAGCCTGATAGAGCATTTGCCCAGGTAGGACTAGGAGTGCCTACTGAAACCAGAGCCAGCTCCTCTGCTGAACAGCCAGTGAGACCTCTGATCACAAGGAGGGGCCACTCAACACCAAGAGAGGCAGTGTCATTCAGTACACAAAGCACTGTCTAAAGGAAAAGGGACTCCTGGATTTTATTTCACCCCTAGCCTGATAAGTAGAGCCCTGTGCAGATATAAAAATTTGGATCCCCTTGGAAAACTAAGAGTTTATGCAACTGTGCTGACAGACCCATAATCATGTAATTTCAATCATAGCTGTGTAAAAATAGGGACTTTGTCCAGCAGCTTGGTCACAGAATGTTCTTTCAAAAACAGGAGGGTCGTCAACTAGACCTGGATCCTCTCAACCAGAGGTGGGCAAACTACGGCCCGCAGGACCGTCCTGGCCAGCCCTTGAGCTCCCAGACGGGGAGGCTAGATCCCGGCCCCTCCCCCGCAGCCTCAGCTCGCTGTGCTGCCAGCACTCTGGGCAGCGGGGCTGTGAGCTCCTGCCGGGCAGCGCGGCGGCATGGCTGGCTCCAGCTGGGCAGTGCGGCTGCCAGTCCTGCTGCTCTGAGCAGCATGGTAAGTGGGTGGGGAGCAGGGGGGTTGGATAAGGGGCAGGAAGTCCGGGGGGGGCAGTCAGGGGACAAGGGGAGGGTGGATGGGGCAGAGGTTCTGGGCGGGGACGGTCCCAGAATGGGAACCGGGGGGGGGGGGGGGTGGATAGGTGTCGGAGTCCCAGGGGGCCTGTCGGGCCGAGGGACAGGGTCCTGGGGGGGGGGGCACTTAGAGGTGCAGGGTCCCCGGAGAGGGTGGTCAGGGGACAAGGAACAGGTGGGGTTGGATAGGTGGGAGCTTCTGCGGGGGGCAGTCAGGGGGCGGGAAGTGGGAGGGAACAGGGCCAGGCTGTTTGGGGAGGCACAGACTTCCCTACCCAGCCCTCCAAACAGTTTCGGAACCCTGATGTGGCCCTCAGGCCAAAAAGTTTGCCCATCCCTGCTCTAAACTGAAGCCTGTGAGGAAGTACTCATTAATGGCCATAGCAAGAAAAGGAATTTTATCTATAGTCCATCATAGATTTGTACTCAAAATTAGCTACACTATGGACTTGTCTACATTACAAAGACTTGGCCAGCATAGCTACGCCAGCAGAGCCCCCTAGTATAGAAGTGGTGTAAGCCAGCACAAGTTCTTTTCCCAGCATAGTTGCACCATCTCCACAAACATTAACTATGCTGACAGAAGCTAATACCTGCCCCTCTGTCAGCAGAGCAGTGAGGGCTTTGCCAGGAGAGCTATGTCAGGTAGGAGGTGTGATTTTTTTCACACTCCTAGTGGACATAACTATGCTAGCAAAACTTTGTAGTGTAGAACAGGCCTATGTAAGCAGACACTTTAGGTATCCTTTCAGACGGACAAAGACTTCAATGAGGAAAAGATTAGAGGTGAAGAAACAAAGGAAGGTTATTATAAATAGGTACCTTGTGGTATTCCACTATTTTTGACTTGGGGTTCAACCACTTGAATTGTGTCATCTTCAAGATAGAAGTATATTTTACAATGTCTTATTCTATATAGCTCTTGATTTTTTTCAGGCACTTCTTCACCAAAATAGGCATCAAAAGACAATACCTACAAAAAAGCATAAATAAATAAATATAAAGAAGCGAAGTCTTTATCCAGTGTGTTTGCAATAAAAAAAGATGTCAATAAAGGGAAGTTGTTCAGATGCACAATTAATTATAAAGATAACAAAATGTGTGCATTTCAGCAGGTAGATTTACTTTTCAGAAATATAAGAATACAAATCCACATGAAATCGCATATTTTTATATTCTTTTGGGTGGCATTTTTATCACCAAATCTGAGTAGAGAAGGGAAAAAAAAATCAAATATTAAGCTATCAGCAGACTACTGTCACAGAGAAACCCCATATAAGCTTCCTATAACTGGGTGCCATTTAGGGCTGTACAAAACAATCACTTCAAAACTTACCGGGTTTTGTGTTTCAGTGAGTGTGTGAACCTCAGGGAAGGCTGGGGCTGGCCTCGCCAAACACAAATCTAGATCCTCCCTTCCTTTAACTTACAGTAGAAGTAACCCTAAAATAACGTTTGTGAGTGCACTGCTCAGTAGTTTACTACAGCAGCTTTCACCTCTAGAGACCATGACATCTTCCATATGGTTACATGTACTAGTGAGTTTTGCTCATCTATTACCACTCATTTGTGCACATAGCAAAACTACTCAACAATTTGGCACCATTTATTGTCTTTATTCGTGAGGTCAAGCTTGGGGAAAATTGTAAAAAATGTTTGTATATGGACCAAGAGGAAAGGAAGCACAGCACAAACAGGCAAGAAAACACGAAGGAAACTTGCATAGTTTTCCCTATCATGTCCAGCTCAAACCAGTGCTAACTAGTACCTCTTTCATAAGCATTATATTTTCAAGATTTACGTAATGAAAGAATGCATTTTTAATCTGGAATCCATTGATAAAATTGACCAACGGAAGAAAGACCCTATCTATCCATTCTTCATGCCATACGGGTACTGATGGATGTCTGACTGAAGTAGGCTTCGAAATTTTTTAAAGATGTCAAAATTCTCTACATAACATAACACATAATTGCTAATAATTTGCCTTTCTTTAGCATTTCCACCAGAGACACTCAAAGTACTTTTTCAAATAGTAATTAAGTAGACTTGAGCACATCCCTGGGCAGGTATCAATCTCCATTTTTACAGCTGGGGAAATTGAGGCAGAGACGGGCCAAGTGCACTGTCTAAGATCACACAGGAAGTTCTGTGGCAGATCTCCTGGCTCCCAGTCCTGTTTCTTAATTGGGCTGTCCTTCCTGCTCTGCTGAAGAAGGATGTAACTGCAAGAGTGGAGAATCTCTCTTTACAGAAAAGGGATTAAAATTTACCCTGAAGGAACAAAGACCTGGGCAGCTTGCAGCACTTGAACAGTACATGATAATGCCCTTCTGACTTCCACCCTTTCCCTGGCCCAAAAAAACAAAAAAATCTTAAGAACTTTAGTAACCTTGATTGCAAGTTAACAAATGAGTTAACACTTAAGCTTCAGGACAATAACATTAGGAGTTAAAAACATAACAAATCTGTAAGTTATCAGTTAAGGTTGTCTAAATAGTACAATATAGTCTCTGATCAACTTTGAGTTGATATAGTTAAAAAATAAGGCCAAAATTCTCACACTTGGTGCCTAAGTTGGGCATTTATACAGTTTTCTAATCATGGATTTAAGTGCCTCACCTTAGGCACCCAGATGTGAAAATACTAGCTAAAATTTTTGGTGGTCAGTGAAGTAAACATAAACAATCTTAACTTTGCCCAACACCCCTCAACCATCAACCATTTCAGATGACATTACTTATGTCTTAACAAAACTGGATGTATTGTGATTCAATGGACAAGGAGACCTGTTCCATTCCTGGCTCTGCTGCTGACTAGCTGCGTGTCCACAGACAACTTTCTTCAACGCTCTGCCTCAGTTTTCCCATACGGGGACACTAATGCCCACTCATTTGTAAAGCGCTTTCATGCAAATGCTATATAAACATAATTTGATTATTACTTATTTTTAATTCTGTAGAAGCTTAAATCTTACCTCTGGCAGCAAGAATAACCATGGGAGGTGACTGGGCAGCTTGACATATGTATAGCTAGCATCTCAAAGAAGGCATGTTAAATGATGAATGAGAATTCCTCCAAGGAGGGAAAAGGGTAAGGTAAGAACCAGAGAATGGTTTGGGCTGATACTATTCCCCCATCCTCTTTTTCCTCTCTCTGTGGGAAGTGTCTTCCCCAGCTTCATTCCTGACATTCCCGACAGCCCTCCAGAACCCATCCCTTTCCAAGCCTTCAAGCCTGTCTGCCTTGGTTATTCTCATCTCCACTCAAGCTTTTCTAGCAAACCAGTGCTTGTACTTCCACTTAAATAAAGCTGGAACTAGGCTAATTGTGCAGGGCACCTGGACCACGAGGCTGCCAGTGGCTGGTATGTTCTCCAACCCCATTCGGTTCTTTACACAGTAGTGTGTTCTGTGTGCCAGAAAAACCCTTGTCTCATACATTTAGTGGAAAAGTACTTCTGTCATGGTTCCCTCTGAAGTCATGGTTCCATCATTTTCTATTTTTTCCTGTAAGTCATACAATGGTCCATTAACTAAGGCTAAAGAGGGAAAGGTTGGTAACAGCAAAGGGCAAAGAAAGATTCTGCCTTTACTTGCCGAATCCACTGCAGGAGTGGTGTAGATAAAGAATCATCTGCCTTTTGGGAAGAGGTCCTGTTGAGACAAAGTTGCTTCTGAAAGGAGAAGACTTTTGGAGGCGTGGTGCATCAGACACATCAACATTGAGAACAGAAGAGAGATTTCATCTCCCCTCCCTCCCCCCATCTGGACAGCACATTTCCACAGAGCACCCTTCTTCTCAGAGCTTGTAAGTGCCCAAAGGAGACATTCCACCACCAACCCCCAGGAGCATCATTGTCCCAGAGAGGAGCATGAAGAAGCTGCCGTGGCTCAGGGAGAATTTAAAACTAAGTCAATATTTCCGTTATATACACTCCAAAAAGTATTAGTTATTTTTGTTATATTACAAAAGTAGGGGGAATTTTTACTTGCTTCTTACTGAAAATGAGTTTTATCTAGATCCTTCAGACTTGGCAAAATAAACTCCTCTTGCCATAGAGTAAGCATGTCACATTTTCAGCTTCTTGATTAAACAGATGTGATTAGGCTACATTAGGGTTTATAATGAGAAGACTGTTTGCAAGCCTATCTCTGGGGCAGAGCCATTGGTCCCATAATAATGGGATGCATTATGTGCTGACACACCTCTCTACTTTAATATCCTGATACGCACAGGAATCCAGGCAGCTGGTCCCTTGTGCCCAAATGGAATCTCACTGACCCCCATGAGAATCCGTCTAGATGGAAGAGCCCACATGCAAGGACCTCTATGCAAGATCAGGTCCTAAATAACCATTCATTACTGTACTCATATGCCCAATTGCTTTTCACTTTGTAATACTAGTTTGATCAATTAAGCTTTTTGCTCCACAAACATTGTTTCTCTTTATACCCTTGTATATGAATATGCTTATGCTTTGTAAGATTGAAATATATGTAATTGCTAAGTCATCCATTTCAATAATGCAAAATCATTTAGAAAGGATGGGGCAGAGGGGAAGAGAAAAGGAGATTACCTTAAACTGAAAAATGACTAGTTATGTTTTAAGAATAAACACAATTTAGGGTGACAAATCAAATAACTCATTTTTTCTATTGGATATTAAACATCTTAAAATATTTTGGTAGTCTATCTATCACAAAAGGAATCAATCCAATCAAACCCTTACACCCATCTGGAGTTCCAGGGAAGTCAATGGCGTTTCGCACAGGTATAAAGGTCTAGATAGGCGAATTGCTTTGTAGAAGCAGAGCCTCAATTCTGTTCCAGTGGGTCTCTGAACCATACATAGCTCACCACTGGACAGGGATAGAAGTTATCAATTACATCTTGTAACTTTTCATATATGAGTTCCACTGATGTTTTTTAAGATAACCAGATAATTTCTTGGTCCCCATATATTTCACTAAAAAGAAATATATCATTGTCCTTCCTTATACTTTATGTCCTGCAGAATTCACACTGTACCCTCCAATCCCCAGTTAGGAACTTTGTGGTGGACTATTTAGACAGTTGCAGTTAGTATATCGATCAATGTAGCTACACTTAATACTGTGGAAAAATAAATGTCAACCACTGCTGTGCAGAAAATATTTTCTTTTTCTTTTAAGTTCTACCCACTTTATACTTTTTTAGCATAAATTAACCACTTGCAAAAACACTTTTATATCAGAGATCGACTTCTACATACCTGTTTATCAAATGCTACCCATGAAGGAGCATCACTTCCCACACCTCTGGGAAACACAGTATATTTAGGTTTCAGCTTTTGTCCACGCAAAGGTTCACCTCCTATTCCAGGTTTATCTTCTCCCACCAACATAGCAATTTTATTGCAGTAACCCCAATGCTGAGACTTATGAAACTTTTCTTTCCCTAGCTGTAAACAGATTGGAAAAAAGAGAATACGCCATTACTAAATAATCGTAAAAAGATGTATTTAAATCAACAGTTTAAAAACTTCCCTCAAATTAATTTTAATATAAATGGAAATTCTAAAAATATATCATAACCAGAATATTGCCAGTCAAGTGAACCAATCCAGCTGGTCAATTCTCAATTCCCATCTTACAGATAGGGATATTTGTATCCTTGATATATTTGATCATATGTAGATGCGCACGCATGAACACACACACACACACACAAACTTTTATAGTATAAACGTAGGACATAGTACTAGTGAGGGGATTTGGGAAGAGGGGGAATTGTGCTCATCTGTGGAACCAGTTCCTTGTTCGGTCCAACTGTTGGACAAAAATTACTCCACTGGTCCTCCCTCATCTTCTTGTGTGCAGTTGCCCCTATGCCTGTAGAAGGGTGAATAGATCTCTCCTTTCCATTCTTTCCCTGCTTCTGGCAATAGGAATGTATACCCATATGTTCAGTGAGAAGCGAAGTATTGTTTAAGAGTATAAGGAGCATGTTCATGGTCAAGGAAGCATAATGAAAGCAACTAAAGAAGTACTCCTTTATAACACAGTGCATCTTCCTCTGAAGCATCTGATGCTGGCTACCTTCAGAAATGGGACACGGGTGGACCACAGGTCTGATCCAGTATAGCAATTTCTTTGTAAAAGGTTTGCGGGTTGCTACTTTTATTCTCCATCTTTTTTTTCTGATGCTGGTCAACGGCTCTCTTGTTCTGTTTCCTTATTTTCTTACCTTAGTAGCTCCTCACCAAACTGGGAAAGGTGGTGTGGAGGAGACATAGCAGGAGAAAGCTTTCTACATTTGAGTTCAAATGGGAAATAAATATAATAAAGCTGAATTTAAAAAGATAAATTTGCAGGCAAAAATGGCTGATTTATACCAAAGGGCTCTACAGAATAGCACCACTTTGGGCACATCTAATATTTCTTATTTTTTCCCCCTCTATTACTGAAGCAATAGCTGGGGAGAAAAACACAGTTGTCAAAAGCATGGCCAATAAGTGAGGGAAGTATTTTATCTAGGTAAAGGAAAACAGCTCTCAAAACTAGGTGTTGTGTATCTCGAGCCTGTCCTGAGACAGCCTTCCTGTTGTTCTGTCTGTTTTTTATTTTGGTTAGTTGTGTCTTAAATTGTTAAGTGATCAAGATTTGCTCCCATAGGAATTCTTCCGGAAATGTAACTTTTTATATGAAAACCAAATGGCCGAATAATTAAATTCCATCAAGAATCTTTCACTGTCTGCTGCAAAATCATAGAGGGTTCTACATAAAGAACACTTTAAAATGGTTATATGCAGAATCATTATTAGAAGCAAACTAACCTTAAAAGGTTCTGCGAACAATAAACTTTTCAAACAGTGTGTATGTGCCAGCATATTCCTTTAAGTAAGAAAGGAAGAAAAGCACAAAGGTCTCTTTACACATATACTTTGTTGGTTGCTTTGACCAAACACTGGAAGTGAATACATATGGTATACACTGTGGCAGTGACATCACTCTGACATTCAGGTTCTCTCTGGAAATAATGGATGACCAGGAAACTGAGGGATAAGCAAAGCAACAGAAGTTGCCACAATATCTATTGGCAATTTCTCTCACCATGTTAGACCTTACGGCTATAACAAAGAAGGCAAATTTAAGCTGACCATTTTCTAGCCATGTACCATCCACGACTTCCTGCAGATTATCCAATATGTTTAGGGATGTGTGGTATTTGTTGAGGAGAATAGCACGAAGAAACAGTGATGCACTAGTTCTGGTGGCACTGACTGGAGAGTACAGTGTTGCCAACACTCATCTCATGATGACGTGAGAAGCTGCAGCCCCCTTGTGAAGTTCAGCCCAGCAGGAAGCCAGCAGAGTCTTACTCCTCTGCTTGCTGGACTCTCAGGAGGGGTGAAGGAAGGAGGGAACAAAAAGCCCAGCAACTCAATGCAGCTCCACTTCCTCCTCCCACTGTGAGAAACAGGGACAGGACAGTGCTTCTGATCCGCCCCCTCCCCCTGCAGCACCCAGCCTGGGAAGGGGTAGAGGGGTGGGAAGAGTCCATGGACCTGCCCCAACAGCCTGGAAGGGAGAGACGGCCCCCGCCCCACAGGCTTGGAAAAGAGGAATGAAGAGAAGGACCAGAGGTGAGGCTGGGAGGGACAGGATTAATCGCTGCATAGTGGATATGCAGATGTGGGGGTGAGAGCTCCTACAGCAGGGGCCAAAATCCTCTTACCCAGTACATTTGGGAGAGTGGGCAGCACTAATTGTCACATAGACACACTGGGGATGGGCAGGGGGTGCTCAAAACCGGTCCACCGCTTGTTCAGGGAAAGCCCCTGGCGGGCCGGACCGGTTTGTTTACCGGCTGCGTCCGCAGGTTCAGCCGATCGCGGCTCCCACTGGCCGCAATTCGCCGCTCCAGGCCAATGGGGGCTGTGGGAAGCGGCACGGGCCAAGGGACATGCTGGCCGCCCTTCCCGCAGCCCCCATTGGCCTGGAGCGGCGAACCACAGCCAGTGGGAGCCGCAATTGGCCGAACCTGCGGACGCGGCAGGTAAACAAACTGGTCCGGCCCGGCAGGGGCTTTCCCTGAACAAGCAGTGGACCGGCTTTGAGAACCACTGCCATACACAATGTAATTTTTTCTTTTTTTTTAAATCTCATGATTTTGGGGGGGGGGCAACTTTTGATCTCTTGAGTTTGGCAACATTGGAGAAGTAGCAGAGAATGCATGAGGCAGCAATTGTCATGGTAACAATAGCAACATTAGCATCATTGAGGGTAATTCCAGTAAGCTGTTGAAGTCAGAGGTGCATGCATGGAATTTGAGCTGTTCCAAACATTAGTGGCACAGAAGATGAGACCTTCCCCCCCACCTTCCCCCTTCTTCTCAGGTCTGTAAACTCACTTTCAGATCTTCTGAGAAGTACCAGGCAGAACTGTTTGAGAAAAGGTGCATCTCAATAGGATCTCAAACTTTTGGAACAAAAATTCATTGGTCAGCTAAAATCCAGCTTTCTCCCCTTCACCCCACTAATTTAAAAGGGCTGCATGCCCACTGTCATCATCTCAGCTGTGTGATCTGCTGCATGGTGGGGTGAGAGGAATTGTGCTTGATCTTGGTATTAAAGCACTGCATGATTGGAACAATAATAGGCATTCATGTTGCTACCACCAATTTAGGTTGGGGGTTTTTTTTGCCCTTAGCCCCAGTGGAGAAGAGAACAGAGAATACAAGTGATGGTACTGCTACCTTGAATGGAGGCAGATGGGACAGTACTAACAGCAGGAGAGTAGGATGACAGAGGGAGATAGTGCCAGGCATGCCACCGCACCACTTTCCTTACCCATTCTGGACTCAAAACAGCTTGTGCATTCTTTTTGCTGTACTTGGGCATACCTCTCATGCACTAAATTGGGACATCCATTACACAGAAGATTCAACAGATGGATCATAGTTATCAGGCTTCACAAGTTTCTGTCCCAGCAAACAACATTCCCAAAGTGTATGCCTACAGCTTGTGTGGCACTGACTATATGAAGCTCAAAATGCTGCCATTCTACATGGATTAAAAATCAACCACCACATTAACAATAGCAATGCTAGTTGGCCTTTGAGACTTCCTGCTCCTGAAGCTGTGCTTGCTTGTCCTGTTGCTGTAACTACTACTAAGACATCATTGGTTCTTAATTAATCCTGGCCTCACTAGCAGGATCAGGAAAACGGAATTGCACAATATATTTTCCCCTGTTTTTCAATGGAGCATGATAAGTGCCTTAAAAGAAAAAGAAGAAGGGGGGGCAGGGAGGCGAGTTCCTCCCTTTTCCCTTTGCAAGCAGTGAATGTTTCAAGCTTCTGCTGCCTCCTGATCCATTTCTACCAGAAATCATCCTACCCTCTGCAGCAAATGAAACATCAAAAGTTGCACGGTTTCTGTTAGTTCTGCTGTTTCATCCAGTGAAAAGAGGGCACTAGGGTGGATACTGTAAAAATCTATCTTTAGGTATTTATAAGGTGTATATATAAGGATTTATATATAATCCTTGAGTCTAATTAACTCGGGTGCCCAAATGGTTAGACATTGGTCTCGATTAAGTAGAATGGTCACTAACAGCATAAGCCATTTCAGTAGTAATACTGTTTTCTGGGAAGCTGCCAAGTTGGAAGGAGGCACTATTTACAGTAGGACAGGGACAGGGAATGCTACCTACCAAGTGCCAGCAACAGGGGCAGCTGTGAGATGTCCATCTTAGCCATCTATTGTGTACAGTTGATATGGAAAGAGGAAACAAGCAGAGATGAAACCTTTCTGTATGTGTCATAGCTAAGGAGAGACTGAATGCTGCTGATAGATAAATTTTGACAAATATAGAACCAGAAGGAGACTGAGACATACACAAAGACCTAAGCATCATGAAATCACTTTACAAGCCCCAATTTTAACAAATTCATCATCTCCACTGAGCTAGAATAATTGCCAAAAATCACAAAGCTCAACCAGTACCCCTGAGAGACATCCTAGTTCGGCAAATTTGCTGATTAGGCATGTACAAATCAAAAAAAATGGGTACTTTCACCTCTCCATCCACACTTCTTCTTGCCCTTCACATAGGCATAGTAACTGGCATAATAGTAACAGTGGGAACAGAAGAGAATGGTCATTGTAGTAGTGTTGACAACAGCAACAGGAAGCGGAACGATGGAATTAACAGCAGAAAAAAAAATAAGCAAAGAGCTAACAGGAATAGCAAGGACAAAGCCACTAATCCTTCTTGTTTTGTAGGTGCTACTGCTGGAACTAGATTTCTCCACAAAAGATGAGGCACTGGTGGTAGTGCTCCTAGTAGTAACCAATGTGGTTTTTATGTTTTCCAGTATATAGAAGCAGCAACCCCCAAAAACATCCAGAACACTGCTACTGTTGCTGCTCTGCACCTGTTGTTCTCATGGTGAAGATAAGAGAAGGGAAGGCAGCTGTGGCAGGAATGGTCCAAACCTTTTTGTTAGTCTGTATATAGTATATAAAAGTATATAAAAGCAGCAACCTCCAAAAACATGCCTCTCAGCAAAATTAAGCATCACTGCTACACTACAGCAAGCATAGCCTTGGAAGACCACCTTAGTGCTGTGAGCATGGTACCATCCGGCTCTGTTGTGTTCTGTACTGTCTTGTACTAACTGTGACTTAATTTTTGAAAATGATGCATATAATTAGATCTCTCTGGACTATGTGTGTGTGTGTGTGTGTACACGTATATATAATTCAATGAGTTCTAACTATATATATATATATATATATTCATACACACACCATATATATATGTTCCTTATCTAGACCTTTAGTATATAAAGCCAAGTACTGTATCTAATCTGTGATAAAGTAGAACCTTCACGGTTCTCAAAGTCTGTTCAAAACTTCACAGAAGCAATAGAGACAACTCCTAACATTTCTCCACCAAGAAAGAAACCTTTACCGATTAAGCTAAAAGGAGCTCCCCTATTAGAAAGAAGGTATAGTACACAATTGAGCAGTTCTGCTTCCATCCAGTGGATAGAGATGGTACACATCTATGTAGGTATTTCTAATGCATCCAGGGTTGCTGGAACTATTTGTATCATAGGGGTGCTGAGAGCCTTTGAATCAAACTGTAAACCCTGTACATCAGGGGTAGCCACCCTGTGGCTCCGGAGCCATATGCGGCTCTTCAGAGGTTAATATGTGGCTCCTTGCATAGGCACCAACTCCGGGACTGGAGCTATAGGCGCCAACTTTCCAATGTGCTACAAAGTGCTCACTGCTCAACCCCTGGCTCTGCCCCAGGCCCCAGCCCCACTCCACTCCTTCCCCCAAGACCCCCACCCTTCTCCTGAGTCTGCCACACCCTTGCTCCTCTTCCTCCCCCCACCCTTCCCCTGAGCCTCCTGCACACCACAAAACAGCTGATTGCAGCAGGTGGGAGGCACAGGGATGGAGGGTTAGGTGCTTCTGGCAGGTGGGAGATACTGGAGGCGGGAGGGAGAGCTGACGGGGAGCCGCTGACTTGTTACTGGGGCTCTTTGGTAATGCACATTGGTAAATTCTGGCTCCTTCTCAGGCTCAGGTTGGCCAGCCCTGCTGTATATGATAGAAATCACTTCAAGCCAGGGGGTGCACCAGCACCTATGAATGCACTCATCACCAGAGTATCTGAGGAATCATATACACACCAGCCAGTTCATTACAAAATGAAAACACAGTAGGCCAACTGTAGTAGTTGAGATAAAGTGGCTCATGACAAAAATTTTAGAGTGAGATTTACACCCCACATCCCACCTCCTAGTCTTCTCCGAGAAAAGGGCACTGAGAACAGCAAAAGCTAGCAATAACAACCAGCAGCTAAAATATCTGAAGAATGATTACAAAATAGACAAATGAAGCCACATGACTAAGTAGAATATTCTCATGAAGATTTAACTCTCTCTCTCTAGCCTTTGAACCTGAACTTCATTTTGGCACACTCACTTCCGAGTATTTACCTACTGATATTCAAAAATATTTGATAATATTTGTGCTATTCAGCAAATTTATTATTTAAATTTCCCCATCCTTAATGGACAGATCTGAAAAAGTGGTGGCTGTCTAAACTCTATTTTCTTTTATTTTAGAGTTCATGGTAAGAACCTTGTCCTTCTACATATTTACAAACAGCCATGAATACTTATGGAACTATATAAATAATGCTGTTGTCAGCTATGAATGATGTATTATCGTTCTTAACTTTGTTTATCCCTGAAGTGTCCTGGTTTTGATTTTGGTGTTTTTTTTAAACAGTGTATTTGTCTTTCCATTTTCCTTTGTTACATAAATAAGCAAAGTTCAAACTGTCCTAAAAACTACTGGTTGGTTACTCAGTTCTTCCTTGCTTGCTAAATACGTTCATTTTTTACTTTAGCCTTCAAAAAGAAGAAATGTTATAAATGTAACACTATTTTACTTTTGCTCAATAAATGTGTAATGAGAAGGTAGCAAACTCCAGAATTTAAGTTAAGTCTGCTTGTGACAACTACTGTGGAGCCCAATCCTACTGCCAAACAAGTCAACAGGAGTCTTGCCATGGACTTCAATGGAAGCAGAAGAAAGCACCTATGACATACCTATGTTGGAATTTTTTTTTGATGTACAAGAGGTCAGTTCCCCCGCTTCTCTCCCCCAAGTCCCAGATTTGCTACAAATGTTTTAAAGGCATACTTTATATATTTTTTTGTTTGCCGTACTGTAAGCAAGTCTGAATAAAGTTGTTCTTAGTCAATGCTAGCTTGCAGTATTACAGTATTCATGAAATTGAGAAGCACTAAAACTAGTTTGTAAATGATAATTAGTCCTCCCATCACTGACCCCTGAGGGCAATGTGCTTACTTTACAGCTGTGGGTGGATGCACAGATAAGTGCAAGTGAAATATTATTGATAGTGTGGACACTGTAGTAGTATACCACTTACGCTGGGCCCAGACTAATATTTTAATCACACACTATATAATTCTCCAGTGCAGACAAGGCCAGAGAGGATAAGTGTATTGGAAGCAAAGCCTCATATACGCAGAGAAAAATACCTATTGCTGACGACGGGTACAGCTGAAACATTGTTTACCAGTAAGTATAGACAAGGACAAGTTGTGTTTGTCCTCATCTACACTTGCTGCTAGAACACATTTGTAGCAATATTTCCTCAGGTGCAAATACTGCCAACACCTGATGTTGGCAATAAACATTTTTTTAACAATCTTCTGAAAATTAGACTTACACTCCCTTCTCCCCTGGGATAAGCACAGTCATTTCAAACGTATGGGTTTCTAGGAACATGATAAGTATAAGAGAGACAGTGTGAAGCAATCACATCTTGAGTTCAATCAAGAGCTATACTTGTGTATATTGAAAGAATACTGGAAGTTTCAGAGTAGCAGCCGTGTTAGTCTGTATCCGCAAAAAGAAAAGGAGGACTTGTGGCACCTTAGAGACTAACAAACTTATTTGAGCATAAGCTTTCGTGAGCTACAGCTCACTTCATCAGATGCATGCCTTCATTGGGGCTATGCATGCATCCAATGAAATGAGCTGTAGTCCCGAAAGTTTATGCTCAAATAAATTTGTTAGTCTCTAAGGTGCCACAAGTCCTCCTTTTCTTCATACTGGAAGTGATAATGCTGAAGGGTATGTTGTGGAAGAATATTGGGGGAGCCTGGAGTTCATTAGGGTGCACTTGGGAAGTACGTTGCAGGGGAGCAACAACAACACTAGGCTCTTTCAGAGCATTTTTCATCAGTAGATCTCAAAAGCTTTTTATCAAGGGAGCCAAGTATCATTGTCCCTATTTCCCCGCACATGAGAAAACAAAGGTATTGAACACCTGCATGGTAGATTAGTATGGTATGCTGGGGAGATACCTAGGGAGCATATAGAGAGGAACAAAGGGGGAGTTGGGAGTGTGTGGGTAGGTGGGGGTTGATTAGAAAGAATATCTGGGGGTTGTTGCATTCATGGGGCAGGTGCCAGCAGAGGGGTGCAGGGGGAGGTTGCTAGGTGCAGGAGCTACAAGGTGTGTGAGGGTACCAGAAGGTAGAAGCAGTGCAGATGGGGCTCTGCTGCAGACCCAGGCGCTTGTGCAGTTGCTAGGTGCCAGGAGTGCTGGGTCAGGGGTAGGGACTCTGTGAAAGGTAGGTGTGATGGGTAAAGAGTACAGGTGAAGGGGCTGAGTGGGATTGCTAGATACAAGGGGCTCTGGTGCAGGCGTTGCTAGGTGCAAGGGAGTACAAGGGGTAGGTGGTGCAGGAGAGGGGCGATGCAGGGTGGTAGGTGCAGGGGAGGGGCTATGTGAGGTTGCCAGGGGCTATGCAGGGTTGCTGGGGAAAGAGCTATGCAAGGAGGGCAGGGTGGGAGGTACTGGGGGGGAAACCGGGGGTGGCTGGGGCAGAGTGGGTGGGGGAGGGCTAGGGGCAGGGGCTATGCACAGGGCTGCTGTGGGAAGGGGACAGGAGGTAGCGGTGCAGGATGTAGGGGAAGGGGGAGTGCCGAGGGGGCTCTGCAGGGGGGGCAGGGGCAGGGGGCTGGGCGGGATGGCAAAGGACCGGGGGGGCGGGGCGAGGAGCGGGGGCACAGGATGCGGCTGGGGACGGGGTCTCGGGGGCGGGGCTGCCGCTGTCACTCACGCTGCGGTTGAAGGAGTTCCCGGGCAGGAGCGGTAGCGCCATGCTCGTGCCGGTCTCGAGCCCGATGCCGCCCCGGGGCTGGTGTTGCTGCCCGGACCCCGGCCGCTCGCGCCCCCCGCGCTGCCAGGCGGAAAGGAAACGTGAACGCGCTGTTTGGGATCTGTTGCCTAGAGACCTGCGCCTGACATCACAGGGGGAGGTGTCATGGCATCGGGGCGGGGCCCGGCCGAGGAGTGCCGGCTCTCGGCTGCCCCCTGCGGCTTTGGGGCGGTCACTGCAGGTGCCCCTGCCGGCTGCCCCGCCCCTGTGGACCCAGCGCCCAGCCTGGGCTCCCGCTGCTGGTTTCCCTGGGCCGGGGTCTCCTCGGGGTTTGTAGCGGGGGGCGGGGTGCTTCCCTTAAAGCGCCAGCTCCGGGAGTCAGGGGATCGGGGCGGCATTTCCGCCTGTCTTCCCCGCTTACGGGCGCTCAGTGACCAACCCTGGTGGCTGTGGAGAAAAGCTTGGAAACGTGGCCCCCTGGAAGGTGCAAAACGCACCCCCTAAAGAGAGAATTTCCTACCTTTTTTGTTTGATCTTGCACGTTACACGGTTCTGACCATGAAATTTATCTCAGTGGATTTCATTTTCTGCTTCCCATGCACTGGCCCCATGCCCACTATTTGCATTTACAGGATTACGTGGCAATATGTAAACATTTTTAAACCGTTTTCATTGACATTAAAAAGAAAAACATATGATGATGTTTTACTCAAGACCTTCACTATAAGTAGTGGCGAGCACGGTTCTGAGCACAAACTTTAAGCTGATAGTGCCCAAGGGAGGTTTAATTTTTCCCCATAAATAGGACACCCTCTTGGGGGCATTCTGGATGCTCAGTGCACGTCCAAAACATAGTCCAGAAAAGCAGCAGCTGAATGGCCTGTCTGTCCTTGTGTTTCACGTATGGATGGTCTAGCACTGTTTCATCAAAACTGTTTTTCCACAGAAAATTGGATTTTTGCCAAAAAAAAAAAAATTCAGAAAGTTCTGCTTTCCACAGCAGATTTCAATTTTTTATAAAAAAAAACTGGACTGCCTAGATCCAAAAAGATTTTGATTTTTGGTCAATAGCTGAAATATTTTAGCCAAAAAAACAAATATTTTGACTCTGATCTGCCACCACAGTGCCTGCTCGGCACTGTAGTTCAGTTGCTTCCTATCTGTATCCTCCATGGGTCAGACTCTGCAGGCAGGTGTCAGTTCTCCTTGTGCACCATAATCATGAGACTCCCATAATGCACTGCCTCCCTTCACCGGGGGCGGGGGGTGGGGGTATCACAGGCTATATTGTCTGATCAGGGAGCCCAGCCTGTAGAGAAAAATGGGAATATGAAGCATCCAAACAACAACTCAAAGAATCCCCACAGCCGCATTTCCTGATCAAATTACTTTGATTGTTGGTAGAAATATTTCAGTTTTTGACGTTTTGCAGAAAAGTTGAAATTTTCCTTGGGGGAAATAACCTGTTTTGTTACCACCTCTGGTTTCAAAGAAGTTTTGCAAAAAGCTGTACAACTTTTGAAGGTGCCATTGTGTGTATGTAGCACCAGTACCACGCATATGACTAACCCCTTTCTGTGCTGACTGAAGTTCTAAGAACACCCCTACGATACAGGTACCTTCTATATCTATTTCAATGTGTCTTTACCTTTTATTTATCTGTATAGTCCTCAGGAAACACTGTGTATATTCAAGCAGCAAAACTTTCAATGTTAGTAGCTTTCATTTGAAAGAGAGGGTCTGGAGGACATTGACACAAAGCATCTTGGAATGCTTACATGCCAATACGCTCCTATTCTTTTTATGATTATTGAACTAGCATAGAAGCTTCTTTTCACTTCCATAGATCCAGCATCATAAATCCTATCTGAGAGCAAGAGGGGTACTATCAAAAATAGGCTCAGAGAATCCAATTAAAAGGTCTACTTTCATATACATTTCACTGTTAATTCATGGTGAGAAATTATTTCTACTTTTTAAAATTTCTAAGCAAAATAGAGTTTTCTGTTCAGTCTCTGTTGCAGGTATGAGCCCCATTCCATACTACATAAGTTAACCACAGGGAAAGCTTAAATGGACTAGTGCAATTTCATAATAACTACTCATGGACACTTCTTGTATTGACCAATAGGCTGATGAAATGATATTACTACATTAGTAAAATACATTTTAATACCTCAGTTTTCAACTCAGAAAGAATTGAGAAAGTACTGCAGAGTTTATCCTAAATTAGGTCGGGACAATTCTATAAAGATGTGAAAATACAGAAGTGAGCATGGCTTTTCCATCAGCATGAACTCCTGCCATTATTAAGATGATTTTTTAAAAAGTGAACGGTAGAGAGTTTAAGCACAGAAGTTTCTGGTTATCAGGGAATAACGTACAGATTAGCAAGGGGTGAAAAGTTTGGTTTAAGATAGGATGGTGTGAGGAATACATAATCTGCAATATCCTCGCTTGGGGGTAAAAGGTTGACGGGTCAAAGTACAAACATTGAGATATGAGGTTACGTTGTTCATATAATGGCTATGTTCAGGTGTGGAGTATAATGAGTGGATACGATGATGAGGATGGATTGACCCTCATTTGGTGAGATTTAATATTCAGTGAGTTTATGGTTCCAGTTCATATGGTCCAATGGAAAAAGTCTCTTGGTCCCTTTCTCGTAGTCGATGCACAATGTTATTAAAGCCCTATCGGATCCAAGACAAATAAACAAAAATGCAAACTTTCCTCCTACATACTTTACTTTTGAAATAATGTCCTTAACTTTATCATCTCAAATCATCAGTGTTACCAGCTTTGCCCATTACTTTGCGGTATGCTCATTTATTAGGGTTACTCTTCTGGGGGTGGGAGGGTTTCTGTACTTCTACCCATGTACTGCTTGTGTCACTTGTGTTCCCATATGGAGCTCTACTTCTCCCTGCTGCAAGTTCCCTCTCAATGGAGCTATCCTGCAGGACCTAGGTTCCCCAGGGCTGAATTCTTCCAGCCCCAGAATCAGAGGAACACACACACACACACACACACACACACACATTAACAGAGAGTGTCTGAGAGGACTGGGTTAATCAGCACTCCCAAGCTGACCCCTTATATGTCCCTGGATTCAGCGGGCTGGGTCGAACAGCACCTCCAAGCTGTCCCTCTCCTATGCCATGGGCACCACTCCAGAATAGAGCGCGCCTGAGCAGGCTGGGTCAAGCAGCACTTTCAATCTGCCACCCTCCTATGTCTCAGGTTCAGCACTTCCCTATCCCCACTTTCATGTTACGATTGTTCTGGTAGTAACCTACCTGATGAGCAAACCCCACAGGATTTTTGGGCGCTGCAGGGATCTTTCAGCTTAGGTACGAGAAGCGTTGCTGCAGAGCGAATGAGGAAACCAAAAAACACCTGGGGGACAGTGGGTGGGGGGGAGAGAGAGAGAAGCAACCAGCTCAGTCATGAAAGTTATTTATTGCCAGGTAATAACCATAGGGGAGCCAAACAAACAAAACAGTTATAATATTAAATCTAGCTTAAATTTGATTATAAAAGTGAGGTTTAGAAAACTGTAACTGCCCACACAAGTCAGGGTCAGAAGGCTATACCTAGAGAGAGAGAAAGAGCTGGGTTCTCACCACTCCGTGAAGCTTGAATCGCTCGGCGGGGGGCCAGGTAGTGGTGGTAGCTGAGGGTCCGGAGTGCTGGAGACAGGCAGAACCTCCAACACGATCAGTCAGGAGAAGATGAAGTCCTAATGAAACTGCTGCAGATTTTGGATCCAGGTATCAGAACACTTACCTGAGCATGGGTAGCAGTTTTTTGTAGAGAAACAACAATGGTTCAAGGGAGAACACTAGATTTGTTTATGTGTAAACTGATAGCTCAAGGGAGTATACCAAAGTTGTTTTGTTCAGGTTAGACAATCGGAGCTGATCATTCCTGGCAATGGGTGGTGTTCCTTGGATGGAGCTCACAATGCAATTAGGGAGCTTCACTATTTTGGATACCAATAAAGGATTTATTACTAGAATTGGTCTGAATAGCTACTGAGCTGGGTGTATGCAGGCCTGGGTTGGATCATTAACATCTGGAGCAGAGATCCCCCATGATGCAGTGCTACTCTGCTTTTCTGGTCCCAGAGTTCCTTGAGGTTCTTGCCTTGGAATCTCTGTTCTCCATTCTGTATGTTAATGGAGATGCCTCCTTGTCCCATCTTTGATGCAAATGAGGCTAGGGGAGTTTCCTTAATCCTGTCACCCTTATCCCAGTGGTTTAGGTGTGTATCTCACTGCCCTTTCATTGCTTTTTGTAAGTCTTTCTTCTGATCGATTTTGGTTCAAGCAGAGGCTGGGCGGGGGGTGGGGAAGAGGGTGAAAGATCTTTTGTGAGTCAGACAGGCTGGGTACTGTACCCTGGTTTCCCAAGAACACAGAGCTGCTAGGTAACATCGGATTGTAAATATATTTTGAAAGTGTACAAAAATCAGTTTCCTCTCTGTAGCTGAAGGAATGTGTGCTTTCATCTGTCACAAGCAACAAGAGATGGTTTTATACTACAGTATTATCAGCATCCTATTAAAAATCATAAGTAAATTCCAAGTGAGGTTTTGAAAGCCATACTTAGCACAATTAACACTCTGCAAAAACATGTTATTCACTGTGGGCCATATGCTTCTCTGCCTGTGTAAAAATGCACAGAGTGTAAACACAGCCCTCAAAGTTGCAGGACTTTCAAAAAGCTGCCACTCTCCTGACTTCTGAATAGAGCAGGAGCCCAGGACGAATATGTAACTAGAATTTTTCATTCACCCAGAGATTTACAGGGATACCCAGGGAACACCCTTCAGATCTCAGGCTATATAAGGGTTTCCTTATATGTGGGCTTGTCTTCACTAGAAACTTAGGTCATGTTAGAACATGACTTTGAGGTGACATGTTAACTAACATGATGTCAAACAGACTTTGCAACCAATATCGGCAGGGACTGTTGTGTTTAATAGTGTCAGATGGTCATGGAACTATACATTTAACCGCAACCAGCTGACATGTTGTTAAACATAACTTGTACAAATCTACACCAGTTGCAAAATTGTGTTTAACATCCCGTTAGTTAACATAAACCCACAACGTTGGGTTTAACTTGATCTAAATTTCCAATATAGGCAAGACCTGTGTTGTTCTTGCCTTCCAGATAGCAATGGAAGTCTGACTCACACAGCTATAGCCCAAAAAGAACTCACACTTCTTCCTACTTCTTTCATGCATCTCACTAGGAAAACTGGCAGCCATAATTCACCTTTAGTGTAGCTCCATCAGAGGTAGTAAGAGTGGAAGTCATATTGTAGACAGGATTCAGACCTTTTTGCTACCATGTCATGTAACACAACACAGAGCAAGATTAGACAACATGGTGATAAAAATGCCTCAGCCCTTACTATTGTATCAGATGACATCATTACAAAGTACAATTCGCTAACAAGGGAACATCCACAGTGAACAGTCCCATGACTTCTTCCTCACATTCTGGCCAAGCTTTTCTTAGCTGCATGGAAATTAGCTCCTGCATAGTGGCCTTGGAGGGGCCAGAGGCAGCTGTGGAGGGGAACACATACAGAATTGCTACTTTCTCCCTCCACATCATCCCTCACCCTGCACAATTACTCAGCACAGTTAGGACTTTACTCTTGGCCTACATGATGTAACAGGTGAGAGAAGCATATGCTTTGTTTCAGGGATTCTCAAACTTCATTGCACTGTGACCCCCTTCTGATGACAAAAATTACTACACGACCTGGGCAGGGAGCGGGGTCTTGGGCTTCAGCTTTGGCTTGGGCTTTGGCCACAGACCCCAGCTAGTCTAATACCAGCCCTGACAACCCCATTAAAATGGGGTTGTAACCCACTTTGGGGTCCTGACCCACAGTTTGAGAACTGCTGTAAGAACATAACACACAATTGCAAACATTTTCTATCTACTCTTCAGTCACATTTTGCTTTCAGAAGTGAAGGAGCAATATATCCTGTCTAGAATCATTGATTTTGTTACCACATCCAGTTTTCTTTGAGAATGATTTATCATGGCTATCTTTTGTTCCTCACTTTTTATATTCATTTGAGAATATGGCCAAAACAAAACCAGATTCATTAGTACCATTACTGAAAAAGTGTTAAAAGAAAATATTTTTTAATAAAATCTTTATATTAAATGAAGATTTTAATGACAAAGGACAGTAATATTAAATTAATTTCAGAGTGGTAGCAGTGTTAGTCTGTATCAGCAAAAAGAACGAGGAGTACTTGTAGCACCTTAGAGACTAACAAATTTATTTGAGCATAAGCTTTCGTGGGCTAAAACCTACTTCATCGGATGCATGCAGTGAAAAATACAGTAGGAAGATATATATACACATAGAACATGAAAAAATGGGTGTTGCCATACACACTATAACGAGAGTGATCAGTTAAGGTGAGCTATTATCAGCAGGAGAAAAAAAACCTTTTGTAGTGATAATCAGGATTGCCCATTTCCAACAGTTGACAAAAAGGTGTGAGTAACAGTAGGGGGGGAAATAAGCATGGGGAAATAGTTTTACTTTGTGTAATGACCCATCTACTCCCAGTCTTTATTCAAGCCTAATTTAATGGTCTCCAGTTTGCAAATTAATTCCAATTCAGCAGTCTCTCCTTGGAGTCTGTTTTTGAAGTTTTTTGTTGAAGAATTGCCACTTTTAGGTCTGTAATAGAGTGACCAGGGAGATTGAAGTGTTCTCCAACTGGTTTTTGAATGTTATAATTCTTGACATCTGATTTGTGTCCCTTTATTCTTTTACATAGAGACTGTCCGGTTTGGCCAATGTACATGGCAGAGGGGCATTGCTGGCACATGATGGCATATATCACATTGGTGGATGTGCAGGTGAACGAGCCTCTGATGGTGTGGCTGATGTGATTAGGTCCTATGATGGTGTCCCCTGAATAGAGATGTGGACAGAGTTGTACATCCTGATAGCAACAGAGAGTTATAATGGCAAACGTACATCAGACACTGTATTGGTTCTATAGTACAAGGAGGAAGAAGGCAGAAAGGAAGCCAAAGGGCTAAAAAAAAATACAATATATTATTACCATGGTGAAAAGAGAAACGTAGTGATTCTAATCTGTATTGGGACTGTTTTTCAAGCAATATTCAAACTATGATCTCCTGATTTGCTTTGAACAAAACTACTCACCACTTGGGCAGTTTTGTCACAAAGGGCCTAATTTTCCTCTCATTTATATTGGTTTTACACTGAAGTAATTACATTTCCTTCAATGAAGTTACACTTGATTCACACCAGTATAGATGAGTAGAGAACTCGGTCCCAGGAATGCATTTCATCTATATATCCTTCATGTTTGCAAAATCTTCACGTAATTGGAGCATCTACGATATAGCGGTCGGAAAGAGCCATGGCACATGGACCATAATCCCCTTCTCCCAGCCATACTGCCTATGCCAGCTTCAGAGAGAGGGACGGTTTAAGAGCATCTATGCCAGTTTTAAACTACTGGCAGATCCCTCTACATTGAAGTGACCTTCCTGTGGCTAGTTACTTTGGCTAAGCTGCCCTAATACAGGGAAGAATCTGAGCTTGTATGTGAAATACTTCATAGTAAAAGCTTGCCATTTCATAATAATGAGTATGAATATGAGATAGACTAGGATGTAAAGTTACATCAGGTACAGTGGTACTTTTAAAGTGTCTCTACAGGTTTTGAAGTTCTTACCAGTTTGATATACATACTGTGTACATGTAGGTAGAAGTGATCAGAAGAAGTCAGCATGTCTGCCATTGAAATCAGTGGGAATTTCATCATTGACTTTAAAAAAAGCAGAGTTAGACCTACATGGAGTGCATTTGAAAATCATACCCATACTGGGGATCACCAGTAAAAGCAGCAAAAACTTTCCAACTGACAGAAACTTTTAAAGTGCAACCACTGTATATATTCAGTGTGACCTGGGATATGCTGTAAGCGTGCAGCTTCTACTCACCCCCACATCATGGGCCAACGCGAGATGCATGTGAAAGTAAAGCATGTGAAATAGTATGCGTGTGAAAGTAAAGCATCTGATTAAACTCAGAGCTGGAATGCTCTGTTTTTGCAGGAAAACTGTAGACACACTTTTACTAAAACACACAGCAACTGCTGGGAAGACTAGGAAAGCTCTAGCCCCCTGTGACATGACATACACAAGCAACTAAGGGAAGTATGAATACACTGCTCAGCAGCAATAACCATTTTTCATCATTTACTGAGGCCTCCCTGTTATATTTTCTCATACACAAAGCATGCATTTCTCAATCTAGGTGACATTTATTTTAGATTTAGAAACTGCGCAGAAAGAACTAATATAAAGTCACCATAAGGCGGGAGAGCCCTGTGACTCCCTCTGTGACATTCTGCAACTGAACTGAAATGCAAAATGGCAATCTGTCCCACAGCCAACCTTGCAGCTGCCAGGGAGAGGCCTCTATATTTAAAGGTGCAGTACCTAAAAAACAGAATGGCAACGTCAGAGTTTAAACTAGAATGAAAGAGGAGGAGGAACTCTCACTGCACCAACCAAGGAGGAGTGGGGAGCTGTACTTTGCTTATATACACTTCCTTTTACTTTAATCACTGGGTAACATGTCCCTTCAGTGATAGGACACAAAACTACACACAGCACATGCATCTTGTGAATTTCTGCTGTGTCTGTGTGCTGTGCCCAAGTAACAAAACTTACAGATTTGGCCCAGAGGAAGTGCCCAGAGAAATTTATTCTTGTTTCCACCCTTGGTTACTTGTCTGCAGCCTGAATACTCTATTGTAAACACTATCAAATATAATAACTGAAATACAGCAAGTTGCTTAAAAGCCCAGTTGCTGTCTCTGCTCATCAAGGGTTGTTAACCTGCTGCCTACTGCCTTTGAAAATTTCCCAGGCATTTCTCCAAGTTTCCCCTTGAAGGCTGCCTTGAAGCTTTGACATCAGTTGGAGCTGCATGAAGGAATTACCAGTTCCCTCTCTCCTCCAAATTCTGCATTTCCCAGCTTAATCTTTTAGGCTGATGGATAAAAAGAAAAACATTTTAAAAAATTTCCAAGCCCATGTTTAAGCTTCCTTTTTCCAGTCAGTCTTGAGACTCTAATATTGATCAAGGCTTTTCTAAGGATGTACTTATACTCCACCCTCATGCTACTGGTACACTGTGTCCTAGATTCAGCATCTATTTCAATTAAGAAAATAGAGGAGGAAATGCCATTTATTTTTAAAATAAAAAGCTTTCAAGCTATCCTTGCAGGCTGCTTTGAGGATCTGGTATTGATCAAAGCTGCTTTGAGGAATCATCTGTTTTGCCTGGAATAGGATAGCATATTGTCCATACAGACTGTTAATACAGTGTAAGATATTAAAACAGCTGGTACATTTTTGCATTAGAAGCAGTGCTGGGAGAAACTCTAAGGATTCAAAAATCTGTGAACGAATAAAATCAGATGTTTCAGTGCCCCATCTCTTTTCACGCTGCCTTTCATTTTCTCATCTTTTTGTTTTCTTATTTTTTGCACTTCTTCCTGTCTCTTTTTGTCCTCTTCCCCCTTTGTCTTGTATTTCTGTCGGCTTTCTTACATTCCCTTCTTCCCTCCCCACAACATCCCTTTCCTGGCTTCTTCTTGATCCTCCTTATTCTCACGGCCTCTTTTGTATTTCTTCCCATTGACCATCCATATCTTCTCATCTGCTGCATGTTTTGCTTGTATGTCTGTCAGTCCTCCTCATACTTTTTGCCAAGCCACCCATTCCCATTTCTAAATCAGTTCTTCCAGAAGCAGCACTGCCTGCCTTTCAGTGACTGACAAGAGGTGTGGGCCTAAACTCCTCTCACTTAATGTCACTGAAGTTAGTGGACTTACACTGGTGGAAAACCAATGTAAGTGAGAAGAGAATCAGGCCCCCTGCTTCCAAAGCTGTTGGAAGCATGTTGAACATGCTGAAGAACAAGTGGCCATGCAGGAAATAGGAGAGGCTGTGTAGGTTAGAATTATTGAACTGGAAGCTTCAGTAGAAATTTCTGGTTTCGCTCAGGAAATCCAATCTTGTCAAGTGTGAGGAGAATTTGTAGTTGCTCAGCTGTATTTCTACTCTTCAGTTCACTGAACTGGTTTGTTCAGTTCCAATTTAAATATAGTGCTGTGAGGGTCTTTTGAATTATAGAGTGTAGTATATGTAAAAGGGTTAATTTGGAAATAAACAGCTATGAGAAACTGCCAGAAATGGTTTCATGCCCTCAGAGCATGATTCACCAATGCGAGATTGTTCTGATGATGTAATGCTGCTAACTTGTATTTCATTGATGGAGGGTATTGTCTTGTGAATTGCTGCTCCAGAGTTGTTATTGTTTTGGGGGCTGCGATGGGGAGGGGGGAAAGATTAAAGAAGTTTCTTTCTCCAACTTGCAATTCTATTCAAGTTCACCTACAGGCTCCCAATTGCTATGGTTCCAAACTAAAAATGGGACAGACTCAAGATCGTGTCAATAAAAAGGATAGAGAGGGTTAAAATAAAACTTGTCCTTCTGGCACCATAGGACACAAATATCAGACTGCCTGCAGTGCACTCCACAACACAGTAGGTCCAGTCTTTTTTTTTTTTTTTCTCCATGTTAAATGCTGTAGCAAGGATATTTAAAAAAAAATAAAACTGGGCAGAATTCTTAAGGGAATTGCAATTAACTGGAACAACAACTAATGTGAAAGTTAAGAACTTAACAGCCATGACAGTGTCCCTTTAAATTACACTTGTTCAGTACAATGGAACTAAAGTGTTCTGTGCTTATGCATATCTTTCTAACAAATGAGTGCACAAATATTTGGCTCTTAACTATGAACTAAATGGTATGACATTTGCCTGGGAAAATTAATTACTTTAACATGTGTTGTATAAAATATGGGATAATCATGTACCGTACTTGGATGCTGCAGAATGTTTCTCAGTTATCAAGTTATTACCAAAGGAAATTTATGTGAAATAAACAAGAAATACAGATAGATGCTGTAAATGTCATGTTATGCTCAAGGGCCTTTTGCGGCTGAATAACTTTTATGTGGATGAGGAGGCCAGGATCATGCTGATCCTCAAGCCCAAGCAATAAGTCAAGTTACTACCGGTTAATTTTTACATGTACACGTAATTTTGTTGTTATATAATGTATCTGGGACATCTCTGTTTCAAGTTGTAGTGCCCGATAAAGACGTCTAAATATAAGGAGTAAGACAGGATCAAATCAGATTAACCTTAGGGATGCTGAATATGCTTGATACAGAATTTAAAACTGTTTGGATGTGAGGGAAGGAAGTGGAAAAAATAAGGTAACTGCTATTGATATTATAGGTGATAGGATAGGGAAAGTGCTAACTTACTACTGTTTGGGGGTTTTTGAGATAGTGGAGAAATCTTCCTCATAGATTTTCCACACAAATGGGCCCCTCCCTGCAGGTCTGTCACATCTCCCAAGTGAAGAAGGTTCAGTCACTTCCACAACACTGTCCTCCCATCAGAGTCCAGGCCCCCACCACCAGAGGGGGCAGCCCTGAGCCTGTGGCAGCAGAGACGGTGTCTTGCAAGAGTAAGTAACATTTCTTTCTAATCCACTCATTTAAAAGTTAGGTTAGGTTCTGAAGCAGGCGGGTTTTTGTCTCTTCAAATCTTTCGGATTTTTAAAATGTAATCTTTACTAATGTAAATCTGGATGTTCTCATCATCCATATAAATGTCCAGTCCTTCTTTGAATCCTGCTAAGCTCTTGGCCTCTTGTGGCAATGAGCTCCATAGGTTAATTGTGTATTGCTTGGAAAAGTATTCCCTCCTGTCATTTTGAAATGTGTTGCCTTTCAGTTTCATTTAATGTCCCTTTGTTCTTGCATTATTAGAAAAAAAATGTGACCTACTTTCTGTAGACAATTAATTATTTTGTATACTCCTCGTATTCATCTCCTCTCTTAATTAAACATTCCATCTCTGAATGTTCTTACATACCTATGGTCACTTTCATTTACTGCTTGTGAATCTCCTCTACACCTTGTAAAGGTAGGGTGACCAGAACTGAACACACTATACCATGAAATTATAATGTGGTTGAGGTAATATCTCTCACTGGGCCAACTTCTGGACCTGAAGAGAAGCTGTGTAAGCTTGAAAGCTTGTTTGTCTCACCAACAAAAGTTGGTCCAATAAAAGATATTACCCTACCTAGTCTCCCTAATAGCCTAGGACCAACACGGCTACAACACTGCATACATGAAATTATGACAGTGTTATTTTCCATCACATTCCTTATGTATCCTAACAGCTGCTTTGCTTTTTTTGACCAGTGGTTTTCACTGAGCTATCCACAGAGATATTCAGGTCATTTTCCTGACTTCCTACAGTTAATTTAGGAACTAGCAATGTTTGTGACAGTTCAGATTATTCCCTCCAATGTACATTACTTGGCATTTATCAACATTGACATACTTTTACTATTGTGTTGTCTACTCACCTAAATTGGTTAGAGCTTTCTGGAATTGCTCAATCTTCTCTTGATTTGAGGAACCTAAATAATTTGGTGTCATCTGCAAATTTTGCCACCACATTGCTCCCGCCTTTTTCCAAATAATGACAGTTAAACAACATTGGTCCTAGTGTGATACCTCATGGTATTATCATTTTCATATTACATCCCCAAAAATGACATTACAAGAATGTTAAGGTTGCAAAGTCAAGCCCTCAAAATTTAGGAAATTCCAGAATTAAGGCTACCTGTGCCTTCTTGTGTGTATGTATTATGAATAGACTTTAATTACATGATCACATACTGTTTTTCCACAGGACTTCTGCCTCATTTAGTGCACTGGATAGATGGTGCTCACTGAATGCATCCAATGAAGTGAGCTGTAGCTCACGAAAGCTTATGCTCAAATAAATTTGTTAGTCTCTAAGATGCCACACGTACTCTTTTTCTTTTTACTGAATAGATAGCCATTCAATATTTCTGATCCACGAAATAGCCCAATGTACTTATTATCTAAGTAGATGGTCAACATAAACTGCACTGGGAGACCTAAAAGAAGCATTATATTTGTTTTAATTTCAGGTCTATTTAGTCTTATGGGTAGGTGACAGTAATTTTATTGAGTTGGGTTATTGTCTGTGGGCTTCACAGAGGAGAGGGGTTGTAGAGTTTAAATAGTTTAAAGGTGCAACACATCAGGGGTTTAATCTATACACCAGCCACAATTCAATTTTAGAAAAATTGAAGGCTTTACATTTTTCCTTTTTTTCTTCCTATTGTAAATTAGCTTGATGATCAGACAGAGCATTATACAGGAAAAAATTAGTGACTTCTGCAATTAGTTTTTCATTTAACAATGACAGCTTTCTATAGTGAGGCAGAGTAAAAGAACTGTAAACTATGAAGTATTTGTTGGATGTTTCCTATTACATAGCCTCTGCATCTATTTTATTCATATTAAATGAAATTCCTTTTGATAGATAACATCATTAAGAGCTGAACTGAAATGACTAACCTTTGCAATAAGGTATTCCTAATTCAACAAAAATTGGTACAAATGGGCTCAAACTGAAGCTCCAGATCCAAAGACCATCTAAACTTGGTGTCAGTTCACATCCAGACCCTGACTTTACTTATGGCCCCATCTTTATAATGAGGCATACTAAAACACCAGATCTAAATACCACCGGTCTTTGGGGAAGTTTGAATCCAGAACCAAATTTTGTAGGTCAGAAACAAAGCAATGCTCCCAGGTATCTCAAGAACTCACCGTAGGGAGGTTTTCAGAAGTGTGGAGGAGGAACCTGCATTAGTCAATGCTGATTCTAATTGCCACTGTTGGAATGCATTTTTCAGAAACTGGTTTGATATTACCTCCTCAGTTTAGCACCTAGAAGCCAACAAACCACCTTTCAATGTCATCAGTGAAGAGGACATTTTTGTGTGTCTATCCAGCCAAGTCTGTTGCTCATGCTTATGCTGTGATTAACCACTGCAATGACTACACAAATGTCAGTGTTCTATTCACCTGGGGATTATCTTCTTCTGATAACAATGAGAAGCTATTCATATGAATGCCTATTAACAAATTATAAAGCCATATGGTGCCTGCAAATAAATGCATGCTCAAGCTCTATTGGGAATACAGTCCTAGATTGCCTGAGGTGTACCCCAGTCTAGCCCTTTCTCTCTATACATGATGAAAGCATGTACTTTGTACCAATCTGCTTCCAATGGAAGAGATTTACTTTAGTTTTGTATCTATACAAGTGGGATTGGAAAAAGGCCATCAAGATGAGTCCTTTTATTCTGGCTTTTCTTTTAAATAAATAGTGAAGCTGCCGTCCTTAAGAGAAAGGTAAAAGCGTGTTGATTTTGCTCTGTGCATGCTTGGTTCTAGTAATACATTAGGAAATGTAGAGATGTGGGATGCCTGGTAGCTGTAGCAGTAAACTATTACAATCAACCATTACATTTGTCTGTCTTGTATAATTTACAAAAACATAGCCCATACAGATTAGTAAAAATTAAAAATATCAGCTGTGTGTAGTAAAATATTGTGTTGTTATTATTACCTCATGCATCTATGAACTTTTTGTTTTGAATGTCCGCTGTTCAAAGGAAAACAATGAGGTGTGCAATCACAATTAATTCCAGAGATTAATGTTACATGTCCACACAAAGAGAAACACGGCACAGAGGCCATTCATTGCAATTATGAAGTAAATTATTAATGTTTCTAATTAAAGGGATTTTTGAAATAATAATACACAACAGAAGTTTGGTTACATACACATAGAAAAGTCACCTCAGATCAACTCCATGAAAGTCATGGGAGCTCCATCCCTAATGGCATATAGAACCTGAGAAGAAGGAGCAGTATTATAATGACAAATTTTAACAGATTTTTCATTTTACACTGTTCTATGGAAAGTTAAAGAGATGGCCTACAGTGCCAGTTTATCCTCTTATATCTGCTTACAAAGCCTGTGTCATTCTTTATATATGTGTTTTTCCCAAGCCAATGACTGACTATGCTTTTTTCTAAAATAAAATAAAAAGCATTACTACTAGGCCAACACTGCTGAGCAACCTTGCAACAACAAACCAAAAAACCATCTTAAAATGGCTAAAGATAGCCAGTGGAGAATTCCCTTGCACAGGGGAACTTTCTCTGTGGAAAGACAACAGAGATCACTCTGCCACCTCCTATGCCAGCTGTCTCTCTCCCCCTCATGCACTCTCCTCTATTCATGGGGTATGTCAGGCATGTTACATGGATGGGTTATAGACAGAGCAAGACAGAAGAACGTGCGGTGGAGCAAAGCTCCATTAAGCCTGATCCTTCACTGTTGAAAGTTCTATTACCAGCAGCAGATGTTAGAGTTGGGGAGGGCTACTCTAACTTCCACTGGAGTTGGGCAGCTAAGGATCAAGGAGCTCCCTATCGCCACCACTCTCCTGTATACATGTGCAGTTCAACTATAGTGGAGAATCAGGGCCCTCCATCTCAAATTTCCAAGGGGACATTATAGACACAAATGAGGTTATGATTAAATAAGGGAGGGTTTTTTAGATTGGGTGTCCCACTGAAATAAAATAACCTCTTTGAAACAAAACCAGATTGGACACCGTGCTTCCTTGCCTGGGAATATTTCAGGTAGAGCACTGGGAACTCCATGAGCTGATACGGGCAGCGTTTCCTCATAATACTTCTATTGCAGGGGGTGGAGAAGGTTTGAAATGGCAATAGCTCAGCAGCCTACAGATTTCCAAGGTGCCACCAGAAGCCAAGGCCCTCTGCACAGATGCTCTGTTCCTCTGCCCTGACTCCTGCTTCCTGAGGCGCCTTAGCTGTTGGGCTTCTAAGAAACTCTGCGTCCAGGGGCTCCCCATAAGAACATAAGAATGGCCATACTGGGTCCGACCAAAGGTCCATCCATCCCAGTATCCTGTCTATGGACAGTGGCCAATGCCAGGTGCCCCAGAGGGAGTGAACCTAACAGCTAATGTTCAAGTCATCTCTCTCCTGCCGTCCACCCTCTGACAAACAGAGGCTAAGGACACCATTCCTTACCCAGCCTGGCTAATAGCCATTAATGGACTTAACCTCCATGAATTTATCCAGTTCTCTTTTAAACGCTGTTATAGTGCTAGTCTTTACAACCTCCTCAGGCAAGGAGTTCCACAGGTTGACTGTGTGCTGAGAGAAGAAGAACTTCCTTTTATTAGTTTTAAACCTGCTACCCATTAATTTCATTTGGTGGCCCATAGCTCTTATATTATGGGAACAAGTAAATAACTTTTTCTTATTCACTTTCTCCACACCACTCATGATTTTATATACCTCTATCATATCCCCCCTTAGTCTCCTCTTTTTCAAGCTGAAAAGTCCTAGCCTCTTTAATCTCTCCTCATATGGGACCCGTTCCAAATCATTTTAGTTTTCATTTAGTTAATGAATTTAGTTGCTCTTTTCTGAACCTTTTCTAATGGTATATCTTTTTTGAGATGAGGGGACCACATCTGTACGCAATATTCAAGATGTGGGCGTACATGGATTTATATAAGGGCAATAAGATATTCTGTGTCTTATTCTCTATCCCTTTTTTAATGATTCCTAACATCCCATTTGCTTTTTTGACTGCCACTGCACACTGCATGGATGTCTTCAGAGAACTATCCACGATGACTCCAAGATCATTCTCCTGATTAGTTGTAGCTAAATTAGCTTCCATCATATTGTATGTATAGTTGGGGTTATTTTTTCCACTGTGCATTACTTTACATTTATCCACATTACATTTCATTTGCCATTTTGTTGCCCAATCATGAGATCTTTTTGAAGTTCTTCACAGTCTACTTTGGTCTTAACTTCTATCTTGAGCAGTTTAGTATCATCTGCAAATTTTGCCACCTCACTTTTTACCGCTTCCTCCAGATCATTTATGAATAAGTTGAATAGGATTGGTCCTAGGACTGACCCTTGGGGAACACCACTAGTTACCCCTCTCCATTCTGAAAATTTACCATTTATTCCTACCCTTTGTTCCCTGTCTTTTAACCAGTTCTCAATCCAGGAAAGGATCTTCCCTCTTATCCCATGACAACTTAATTTACATAAGCGCCTTTGGTAAGGGACCTTGTCAAAGGCTTTCTGGAAATCTAAGTACACTATGTCCACTGGATCCCCCTTGTCCACATGTTTGTTGATCCCCTCAAAGAACTCTAATAGATTAGTAAGACATGATCTCCCTTTACAGACACCATATTGACTTTTGCGCAACAATTTATGTTCTTCTATGTGTCTGACAATTCTATTCTTTATTATTGTTTCAAATAATTTGCCTGGTACTGACATTAGACTTACCGGTCTCTAATTGCCAGGATCACCTCCAGAGCCTTTCTTAAATATTGGC